>NC_092100.1:52327828-52637471 GCF_045679555.1 Salvelinus alpinus
AGAGTTTTGGAGAGAAAAGAAAGAAGGGATACTGGTCTGTAGTTGTTGACATCGGAGGGATCGAGTGTAGGTTTTTTCAGAAGGGGTGCAACTCTCGCTCTCTTGAAGACGGAGGGGACGTAGCCAGCGGTCAGGGATGAGTTGATGAGCGAGGTGAGGTAAGGGAGAAGGTCTCCGGAAATGGTCTGGAGAAGAGAGGAGGGGATAGGGTCAAGCGGGCAGGTTGTTGGGCGGCCGGCCGTCACAAGACGCGAGATTTCATCTGGAGAGAGAGGGGAGAAAGAGGTCAGAGCACAGGGTAGGGCAGTGTGAGCAGAACCAGCGGTGTCGTTTGACTTAGCAAACGAGGATCGGATGTCGTCGACCTTCTTTTCAAAATGGTTGACGAAGTCATCTGCAGAGAGGGAGGAGGGGGGGGGAGGGGGAGGAGGATTCAGGAGGGAGGAGAAGGTGGCAAAGAGCTTCCTAGGGTTAGAGGCAGATGCTTGGAATTTAGAGTGGTAGAAAGTGGCTTTAGCAGCAGAGACAGAAGAGGAAAATGTAGAGAGGAGGGAGTGAAAGGATGCCAGGTCCGCAGGGAGGCGAGTTTTCCTCCATTTCCGCTCGGCTGCCCGGAGCCCTGTTCTGTGAGCTCGCAATGAGTCGTCGAGCCACGGAGCGGGAGGGGAGGACCGAGCCGGCCTGGAGGATAGGGGACATAGAGAATCAAAGGATGCAGAAAGGGAGGAGAGGAGGGTTGAGGAGGCAGAATCAGGAGATAGGTTGGAGAAGGTTTGAGCAGAGGGAAGAGATGATAGGATGGAAGAGGAGAGGGTAGCGGGGGAGAGAGAGCGAAGGTTGGGACGGCGCGATACCATCCGAGTAGGGGCAGTGTGGGAAGTGTTGGATGAGAGCGAGAGGGAAAAGGATACAAGGTAGTGGTCGGAGACTTGGAGGGGAGTTGCAATGAGGTTAGTGGAAGAACAGCATCTAGTAAAGATGAGGTCGAGCGTATTGCCTGCCTGGTGAGTAGGGGGGGAAGGTGAGAGGGTGAGGTCAAAAGAGGAGAGGAGTGGAAAGAAGGAGGCAGAGAGGAATGAGTCAAAGGTAGATGTGGGGAGGTTAAAGTCGCCCAGAACTGTGAGAGGTGAGCCGTCCTCAGGAAAGGAGCTTATCAAGGCATCAAGCTCATTGATGAACTCTCCGAGGGAACCTGGAGGGCGATAAATGATAAGGATGTTAAGCTTGAAAGGGCTGGTAACTGTGACAGCATGGAATTCAAAGGAGGCGATAGACAGATGGGTAAGGGGAGAAAGAGAGAATGACCACTTGGGAGAGATGAGGATCCCGGTGCCACCACCCCGCTGACCAGAAGCTCTCGGGGTGTGCGAGAACACGTGGGCGGACGAAGAGAGAGCAGTAGGAGTAGCAGTGTTATCTGTGGTGATCCATGTTTCCGTCAGTGCCAAGAAGTCGAGGGACTGGAGGGAGGCATAGGCTGAGGTGAACTCTGCCTTGTTGGCCGCAGATCGGCAGTTCCAGAGGCTACCGGAGACCTGGAACTCCACGTGGGTCGTGCGCGCTGGGACCACCAGATTAGGGTGGCCGCGGCCACGCGGTGTGGAGCGTTTGTATGGTCTGTGCAGAGAGGAGAGAACAGGGATAGACAGACACATAGTTGACAGGCTACAGAAGAGACTACGCTAATGCAAAGGAGATTGGAATGACAAGTGGACTACGCGTCTCGAATGTTCAGAAAGTTAAGCTTACGTAGCAAGAATCTTATTGACTAGAATGATTAAGATGATACAGTACTGCTGAAGTAGGCTAGCTGGCAGTGGCTGCGTTGTTGACTTTGTAGGCTAGCTGGCAGTGGCTGCGTTGTTGACACTACACTAATCAAGTCGTTCCGTTGAGTGTAATAGTTTCTACAGTGCTGCTATTCGGGGGCTAGCTGGCTAGCTAGCAGTGTTGATTACGTTACGTTGCGTTAAAAGAACGACAGTAGCTGGCTAGCTAACCTAGAAAATCGCTCTAGACTACACAATTATCTTTGATACAAAGACGGCTATGTAGCTAGCTGTGTAGCTAGCTACGATCAAACAAATCAAACCGTTGTACTGTAATGAAATGAAATGAAAATGTGATACTACTACAGTAGCTAGTACTGTTTGAGGAGAGTGCACAGGTTTGAACTTAAAAAAATATTATTAGGCACATTTAGGCACATTTGTAGGCACACACATTTTTAGGCACACAAATTAGGCACATTTGGGCAGTCTTGATACAACATTTTGAACAGAAATTCAATGGTTCATTCGATCAGTCTAAAACTTTGCACATGCAATGCTGCCATCTAGTGGCCAAAATTGCAGCTGGAATAATACATTATGGCTTTTCTCTTGCATTTCGAAGATGATGGTACAAAAAAATACAAAAGGAACCGTTGTTTTTTTCTTTGTATTATCTTTTACCAGATCTATTGTGTTATATTCTCCCACATTCCTTTCACATTTCCACACACTTCAAAGTGTTTCCTTTCAAATGGTACCAAGAATATGGATATCCTTGCTTCAGGTCCTGAGTTAAAGGCAGTTAGATTTGGGTATGTCATTTTAGGCGAACATTTTTAAAAAGGGGTGGCGCCTCTGGATGAGCGTTTTTCTGTTTGCTTATGGCGGAATACTGTTCATTGAGTGCGGTTTTAGTGCCAGCCTGAATGAAGACCAGTGAGCACAGACAGTAACCCACAGAACATAATTAAAGCAAAACTGCATTCCCCACTGTCTGCCTCGATGTCAATGTGCTACTCACGGCCTACAATACCTACCGGTAGGACTACGAACAGGATGCTGACAAAGTCAAAGCGTTAGTTACTCTATACATAGAATCCTCACTAATAGAATGAAATAATGTTACCCTCCAGCAGATAAAAAAAAGCTAAGAAAGAGGAGTGACTTACATATTGACGGCTGGTGCACATCACGGTAAGGTCTGTAGGCTGAGTTAGCTCCTAAACAAAGCGAGAGCCAAGGCCTTTCCTTGTGATCAAATGTTTATTTAATTTAATTTACATTGACAGAGGAGTACAAAGAAAACAATAAGGAGTCACATTAACCTTCTGTCTCCCCCACCCTCCCCCCATCCACACTCAGTCATGAACTTAAACAAAAAACAAAAGAGTAGGATGCAGGACCTTTACCCTCAGGACCCCGCTCCCTCCCTTCCTTCTTCCCTCCCTCCTTCAGATCGAGCCCCCTGGCACACAAATCCAATGCATCAGAAAAAGTGTAAAGCTCAGTAGATGCTCGTGCAGCAGGTGTATTCCCATGCCGACAGCTATGGAGTCTGTTTGCTGTCAGGAATACCAGCAGACAACGTCCACGATGACAGAGGAAGGAGTGAGTTGTACAGTACCAGTCAAAAGTTTGGACTCACCTACTCATTCAAAGTTTTTTCTTATTGTCTTTGAACTATTTTCTACATTGTAGAATAATAGTGAAGACATCAAAACTATGAAATAACACATATAGAATCATGTAGTAACCAAAAAAGTGTTAAACAGATCAAAATATATTTTACATTTGAGATTCTTCAAAGTAGCCACCCTTTGCCTTGATGACAAATTTGCACACTCTTGGCAGTCTCTCAACCAGCTTCATGAGGTAGTCACCTGGAATACATTTCAGTTAACAGGTGTGCCTAGTTAAAAGTTAATTTGTGGAATTTGTTTCTACATGAGTACTGTCTCAAGCTGTTCCAGAGCAGGCCGGAGAAGCTGAGGCACAAAGAGAGCCACCAGCATGTAAAAAAGCTCTACATTTTCCTTCAGGATCAAGGCCCCATGTAGCATCTTCTACAACCCCACTGAGGTACCAGTCTGGAATTAAATTGAAAAACAGAATTAACCAATATATTCTAAGATTGGCATCCCTTCGTTGTCTTTTTAAAGTCAGTGATTGGCTGCAAGATTAGGTAAACACACCACTCATACAGTACTGTAGAACCAAGAGATAGCCTATTAGCTTAGAGAGGGTGGGTATAATTTATAAAAAGATATTTTGCCATTTATTTGACTGTTTGATCATGTATAGCCCATCCCATCCCTTACAATTACATAATTTTACTCCCTATTGAAAATAAAATGGCAGACAGCTTCAGTAGAGAAATAATTCACTTGTCCCATAAAATGTCATTTTCTGATATAAAGTATTATATCATATAAGGTAGTGGTTACACGCCATGTGAAAAACGGTGACACTGAAAAATGAGAGTGCACAAGAAAATGATTAAATTGGTATGTGAGAGAGAGAGAGAGAAAGAGAGAAAGAGAGATAGTGACAATGTAGTACAGGGCTGTGAAATCCCATGTATTATGCATTGTCAGACTGTCTAGTTTCTCCACTTGCTGACTTCTGGATGGCTCTGCCGCTTGGGCTTTCAGTGCAGTGCAGCCTCTCCCCGTACAGTGCCTCTTCTCTCATACTGTAGCCCGCAGACCTGGGTTCAAATATTATTTTAAATCATGTAAAATACTTTATCTGGGCTTGATTGAGCTTCCATGGCCTAATGGACCAGTGGAATTGTCCCAAAACTGTAAAACCCACCCATTTGGCACTCTGGCAGGCTAGAGCAAATGTTCAAAAGTATTTGAAAGATTTCAAATAATATTTGAACCCAGGTCTGGTATCGTGCATCTCCTACTGTACTGTATAGCACGTAGTGGTTTCACTGAGAGACTGCAGCAGATTAGAGCAGTGTGTCTTACTTTCCAAATAGCTCTCCAAATTATCCATTGGGACAGAAGAGAGGAGCCCAGTACATCTGTGGGCACTGGAGAGCACTTTTCTGCTCTGTGGATAGTCTGACTCTAAAACAGTTTTTATTTTCAAACAGTTTTGAAGAACATCAATAGACAGAAGATGTCGGTTGATGTCAGTTATCTCTTTTCAATAAAAAAAACAAGAGAGCGAAAGAGGACTATATTTTTTTACGAATCCCTTTACTATGGTTTAGTTTGAGTTTACTCTTGCTCACAGATAAAACTGAAGAAATGCAGAATTTACATGACTAATAATAGCAAAACACTAATTTAAAATACATAACACATAATACGTGACATTAAAAGAATACTCCTTATTCCTTACATCTGTCGTTCCATTAATCAGAATATATATTTTTAGTTTTTATAATTAATTTTAATTATGTTTTAGCTAAGCTTAGCAAAAAAACAATGACAGGGAAGGGATTTCAAAACACTCATACTGTATTGCAGTGGATGGATATGGAGCATTGCATTGTATTACAAGAGGTGCTCACATAAAGCATTTATACATCACATTCACAAGTGCCTTTTCAAAATGAAGTGCAATCAAGGGGAGATGGGAGAGCATTTTATTTTTTCCGATCATACACTCACTCACCCAACACACCCACACACATATGTCTTTGTAATACACAAGGCAGTAATGGAGAAGATAATTGTCTGAGGAAAGAGATTACTGTGCATTATTGGTTCACTTATAAAAGTGGCCAATGTACTGTATTTATCAGTCTGGTAGCAGACAGCTCTCCCACATGAGATGTGAGAGGGGCTGTGTGAAGTTGAAACACTGTTTGTCCTAAATGGAATTCTATTCACAATTTGTGGCATTACTTTTGAGCAGGGCCCATAGAACTCTAGTAAAAAGTGGTGCACTATATAGGGAATAGGATTTCATTTGGGACACAACCACTGTCAACCATTCAAATCAAGGCTTTTCTTTCATATTGTCATAAATGCTTTGAAAACAGTTGTGTCAAATCGTTGTTGGATTTATGCATCCATCCATTGTAAAGTGAACTGCAATTTTAACTGCCATAACAAAAGGAAATTGGGGTTGGCATGTAATGTAATGTCTAGATGGGTGAAGGTGGATTGACTGTGGTATGTACCACGTTCACATTGGCAATGTAGATGGCATTTCGTGTTGTTTGAAGGAGAGGAAAATTGATGGTTGTGCGAATTCTGTCTTACAAATAAAGCGCTGAAACTTGTACTACATTTGTAGGTATGGGACTAGTTTATAGCCTGTTATAGCAATGTTTTTCTCAGCTTGTGTAACCTCGGACAATTCCTGAAAGCAACACTCTTAGAAGTGTCTAGAACCCTATTTTTTACTCCAGCCTTTTCTTTGGAAAGAGGCCTCTGAACTACCTACCTGGCCTCCCTCATTTCTCCTTCTCACCACCACTGGAGTAGAATAGAATTGAACAGATAGTGGTTCTGTGTAGAATAGATAATAGTACTTTGTGGGTCCTGATCCTGAAGACATGATGAGACATGTTATTATTTGCCTCCTCCATTTTAATGAGTTATTGCCCTGTGTGAAACAAACAGATGGTGCATTAGCTGTAATAAACCTGTGCTGACTTCAGTGGTTTTCAGTCTGAATACTGAATTAATACAGAGTTGAGCTGTTAACGCCGTTGCTGTTTTACACTGAGATTTAGAGGTCGAAGATGTGTAATGTGCAACACAGTGCATTCGCTTGGCTGAGTTGGCTCATGCATACCAAAAAATAACAGATCCCTTTTTATAACTTTGGTCAGGTTTTCATTGCCCCAGAGAAGCTGTGAATATCGATGCGGAGAAGTGAAATTTCTGTAAGCTCTGACCCCTTTGTTCGCGGCGCCAGCATTAAAGTTGCTGAGTGAGTGCTTCACATTGAGCTACTCTTTATTGTTACTCTCAGCAGAAGTGTTGTTCCAACACACACACAACCACAAGCATAGTACACTCACACACACACATGTCTGCACACACACACGCACGCACACACATGGGTGCACACATGCACACACAATCAGACACAATTTGCACAGTGCGGCTACTACCAGTGCTCAGTGCGGCTACTAACAGTTACGTAAAACATGACAGTTAATGGGGGGGAAAAATTGTCCAAAAATAAATTCTAAACTGAATACTGAAAGCACTCAAATCAAATAAAGCAATGTGCTCTTTGGTAACGAAGGCAGACCGACGTTTGAACAACACTTCCAATAATACCCCCATCTGTTTATACACATTCATTCCCCAGATTTAGCAGCACTGCATTAAGAAATTATTCAGATTGCTTACCCCTCAGCTGGGGGTTCGGCTGGGGGTTTGGGACAGAGGAGCAGAGCGTGTGGTGTGTCTGATGCTCCATGTCCTACACCCAACCCTCTCCCTCTCTGGAGCCCCAGCAGAAGGTGGCAGCTGTTTGTGGCATGCATTGTTTAGTGGCTGCTCTGTGCTAGGTGTGTGTCAGTGGAGGCTGGTGACTTGAAAAATTGAGTAGTTTGGGAGACCCACAGTATAGGCGCGGAACGCGCGGAGAGACAAAGTGTGTTTCAAAAATCATCAAAGACGAATTATTTTAACATAAAGCGTTTAATAAAGACATTTATAGTACAATATTATGGGGAATGGGAACAAGAGGGCTACTTACACAGTGTTGGAAAGGGATGAGGTATAAGTTGAGGTGTTCAGAGGCTTGACCAGTGTAGGACAGGATTTGACTTGGAAGACAAAAACAATAACACAACACACTACACAGTTAGACAAAAGAGCTAAGAATTAGTAAGTCCAAGCAAGGAGTAAAATTATTGATGTGTAATAATATGATTGTGTTTGTGTATGCGATTGACTCTACATACAGCAATGAGAAAAAATTGATAGGGGTACTCACAGTGCTTGAAAGGGAAACATTTGTGGCTTCAACGTGGCTTCAATTCATGTCAGGAGAAAATTGACAATGGTAGTGGAGTGGAGTGGTCCTCACCTCTTAATCAGGGAACAAGAGGGACATACTGTAGCTGTAAATACAAATAGCAGATGCATTCCATTAAAGCTGTGCCATCGTAGGTGTGGACAACAAGTTTCTCTATGAAGTTAAACTCAGACATCTCAAAATGCATAAAGACAAACACAGACTGCGCATCTCGCCCACTTACAACAAAGTAGCCCATGAAACGTTCCTGAATAAAGCCCTGATCATCCACATACCTGACACCATAACTGACAACTGCAAGCAGACTGGTGGCACAGTAGGTTCCAAAGTGGTGGGGCAATTTTTACCCCCTGGGGCCTGGAGTTTGCCTTATATGTTAACCTAACTAGGAAAATTCTGGTTCCTATAAGGTACGACAGTGATTAATCAGCTGTAAAAAGGTTTTATAAGGGCTATGATGGGATCAGTCTTTCCTAATCAGAAAACCTGAAAAAAAAACTCCTGGCCAAGGGGGGGATTAAAACCCTGTCAAACTGCAGCTACCTTATATTTGTTCATATAACTTATATGTCATTCAGATTAGGAGGCGGATTTCCTCTATTCAGACACATAGACAACAACTGATAGACAATAGAACTCAAAGGGCTGAGCTTGCTTTAACCATGTTTACATCATGCAGGCCTATGCAACTGTAGGCCTTACAAAACATTTACTCACATCTGTCATCCCTATTATGTTGATTGATTAATGCCAGTTAATTGTGGATTGAAAACATATAGGCAGACCAGCCAGCCCAATTTTGAATATAAACTAAATTTGATCACATTCACATTTTCTACTGACACACAAATGGACTATAAATACATAACATTACCAATTAGTTTATCCCGACCAGATGGACAGGGCGCATAGGCAGTATGAAGCTGCTCTTATTAGTAGCCTACAGTTGTTCAGACTGAAAAATAGTCTCGTTTTCATCCCATACAGCATGTCAGATTTCTAATGTTTAGGTGTAGCCTAGGCTGCTGCAACATTTATGTCATGAGTTTTTGCTTGGGTCTGTCCGGAGCGATAATGTGTTATCATCTTTGCTAAATAAATACAGGAGGAAAGTGGAAAGCCTACTTGAGCGTATGTGAAAAAATGTGCTGTGTCAACCTCTCTCTTTAATCTAACTTTTAATTGATGATGCGGTGGATACTATCAAATCATTCAGAATTGTTTTAGAAGAAAACTGTCTTGTTCAGCAAGTAAAGCATCGTAATGTGCAATTTCATCTGCAAGCTCCTTGTAGTTGCCCTTGTTGGCGGAACTTTGTCTCTCGTCGTGTCCTCTAAAAGCAAATTCTTGCATGCCCAAAAGAGGCTCAGACTCTTCAAAAAGCCGGCAAGGCCAGCAATACAGGCGGCTTGATGAAAGGTTCCCTGTTAACCAAATTTAATTTGTCACATACACATGGTTAGCAGATGTTAATGCGAGTGTAGCGAAATGCTTGTGCTTCTAGTTCTGACCATGCAGTAATATCTAACACGTAATCTAACAATTTAAAACCACTACTTTATACGCACAAGGGGAAAGGAATGAATAAGAATATGTACATAAAAATATATGGATGAGCGATGGCTGATCAGCATAGGCAAGATGCAGTAGATGGTATAGAGCACAGTGTATACATATGAGATGAGTAATGTAGGTTATGTAAACATTATATATGTGATACATTTATTATATCTAATTATTAAAGTGGCTAGAGATTTGAGTCAGTATGTTGGCAGCAGCCACTCAATGTTAGTGATGGCTGTTTAACAGTCTGATGGCCCTGAGATAGAAGCTATTTTTCAGTCTCTCGGTCCCAGCTTTGATGCACCTGTACTGACCCCGCCTTCTGGTTGATAGCGGGGTGAACAGGCTGTGGCTCGGGTGGTTGTTGTCCTTGATGATCTTTTTGGCCTTCCTGTGACATTGGGTGGTGTAGGTGTCCTGGAGGGCAGGTAGTTTGCCCCCGGTGATGCGTTGTACAGACCTCACTACCATCTGGAGAGCCTTACGGTTGTGGGCAGAGCAATTGCCGTACCAGGCAGTGATACAGCCCGACAGGATGCTCTCGATTGTGCATCTGTAAAAGTTTCTTTCTTCAGCGTCCTGAGGTTGAAGACGTGCTGCTGCTCCTTCTTCACCACGCTGTCTGTGTGGGTGGACCATTTCAGTTTGTCCGTGATGTGTACGCCGAGGAACTTAAAACTTTTCACCTTCTCCACTACTGTCCCTTCGATGTGGATAGGGGGCTGCTCCCTCTGCTGTTTCCTGTCCACGATCATCTCCTTTGTTTTGTTGACATTGAGTGTGAGGTTATTTTCCTGACACCACATTCCGAGGGCGCTCACCTCCTCCCTGTAGGCCGTCTCGTTGTTGTTGGTAATCAAGCCTACCACTGTAGTGTCGTCTGCAAACTTGATGATTGAGTTGGAGGCGTGCATGGCCACGCAGTCATGGGTGAACAGGGAGTACAGGAGAGGGCTGAGAACGCACCCTTGTGGGGCCCCAGTGTTGAGGATCAGCGGGGTGGAGATGTTGTTTCCTACCCTCACCACCTGGGGGCGGCCCGTCAGGAAGTCCAGGACCCAGTTGCACAGGGCGGGGTCGAGACCCATGGTATCGAGCTTAATGACGAGTTTGGAGGGTACTATGGTGTTAAATGCTGAGCTGTAGTTGATGAACAGCATTCTTACATAGGTATTCCTCTTGTCCAGATGGGTTAGGGCAGTCTGCAGTGTGATTGTGATTGCGTCATCTGTGGACCTATTGGGGCTGTAAGCAAAATGGAGTGGGTCTAGGGTGTCAGGTAGGGTGGAGGTGATATGGTCCTTGACTAGTCTTTCAAAGCACTTCATGATGACGGAAGTGAGTGCTACGGGGCGATAGTCATTTAGCTCAGTTACCTTAGCTTTCTTGGGAACAGGAACAATGGTGGCCCTCTTGAAGCATGTGGGAACAGCAGACTGGGATAAGGATTGATTGAATATGTCCGTAAACACACCAGCCAGCTGGTCTACGCATGCTCTGAGGACATGGCTAGGGATGCCGTCTGGGCCGGCAGCCTTGCGAGGGTTAACACGTTTAAATGTTTTACTCACATTGGCTGCAATGAAGGAGAGCATGCAGGTTTTGGTAGCGGGCCGTGTCGGTGTCACTGTATTGTCCTCAAAGCGAGCAAAGAAGTTGTTCAGTTTGTCTGGGAGCAAGACATCGATGTCCGCTACGGGGCTGGTTTTCTTTTTGTAGTCCGTGATTGACTGTAGACCCTGCCACATACCTCTCGTGTCTGAGCCGTTGAATTGCGACTCTACTTTGTCTCTATACTGACGCTTAGCTTGTTTGATTGCCTTGCGCAGGGAATAGCTACACTGTTTGTATTCGGTCATGTTTCCGGTCGCCTTGCTCTGGTTAAAAGCAGCGGTTCGCGCTTTCAGTTTTGCGTGAATGCTGCCATAAATCCACAGTTTCTGGTTGGGGAAGTTTTTATTTATTTATTTATTATTTGTACCCCCTTTCTCCCCAATTTCGTGGTATCCAATTGGTAGTAGTTACAGTCTTGTCTCATTGCTGCAACTCCCGTACGGACTCGGGAGAGGCGAAGGTCGAGAGCCATGCGTCCTCCGAAACACAACCCAACCTAGCCGCACTGCTTCTTGACACAATGCACATCCAACCCGGAAGCCAGCCCCACCAATGTGTCGGAGTAAACACTGTACACCTAGCGACCTGGTCAGCATGCACTGCGCCCGGCCCGCCACAGGAGTTGCTAGTGCACGATGAGACAAGGATATCCCTGCTGGCCAAACCCTCCCTAACCCGGACGACGCTGGGCCAATACGGACTCGTACGGACTCGGGAGAGGCGAAGGTCGAGAGCCATGCGTCCTCCGAAACACAACCCAACCTAGCCGCACTGCTTCTTGACACAATGCACATCCATCCCGGAAGCCAGCCCCACCAATGTGTCGGAGTAAACACCGTACACCTAGCAACCTGGTCAGCATGCACTGCGCCCGGCCCGCCACAGGAGTTGCTAGTGCACGATGAGACAAGGATATCCCTGCCTGCCTAACCCGGACGACGCTGGGCCAATTTTGCGTCGCCCCATGGACCTCCCGGTCGCGGTCGGCTGCGACAGAGCCTGGGCTCGAACCCAGAATCTCTGGTGGCACAACTAGCACTGCAATGCAGTGCCTTAGACCACTGCGCCAGGAGTCCTGGGGAAGGTTTTAATAGTCGCTGTGGGTACAACATCACCGATGCACTTGCTAATAAACTCGCTCACCGAATCTGCGTATTCATCAATGTTATTGTCCGACGCTATGCGGAAAATATCCTAGTCCACGTGATCAAAGCAATCTTGAAGCGTGGATTCCGATTGGTCGGACCAGCGTTGAACAGACCTGAGCACGGACGTTTCCTGTTTTTGTTTCTGTCTATAGGCTGGGAGCAACAAGATGGAGGAGTGGTCAGACTTTCCGAAAGGAGTGCAGGGAGGGCTTTGTATGTGTCGCGGAAGTTAGAGTAACAATGATCCAGGGTTTTGCCAGCCCGGGTCAAGCATTCGATATGCTGATACATTTTAGGGAGCCTTGTTTTCAGATATGCCTTGTTAAAATCCCCAGCTACAATAAATGCAGCCTCAGGATATGTGGTTTCCAGTTTACATAGAGTCCAATGAAGTTCTTTCAGGGCTGTCGATGTGTCTGCTTGGGGGGGATTTACACGACTGTGATTATAATCGAAGAGAACTCTCTTGGTAGATAATGCGGTCGGAATTTGAATTTAAGGAATTCTAGGTCAGGTGAACAAAAGGACTTGAGTTCCTGTATGTTGTTATGATCACACCATGTCTCGTTAATCATGAGGCATACACCCCCACCCTTCTTCTTACCAGAGAGATGTTTGTTTCTGTCGGTGCGATGCGTGAAGGAACCAGGTGGCTGTGCCGACTCTGATAACGTATCACGAGTGAGCCGTGTTTCCGTGAAACAGAGAACGTTACAATCTCTGATGTCTCTCTGGAAGGCAACCCTTGCTCGGATTTCGTCTACCTTGTTGTCAAGAGACTGGAAATTGGCGAGTAGTATACTCGGGAGCGGTGCGCGATGTGCCCGTCTACAGAGCCTGACCAGAAGACCGCTCCGTCTGCCCCTTCTGGGGCGCCGTTGTTTTGGGTCGCCGGCTGGGATCCGATCCATTGTCCTGGGTGGTGGACCAAACAGAGGATCCACTTCGGGAAAGTCGTATTCCTGGTCGAAATGTTAATAGGTTGACGTTGCTCTTATATCCAATAGTTCCTCCCGGCTGAATGTAATAATACTTAAGATTTTCTGGAGTAATAATGTAAGAAATAATACATAAAAAAACTAAATACTTCATAGTTTCCTAGGAACGCGAAGCGAGGCAGCCATCTCTGTCGGCGCCGGAGCTATACTTTTGATACCAGTTGGTATTGAATGCCCTCACCTTTTCATCCTTCTGGAATGAAACTGATCTCAGGCAGAGGTCAACCCTCACTTTTAATTCGCTCCTTTTCCGTGTAACCCAGAGAATGAAAGGGGTTCTTCGACAAAAAATCCACAACATTTTCCGCAGCGTTGGCCATTCTACCATTCTTGCGGAGAAAACTGCACACTCATGCTGGGAGATATCTACCTACTGAAGTTAGCAAGAAAAATGTAAATACATTGCACTAACTGGACACAAAACAATTTATAATATACCTTCTCCGTCTCCTGTAATTTGAAAAAACTAATTTGAATTGAATAATTTTATAAAGGCACAAGGCGAGACCCAAATGCAGACACAGGAGGCAGATGGTTGAGCTCTGATATTTGTTATAACATAGGGAGTAGGCAAAGGCAGGCGAGAGTTCATAAACCAGGTCAGAGTCCAAACAGTACCAGGCGATAGGCAGTCTCGAGGTCAGGCCAGGCAGTGGTCAGAAACCAGATCCGAGTCCCAAACAGTACAAGGGGATAGGCAGGCTGGTAGTCAGAACAGTCAGAGTGGTCAGGCAGGCAGGTTCGGAGTCAGGACAGGCAAGGGTCAAAACCAGGAGGACTAGAAACAAACAGAGACTGGGAAAAATAGGAGCAAGGAAAAACGCTGGTTGAATTTGCAAACAAGATGAACTGGCACAGAGAGACAGTAAACACAGGGATAAATACACCGGGGATAATAAGCGACACCTGGAGGGGGTGGAAACAATCACAAGGACAGGTGAACCAGATCAGGGTGTGACAAATATCCAAAAAATGCTTCACTGTTAATCTCTATCCAACAATGTCACAAGCTTCTCAACACATAGAACCCCCATAATTGTCTGTGGCACAATCCCAATACAACACTACAGGTTCATTCTCTGATCCTAATTCTTTGATTGGATGGACAACATGTCAGTTCATACTGCAAAAGCTTTGATTGGTTGGAGGACGTCCGGAAGTGGTCATAATTACCATGTATGTCTATGGAAGCGGGTGAGGCCTACGAGCTTCCAAGATTTTGTATTGAAGTCAATGTAGCCAGAGGAGGACGGATGCTAGCTGTCCTCTGGCTTCACCATGGCGCTACTGTAGCCCTTCATTGCAAAACAGTTTATTTTAATCAATTACATATTATATTTAGTATAGTTTTATCTAAAAATGATAACTTTTTAATGTTTCACTATTTTTATTTTTAGGAAATTTCACTGAGGAGGATGGTCTTCCCCTTCCTCCTCTGAAGAGTGTCCACTGGTGTGTGTGTCAGTGTGAGGGCACAGTGATTGTGCTATGTGTGTGGATATGTGAGTGCAAAACACAGTGGATGGAGCGCAGCTGAGTTCCAGGGGACCTATGTGATAAAACAGCAGCAGGGGATGACATGGAAATCATTTCAACTGTGCATTTTTTGTTTACATGTTTACTGTAACAGTTACACTGCCCTTGTACATTGACCTAGCCCTAGAATTTAAACTACACGTAATGATGATGCAATGACCTGTTCAGATATCAGCATGCTTCCAGACCTCTGCTCTGTCCATCAGTGGAAGCTCCTCAGAAGAGGAAGGGGAGGACCATCAGTGAATTTCATGAAAAGAAAAATTGTGAAACATTAAAAAATATATTCAGTCACCAAATAATTTATTCAAAACACACTGTTTTGCATTCACGGTCTACAGTAGCCTCTACAGAACTCTCTGGGGTAGCACCATGGTGTAGCCGGAGGACAGATAGTTTCCGTCCTCCTCTGGGTACATTGTCTAGGAGGTGCATGGTACTCACCCCCTTCCATAGATTTACACAGTAATTTTGACAACATCCGGAGGACGTCCTCCAACCTATCAGAGCTCTTGCAGCATGAACTGACATGTTGTTCAACTAATCAAAGGATCAGAGATTGAATCTAGTACTGAAAGCATAAGCTACAGCTTGCTAGCAATGCAGTGCACAACATTTGGTGAGTAGCTGACTCAAAGAGAGAGAAAGACAATAGTTAAACTGTAAATAAAAAATAAAAAAATGAAGGAAAGCGACAGACAGAGAGAGAGCTATTTCATTGTATTTTTTTCACTTTCACTTACTTATCTAGCTACAGTACCAGTCAAACGTTTGGACACACCTACTCATTCCAGGGTTTTTCTTTATTTTTACTACTTTCTACATTGTAGAATAATAGTAAAGATATCAAACTAAATTGCTGTGAATCAGCAATTTAGTTTCTGAAGGAGTGGGGCGCAGCACATCCCCAAAGCTCCTTATCTGCAGGGATGGAAACAGCAGAGAATCAAAACGGAGATGCTAATCCATAGATTACTCCATAGATAACCAGAAAAATGGAGTAGGGCACCCTGTTGTTGCTTGTGTGCTATTCTCATGAAAAGCACGAGGTAAACAGGCCGACGTAACTTTTTTAGGGACTGAACTTGCAGTGGGTATCAGGACATTTTACATTCTAATGGGCTGGATGCTGGGTAAACTAACACGTTAGTTATAGTAGCTTTGTTGACTATGACGATAGCTAATATGGTGACAACAATGTAGGCTGTGTGTAGCGGTTAGCGGTTTTGGTATGAAGGTTTGGCTTGAAACGTTTTTTTTTCTCCACCTGGTCACTTGACAACTGTTGTGTTGTGCACTGAAGTCCACAAGTGAAAGGAATTCCGCCGAATCTGTTGAAAAACGTTTCTTAAATGGAAGCAAACGGAACGAAACGGGGATAAACGTACCTGAATTTGTCCAATAGAACACTTTAGATCAGCTATGTGTTGTCAAGTGTGCAAGGTGGTTTGAAACTTGTCACTTTCTGTAACCTCGATTACTTAAATTCTCTCGACCTGTCCACCTATGTTGTAAACTTTAATCTGTTGACTAGGTTGTAGAAACCTCATGATGGGTATTGGGAACATTCGAGTATCATGTAGTAGCCTAAACCTATCGATGTTACATTGAGCTGTGTGTTTGGAATATTGATGACAGTCATCCAATATGGTATAATAGAAATAAGGCCATGCTCATAAAAAAGAAAAAATCGTCCTCCATAATCTTAAACGACACCGACCGTCACTGCTGTCCACTTGTTTCCGGGCACAAGTCGAGCTCCTGGGTTAGAGAGATCTTAACTAAGGTCGATGTCCACACCCCGCTGAAATCCAATTAGCGTAATACACAAATCCCCATTAAACATCTGTCAGTTTAAGCTAGACATATCAATCCACCGCATCTGCCTATGTCACACTTCTGCATCTACGGTGAAAAGGTGACAGAGCTAGAGAGGTGTTTGTCAACCATGACACACAAAATCGTCTGTAGTGTCCGAACGGTTTGACTTACAAAAATAGGGCCAACAATTATTTTTCATCAAATACATTTTTTAAATATATTTTTATACTTTAAGGGGTCTTAAAATTCCAAATGAAATAGCTAAATGATCCTTGGTATGACCTTCTTAAAACAATTCCATATAGTTTAGTAGAATCCCCGTCCCCCCTTCCTCCCGTCCCCGTCCCCCGGCTTAGACAGGGCTTAGACTGTTTGTGTCAAAAATAAGAAGTTAAAATCAAATAATAAAGTAAATATTATATGTCAAGGGGTATTAAAAATCAAATAGCTAAACGATCCTTTGTATGACCTTCTTAAAGCAACTCCATATAGCTTAGTAGAACCCCCCCATCCCCCAGCTTATACAGGGCTTAGACTCTGATGGGTTAACAAGCTAAAGAGACTCCTGAGAGGTAGACAGAGAAAGAGAGAGTAAACAGTCGATCACTGCAGTGTTTTAATTTGGGAATGAATAAATAAATTGTAGGTGATATCGATGCTGGTGAACCTCACAGCACTGAGAGATTATTGAGTAATAAAGAGAAAACATGTTCTTTATGTGCCACGGGAGCTTCTCTCTCTCTATCTATCCATCTTTCTCTCTCTGTTTCTCCCTCTTTTCCTACCTTTCTCTTTATCCCGCTCTTAACCCTCTCTCTAAGGCAGCTGGAAAAGAGGCAGAAGAACAAAGGTTAAACCTGAACTGTAACAAATGCCTAGACTAGCCCAGCTCAGCACAGCAGCAGTGCCGGCGGTCTAGCGGGGGCCAGTCAACAACACTGGTTGGGGAGTCAAAGGCATGTCTCCACCATCTGCTTCTTTTGACAGAAAGCTGTGACTCAGCGATTTAGTTTCTGAAGGAGTGGGGCGCAGCGCATCCCCAAAGCTCCTTATCTGCAGGGATGGAAACAGCAGAGAATCAAAACGGAGATGCTAATCTCCATAGATAACCTGAGAAATGGAGTAGGGCACCCTGTTGTTGCTTGTGTGCTATTCTCATGAAAAGCCTGAGGTAAACAGGCCGACGTAACTCTTTTGAGAACTGAACTTGCAGTGGGTATCAGGACATTTTACATTCTAATGGGCTGGGTGCAATTTTTCGCAAGGTTGGACAAGGTTTTATTAATCTAAATTCTTAGCACCATCTGTAAAATGTTTACCTGCAATATTGAATGCAGTAATGTAGGCAGTGTGTGTGTGTTTCCTTGTTCGCGTGTGCGTGTTTGTGTGCAAGTGTAGTTGTGTGTGTGAATTACGGTGAAGCTGCCAACTTGGAAGAGTTTGTGTGAGTATGAGTCGCCTGCCACGGTGCTGAGTGATGGCGCTGCAAAATTATCAGCTCTTCATTTCTGGGCTGACACTGTGGGTGAAAGATTTGGAGGTGAGGTGGGGAGCTCTGGATTAAAGATCATATCAAAGCCAGGAATAGGAATAAAGATTCAGAAGGAATGATGGGGAAGATAGTGGGTGAAGCTGCAGTTCCTGGAGATGGGGAGAGAGAGAGTACCAAGTTGCCTAGTTGATCAGAGAGTTGCAGGGTGGCAGAGATTGTGATCAACATCGTTGCAACGTGTGTGGTACTGTATGTGCATCAGAGAAGTTGAATGTATGACTTTTACATCCAAGGACATCGAGAAACACTGCTTTACTTTAATGAGGGGAGTTGCTGTTGTTGGGGGTATATAGCAACAAAACAGCAACATCTCGTCATCTAAAAAATGCGAGGGAGTTTTTGGAGGGAGTGCATTGTATTGCATCTTTGGTGCCACAGAAGAAGAAATCCCTTTCATGTTTTAGAGCTTTACAGGGTTTAGAGAAGGAAGAAATGTGTTGAATAGTCATATCCAAGAATCGCTTAGCAATGAAAAGATTAAGTGCACAGATTAATCCAGGAGTCAGAGCAATCATGTAATCCACTCAGTATGCTAATTGCCTGTTATTTTCCAGCAAAGGGGTTTACAGGCCATTAAATGGCACTGAGCAGTTGACAAAGGATAGCCAACATGTTTCACCACCCACACCCTCTCTATCTCTCTCTCTCTCCAATTCAATTCAAGGGGCTGTATTGGCACGGGACACATTATGTTAACATTGCCAAAGCAAGTGAAGTAGATAATAAACAAAAGTGAAATAAACAATAAAAATAAACAGTTAACATTACACTCACAGAAGTTCCAAAAGAATAAAGACATTTCAAATGTCATAGTATGTAATTATACAGTGTTGTAACGATGTGCAAATGGTTAAAGTACAAAAGGAAAACAAATAAACATCAATATGGGTTGTATTTACAATGGTGTTTGTTTTTCACTGGTTGCCCTTTTCTGCTGTGATGGCACACTGTGGTATTTCACCAAGTAGATATGGGAGTTTATCAAAATTGGGTTTCGTTTTGAATACTTTGTGGATCTGTGTAATCTGAGGGAAATATGTGTCTCTAATATGGTCATACATTTGCCAGCTTAGTTTCCACCTCATTTTGTTGGCAGTGTGCACATAGCCTGTCTTCTCCTGAGAGCCAGGCCTGCCTACGGCGGCCGTTCTCAATAGCAAGGCTATGCTCACTGAGTCTGTACATAGTCAAAGCTTTCCTTAAGTTTGGGTCAGTCACATTGGTCAGGTATTCTGCCACTGTGTACTCTCTGTTTAGGGCCAAATAGCATTCTTGTTTGCTCTGTTTCTTTGTGAATTCTTTCCAATGTGTCAAGTAGTTATCTTTTTGTTTTCTCATGATTTGGTTGGGTCTAATTATGTTGCTGTCCTGGGGCTCTGTGGGGTCTGTTTGTGTTTGTGAACAGAGCCCCAGGACCAGCTTGCTTAGGGGACCTTCTCCAGGTGTCACGCCCTGGCCTTAGTTATCTTTGTTTTCTTTATTATTTTAGTTAGGTCAGGGTGTGACATGGGGGATGTATGTGTTTTGTATTGTCTAGGGGTTTTGTATGTTTATGGGGCAGTGGCTAGTCTAGGTGTATGTATGTCTATGGTTGCCTAGATTGGTTCTCAATTAGAGACAGCTGTCTATCGTTGTCTCTGATTGGGAACCATATTTAGGCAGCCATATTCATTAGGTAGTTCGTGGGTGATTGTCTATATGTAAGTTGCCTGTGTATGCACTTATTGTAATTATAGCGTCACGGTCGTTTGTTGTTTTTGTATAGTTTGTTTAAGTGTTCTTCGTCTTCGTTATAATAAATAGAAGATGTATTGTTATCACGCTGCGCCTTGGTCCTCTCTTCATCCAAACGACGAATGTGACACCAGGTTAATCTCTCTGTAGGTGATGGCTTGGTTATGGAAGGTTTGGGAATCGCTTTCTTTTAGGTGGTTGTAGAATTTAACGTCTCTTTTCTGGATTTTGATAATTAGCGGTATTGGCCTAATTCTGCTCTGCATGCATTTTTTGGTGTTTTACGTTGTACACAGGATATTTTTCCAGAATTCTGCATGTTGAGTCAATTTGGTGTTTGTCCCATTTTGTGAATTATTGGTTGGTGAACGGACCCCAGACCTCACAACTATAAAGGGAAATGGGTTCTATAACGGATTCAAGTATTTTTTTGCCAGATCCTAGTTGGTATGTCAAATTTTATGTTCCTTTTGATGGCATAGAAGGCCCTTCTTGCCTTGTCTCTCAGATCGTTCACAGCTTTGTGGAAGTTACCTGTGGCGCTGATGTTTAGGCCAAGGTATGTATCATTTATTGTGTGCTCTAGAGCAACGGTGTCTAGATGGAATTTGTATTTGTGGTCCTGGCGACTGGACCTTTTTTGGAACACCATTATTTTGGTCTTACTGAGATTTACTGTCAGGGCCCAGGTCTGTCAGAATCTTTGCAGAAAATCTAGGTACTGCTGTAGGCCCTCCTTGGTTGGTGACAGAAGCACCAGATCATCAGCAAACAGTAGACATTTGACTTCAGATTCTAGTAGGGTGAGGCCAGGTGCTGCAGACTGTTCTAGTGCCCTTGCCAATTCATTGATATATATGTTGAAGAGGGTGGGGCTTAAGCTGCATCCCTGTCTCACCACACGGCCCTGTGGAAAGAAATGTATGTATTTTTTGCCAATTTTAACTGCAGACTTGTTTGTGTACATGGATTTTATAATGACGTATGTTTTTCCCCCAACACCGCTTTCCATCTATTTGTATAGCAGACCATGCCAAATTGAGTTGAAGGCTTTATTGAAATCAACAAAGCATTAGACTTTACCTTTGTTTTGGTTTGTTTGTTTGTCATTTAGGGTGTGCATGGTGAATATGTGGTCTGTCGTACAATAATTTGGTAAAAAGACAATTTGACATTTTCTCAGTACATTGTTTTCACTGAGGAAATGTACAAGTCTGCTGTTAATGATAATGCAGAGGATTTTCCCAAGGTTGCTGTTGACGCGTATCCTACGGTAGTTATTGTGGACAAATTTGTCTCCACTTTTGTGGCTTGGGGTGATCAGTCCTCGGTTCCAAATATTGGGTAAGATGCCAGAGCTAAGGATGATGTTAAAGAGTTTAAGTCAATTGGAATTTGTTGTCTGTATATTTTAGCATTTCATTGAGGATACCATCAACACCACAGGCCTTGTTTGGTTTGGAGAGTTTTTATTTTGTGCTGTAGTTCATTCAAGGTAATTGGAGAATCCAGTGTGTTCTGGTAGTCTTTTTAATAGTTGATTCTAAGAGTTGTATTTGATCATGTATACGTTTTTGCTGTTTGTTCGTTGTTATAGAGCCAAAAAGATTGGAGAAGTGGTTTACCCATACATCTCCATTTTGGATAGATAACTCTTCAGGTTGTTGTTTGTTTAGTGTTTTCCAATTGTCCCAGAAGTGGTTAGAGTCTATGGATTCTTCAATTACATTGAGCTGATTTCTGACGTGCCGTTCCTTCTTTTTCCGTAGTGTATTTCTGTATTGTTTTAGTGATTCACCTTAGTGAAGGCGTAGACTCAGGTTTTCTGGGTCTCTATGTTTTTGGTTGGATAGGCACACTCTCTCTACCACCCTCGCTTTCTCTCTCTCTATTTCTTACTCAGATGGAAGCTGCACTATTCTAAGACAATTACAAAATTGGTTTTAAGTAAGTCAGAATCATATATTTTTGTATCCTATTTCTGGCTCTAATAGCTTGGTAGCACTTAAGGTTGACATTTCTCTTTAGAAAGCACTTTAAGGCTTTAAGTACTCTGTAGGTTTCTGTGGAGTGTGGACAGTATTTCCTTCAGTTCTGATATTGTAACATTGGTCCATATCTGACAGCAGCACAAGTAAATAATGAAAGAGGAAGAGAGCCGAGTGCTATTGTGTCTCACACCATCCCCCTTTACATTTCTTCCACTAAGCCACTCTTCCTCTCATTCTATGTCTTGCTCTCTCTTAATAATACACGTTTATGCCAAAGTAAATAATGAAAGGGAAAGAGAGCCCACTGCCCAGTGGGGCTATTGTCTCAGGCTATCCTACCCCCCCCCCCCCCACACTATCCCAGTCTCTCTCAGTCCTTCTCTCTTCTACTCTCTCTTAGTACTCGCTCCATACACTAGAGGTTTACAAAGTAAAGTGCACCATTCTTAGCGCTGCACCACTGCCTGCCTACTAGTATGTGGTCCTCAAGTGGCCTCCCTCAGCAGCAACGTCGACATGATGGATGTCATTTCAAACCAGGTTTCTTGCTACGCTGATAAATCAGCCATGTCAAAACAAGCAGGCTGGCATTGTAAGCTGATAACAATAGTAACAGATAATTAGAAGATTTGGGCTTTTGCGTCATTTGTGGTGCCAACTGCCAAAGAACAGGCCTGTGACAGATGACTCAAAATGATAATGCCGGCATGAAGCCTAGACTGCAAATGTGCCCATTAATGACCAGAGTGTGTTTTGGAAATGCAGCTAATGAGTGTGGCCATTAAAGTACAAATTACATTTATGGCTGTTAGGGCTGAGTTAGGGCTGGGAGAAGTGGCAGAGGTTGGAATACTGAAGGCAACAAAATGGTAGCCACATTTTCGACCCTGGGTGTTACACTTCTTCATTGACTTCTTGGAGGACATCCATGGTCATAAACTAGTTGTCTCTCAAATTCATCAGAAACTTGCATTTTCAATACAGGCCTAGATAGAGAGAGATAAGAGATACTGAAGCTAGCAGCAGCCAATGATTGTATTTGTTGGGTTCTCCTGTGCAAGGCGCTTCCTTCCATTTGTGATCTTCGTACTGTAATCTAAGAATCACCTTTATTCGCCAAATACATTTACACATACCCAGAATTTGCCTTAGTGAGAAGGTGCTGCCAGCAATAGAAAATAAAACCAACCCCAACCCTGTGATGGTGCTGATTGTCACACGTGGACAGTATGTTTAATGGCTTATAACTCAATGTTGGAATAAGATACACTACATGACCAAAAGTTTGTGGACACCTGCTCATCAAACATTTCATTCCAAAATCATGGGCATTAATATGGAGTTGGTCCCCCCTTTGCTGCTATAACAGCCTCCACTCTTCTGGGAATGCTTTCCACTATATATTGGAACATTGCTGTGTGGACTTGCTTCCATTCAGCCACAAGCACAAGTTATAACTAGTGATTATGATTGATTGTTTTTTATAAGATACGTTTAATGCTAGCTAGCAACTTACCTTGGCTTCTTACTGCATTCGCGTAACAGGCGGGCTCCTTGTGAGGCAGGTGGAGTGTTGGACTAGTTAACCGTAAGGTTGCAAGATTGAATCCCTGAGCTGACAAGGTAAAACTCTGTCGTTCTGCCCCTGAACAAGGCAGTTAACCCACTGTTCCTAGGCCATCATTTAAAATAAGAATGTGTTCCTAACTGACTTGCCTAGTTAAATAACGGTGTAAAAAAAAAAAAAAACGGCAAAATCGGCATCCAAAATTACCGATTCATGATTGTTATGAAAGCTTGAAATCGGCCCTAATTAATTGGCCATTCCGATGAATCGGTCGACCTCTACCTCAGACTGGGGTGAAGGTTCACCTTCCAACAGGACAATGACCCTAAGCACACAGCCATGACAATGCAGAAGTGGCTTTGGTACAAGTCTCTGAATGTCCTTGAGTGGCCCAGCCAGAGCCCGGACTTGAACCAGATCAAACATCTCTGGAGAGACCTGAAAATAGCTGTGCAGCAACACTCCCCATCCAACCTGACAGAGCTTGGGAGGATATTCAGAGGAGAATGGGAGAAACTCCCCAAATACAGGTGTGCCAAGCTTGTAGCGTAAAACCCAAGAAGACTCGAGGCTGTAATCTCTGCCAAAGGTGCTTCAACAAAGTACTGAGTAAAGGGTCTGAATAATTTAATTTAATTTTGTTATTATTAATTTGGTGTTGGTGAGGAAAAAATTTAATTGTATACATTTTAGAGTAAGGCTGTAGCATAACAAAATGTGCAACATGTGAACGGCTCTGAATAATTTCCGGATGCACTGTACAGTGCATAAACAGTGTTGTGCAAATGCAGTATAGTGCAAATTTGTATTAGAGGTCATTGATGACAAGGTGCAATAATCGGCTCAGTTAAAAGTCAATTAATTCCTATTAGCCCAGTGGTCAGTTGATGAGGGCCACAGCATGGGGTAAGAATGGGGGAAGAAACTGTTCAGGTGGCAGGTGGTTATGGTCATGGTTGACCTAAACCGTCTGCCAGAGGGGAGTGCTTAAAAAATGGGGTGTCTGGGGTGGGAAGGGTTGGCGTTGATCTTGTCCTGGAGGCATACAGGTCCTTGATGGAGGGCAGGTGACAGCCGATTACCTTCTCCACAGACCGGAAAATGCACTGCAGTTTTGACCATGCAGTGGGCAGACGCAGACCAAAACCAGACGCTTTTAGAACAGGTGACTCGCTCCCTCAGGTTCATGCTCTACAACATCCATAGAGTACAACCCTACCTCACACAGGAAGTGGCGGATGTCCTAATCCAGGCACTTGTCATCTCCTTTCTGGACTACTGCAACTCGCTGTTGATTGTGCTCCCCGCTTGTGCAATTAAACCCCTGCAACTTATCCAGTACGCTGCAGCCCGCCTAGTGTGGAACCCCTTTCATGAAGTAATACTCACACTTGACTCTTTTCCCTCTTATTGCTCTGACTTTGCTTATAGCTACTTTCTTGAGGAAAAATGTACTTTGCTCATCTATAGCCATAATATTGGGTCAAATGACATTAATTAGACCTGTGATTTATTTTTCATTTCAGCTAATGTAATCTATTAAATTAATAATTTAGCTCCAAAACGACATAACAAAATACACTGAACAAAAATATGAACGCAACATGTAAAGTGTTGGTCCCATGTTTCATGAGCTGAAATAAAAGATCCCAAAAATGTTCCATAAGCACAAAAAGCTTATTCTTCTAAAATGTTGTGCACAAATGCGTTTACATACCTGTTAGTGAGCATTACTCCTTTGCCAAAATGATCCATCCACCTGACAGGTGTGGCAAATCAAGAAGCTGATTAAACGGCTTGATCCTTACACAGGTGCACCTTGTGCTGGGGACAAGGCCACTCTAAAATGTACAGTTTTGTCACACAACACAATGTCACAGATGTCTCAAATTTTGAGGGATCGTGCAATTGGCATGCTGACTGCAGGAATGTCCACCAGAGCTGTTGCCAGAGAATTTAATGTTTATTTCTCTTCCATAAGCATTCTCCAACGTCATTTTAGTGGTACTTCCAACCGGCCTCACAACCGCAGGCGATGTGTAAGGCATCGTGTGGGCGAGGAGTTTGCTGATGTCAGCGTTGTGAACAGAGTGCCCCAAGATGGCGGTGGGGTTACGGTATGGCAGACATAAGCTACGGACAACTACCACAATTGCATTTTGTAAATGGTCATTTGAATGCACAGAGATACCGTGACGATATCCTTTGAAATTGTTGCTTGTTGTGTTTTTATTTTTGTTTTGTATATTTTACACAACATTTGCATGGAATTGTTATTCTAATAGCAAATCTTCACCCTCTGAATGGCACACATACCTAATCCATGTCTCAATTGTCTCAAGGCATAAAAATCCTTCTTTAAGCAGTTAAATGTAACTAAATGCAATCGAAAATGTAATCTACATAAAGTAAATTATATATCATGAGGGTCCATAAACAATAACTAGTAATGCTTCATACTCAAAGAAAGGTTAAAATATCAGCTTTTTGGTAAAAATAATTATAAATTGCTGAGGTACAAATTTGATAAATTTTTTAAAAGGAAATATTTTATATGATGTATTTCCTAATCAACAAAACTGTATTAATAATGCTTGAAATTACTTATATGCTTTCTAAATATACAATTATACAATTATAAAATGACTTATTATAAGATTTCACCTTCCTCACAACTGTAAAATACATATTTTCTAAAGGTCTCTCTTGATCCAAACGTCTGCCCCCATTGCTGTGAATGTCTCACAGAGCTTTAGCTTGGCCCCTTGAACCCGATCTCTGAATCTCCCGTTGCGCTAGGATGTAACGATTGCAGGCATGTGCTTTGTCTGTGGCTGTGATGTAGGGTTCAGCCAGCAGTTGATGGACAGTCAGAAGAGCGAATTAAATGGTAGGAGGGACATCCCAGCTTCAAGTGGTTTCAGATTTCACATCCTACCTCACACATGCTCAGATACTACTGTGTTCATGTGAACCAGGGCTATCGCTCAATACATGCCATTTTGATCTATGTCATCCACAGATCGATTTATAAGGGAAATTGGTGGTCGGAACCGGTAACCAGAACCACGCAGTTCCCCTAAAAAGGGGACCTTACATCTAAGAGGTTTTAACCTGTCTCCTCCCCTTCATCTACAGTGATTGAAGTGGATTTAACAAGGGACATCAATAAGGGATCATACTGTAGCTTTCACCTGGATTCACCTAGTCAGTCTATGTCATGGAAAGAGCAAGTGTTCTTAATGTTTTATACACTCAGTGTATTTAGTCTAATTTCCTGACTTCATTAGCCAGCCAGCAGCAGCCCTGGGTGGAGCATTGCTCCCTGGGAGCTGAAATTTACTTTACTGTGTAGACTAGGGCAATATAGAAACTTAAACAATTTGATTGAAAGTGGTAAATTGTGCAGTATGACTAACAAAAACTATAAAACATTGACATTTTTATCAAATCTTACATTAATGCATATACACTAAAAAGCATCATAACTGTAATAACTTCATAATAACTGTAATAGCTTCATAATAACTGTAATAGCTTCATAATTACTTTAATAAATGCATAACTTTTTGGGGTTCTTGTCTAGAGATTTTAACGTGAGTTTTACACGTGTCGAAATGTCAGGGCAATTCAATTGAGTCCCTCTGCCATCGGAGTCGCAGTTTCTCATTTCTCCAGTTTATGTGCGTACGTATGGGTCAATGTGTCCATGGAGGACCGCACATTTGTTTTTTATAAATCCCAAAGTTTGCTTAGAAAGTGGCGGACGCCTTCTTTTGTGCCTATGCGACATTTATAAATGAGACCCCTGGAGAGGTGGTTCTAGGTCACGATGTGATGCTCTCTGGCTCCAGGAAGGGAAGGCAGGTCCACGGTGTGTGTGGGTGGGGGAAGGGAGGCTGGGAGGTGGGGCAGTTGTAGGTTGTGTGTGTGTGTGTGTGTGTGTGGGTGGATGGATGGCAGCTCCCATGGTAGAAACACCAACCTTTCTCCACCTGCTCACAATGTAAACCAGGATAGAGGATGGGGGAGGGATTAAAGTAAAATAGATAAACACAAGCTAAACTGAAATGGATAGTTAAAGGCCTGTGTATATGCTCTATTGCTCACTGGTCCTGTATATTGAAAGTGGGAAATATATCTCTCCTAAGGGAGAAATAGAAATGTTCACATTATTTATCCAGAGGAAAATTGGGGATGGTCATGCTTTTTCAATTTCAGTCAGGGGGAGGGCTTAGTATTTAATTTCTTTTGTCATGTAATTTGTAATCAATTAAATGTCATATTGCTCAGGGTGTGAAAACGAGTTTCTTATTATAGCTACTCATGTGTGCCCGATGATGCCCATCATTCCTGATTCTCTGCTGGGCGCGCAGTATCAAGTGCGCCTAGAGTGGTCGCAATAAAATTATCAATAGCATAACCAAAAGGCAAGGGGTTTAAATTAAGCCATAGACAAACAGGTGTGGAGAGTTCCTTACTAATTAGTGACCTTAATTAATCAATCAAGTACAAGGGAGGAGCTAAAACCCGCAGACACTCTGCCCTCCGTGGAGTGAGTTTGACACGTGCTATAGGTCTAGGCCAGGGGTACTCAACTCTTACCCTATGAGGTCCGGAGCCTGCTGTTTTTCTGTTCTAGCTGATAAATAATTGCACACATCTGGTATCCCAGGTCTAAATCAGTCCCTGATTAGAGTGGAAGAATGAAAAAAAATGCAGTGGAACTGGCTTTGAGGTCCAGAGTTGAGTTTGAGGGGCCTAGGGCAGTGGTGTCTAACCCTGTTTCCTGGAAAGCTACCTTCCTGTATGTTTTCACTCCAACCCCAGTTGTAACTAACCTGGTTCAGTTTATCAACCAGGTAATTATTAGAATCAGGTGTGCTAGATTAGGGTTGTAGTGAAAACCTACAGGATGGTAGCTCTCCAGGAACAAGGTTGGAGAGCCCTGGCCTAGGCTATATGAAGAGCATGCTCGGAGAAGCACAGGGCAAAGTAATTTTTCTAAGAAAATGTACTTTTTCCCCGAGTTTTGCGCTGCTGGGATGGTGTATATAAAACTAGGCTACACTGCATTACACACTGGAATGGATAGGCATTGCCCCCGGCCTGCCCTGCTCTTGGTGGTGTAAACCGTTTAGTGCTGCCTAACCAATGACTGTGCTGTGTACGGTGGCATTTCAGGAGGCGAGTCAATTTGTTAAAAAATGCATTATCTGTGCGTGCAGACTTTGCCTACTGATGTCCTGTTCAGTTTTTGACATTTGACATTTTTTTTTTTTTTCTTTTCAGTTTGAGAGGAGAGCGTGAAGATGAGAAGGAGGACCGGAGTAATTTTTGGGCGCAAAAAAATCATTAAATGTCACTCGTTTCAGGAAACTAGGTGTATGTTGTGCGTCACAACTTCACAGAGGTATTTGAATGTAACCATTTATTTTGTATCAAAATTTGTGTTTTGGGGAAGAAATGCCTTCTGGAACATGTGAACATTCATATGCCTTAATAACAAACTTATAAGGGCCTCCTGAGTGGCGCAGCGGTCTAAGGCAATGCATTGCAGTGCTTGAGGCGTCACTACAGCCCCGAATTCGATCCCAGGCTGTGTCACAGCTGGCCGTGACTGGGAGACCCATGAGGCGGTGCACAATTGGCTCAGCGTCGTCCGGGTTAGGGAAAGGTTTGGCTGACCGGGATTTCCTTGTCCCATCGCGCTCTAGCGACTCCTTGTGGCGGGCCGGGCGCCTGCAAGTTGACTGCGTTTGCCAGTTGGACGGTGTTTCCTCCGACACAATGTTGCGGCTGGCTTCCGGGTCAAGTGAGCAGTGTGTCAAGAAGCAGTGCAGTGTGTCAAGAAGCAGTCATGTTCAAGAGGACTCATGGCTCTCAACCTTCGCCTCTCCCGAGTCCGTAGGGGAGTTGCAGCGATGGGACAAGACTGTAACTACCAATTGGATATCACGAGAAAAAGGGGTAACAGTACCATTTAAAAAAAATACAAATAATGTGTATGACATCTGTAAATACGAATAAAAAAAACCAATTACGAGCCTAGTTGGTTTAGCCACGGAAAAAGCCAGGAACCTTCCCGCTAGCTTTGATTGGCTGAGATAATGGATGGGCTGGACATGCCGAGAGATGAGTTTGGGATTGGTATGCCATGTAGTTCGCTTCTGTTTATAATATGAGCTGCTCAGTATGCGTAGGTAATCCTTTCTAACACAGATTTTTTTGAACTATATTACGAAAAACTGCAAAAGTTAATGCTCTCTGCTTTCTGGAGGAATGTATTTTGAAATCAGTGGAATGCCCGGTGGAAGCAGAGTATGATATCTAAGGAGGTGGAGAATATTCTGCCGTTTGATTGCAAATATGTAGAGGGAGTCGGAAAGAGAACACAGAAGACTGTTGTATAAAACACCTGTCTCCAGATTATATCTTCAAACTAAGGGCAACCATTTTCAGATATTTTACATTTCTAATTTTGTCAGAAAGTTGTTTTCATTGCAAGTTAAAGCGTACTGTTAGCTGGCTAGGTAAAGTTAGCTGGCTGGCTCGCTAGCTAAAGACTGGTCAGTCATAAATTACATCATCATTTCTCAATCAAAGTTTGTACGACAGATTGAATAGCATTATAGAATAGGTGCATAAAATGCATCCTCCAATTGTAGCTTCTGCCTATATGCCCACTCAAGAAAATTGTATATTTTTAATACCCTCAAACACCAAGGTAAGCATATGTAATTTCATGGCTTCAGTATCAATCGTGAATGATAATTCTTCACATTTAATCTGTGAAATGTCCAAACTGAATGCCAATCATTTGATCTCAATCGGTTTAATGGGAATATGCATTTATATCTTCTTAAATGCCTGTTTAGTGAGCAAATCAAAGCAGATGGTGTTTAACAAACTATCTGCATTTTTTGTAGGCCTATTTTGTTTCAATCAAAGCTTAGCCTGCGGCGCACATGCTGTTGAGTTTGAGGAAAATATTTCGCTATTCAGCTGAGTTTTTTTGGTGTAACATATTATATGCCTGCTATGCTACAGTAGGCTTATATGCTATTATATTCGGATATGCTATGTAAAATAATAATGAATCATTCTGATCTTGTGAGACATTGATTCAGATTTGATCTAACTTTACTAAACGAGCATCATTGAGAGAAGTTATAGTCTTCTATTTGTAATAATAATAATATTAAGTGATGAGTAGGACTATTAGATGTAGGCAACATCTTGATGAGTTTTTTTTGGGGCGATTTGAGCGCCCTTCGAATCGTGATGCTGAAAGGACAGCAGTGGTCACATATGTTTCTGGGTTCCACTGTGCAAGGCGGTCCGTCGGGTTTTGTGAACGTCATGGCAAACAGGCTGTGAATTTGGATCCTAGATCTCGTTGATGTGATAAGGTTCATGGATCAGTTTGTCTGCATATGCAATAGAGGTGGTACGTTTCTGCACTCGGACAGTAGGGTGAGTTCAATTGCGTCATACAAGACTGTTTTGAGGACCGCCGTTTTAGCAACCCCTGGTAGAGTTTTCTGTCTGTGGCTGTTCTTGTTATGTTCGGATTTGACCTGCTCAAAGTGGTCACTCCTCCGACCGACGGGCATCTGCACACATGCCTACAGTTCATAATTTGTGCCACCGCCATAGAGAAATAATAAAGGGAAGAAACCACCATTTAGGCGACCTACCTATAGGCTGCTATAGCCTACGTATTTATTTAGTTTGTCATTCTATTGTTTTCATGGAATGTTTGTGTTAATTAGGCCTAAATATAGTTTATTTAGAATTTATGAGAATACATTATCCATTTTACCACACAGTCCTGTGTAATTATCAATTTTATCAAAAGTTAGGGAGTGCCGCAACAGACTTTTAAACAACGTACTAACTAAATCAGTCGGGAGCAAGCCAAGTAGCCTAAGAAGGAACAAAAATGAATGATTTAGGCTGCATTATTATTATTTCAAGGCTATAGCTTGCCATTTAAGAAATTAATTGTGAAGCATTTGTGACAAGCTACAGGATAGCAGAAGCACTCAGCATTTCAACAACACATGAACAACAGCACTTCAACAACATGCCTATACATTTAGCATTTTGGCTGTATAAAATGTAATACATTTTAAAAAATTGCTTCGATTTAAATGACAAACGAAAAATGCCTTATTAGGCTACACAGTCATTCTACAGTGCCTTTGACTTTCCTTTTAGAAACACGACTTTGGCCAGTCTTCGGTTTGACGATCATGTGGTGAGCTATGCATGCCTAGTTTGTTAATTTAGCTAGCAGATGCTCTTATATTCCCATGCCCTAATCAAAGTCAACACACATCTACACTGAACAAAAATATAAAGCAACATGTAACAATGTCAAAGACTACTGAGGGACAGTTCATACAAGGAAATCAGTCCATTTAAATGAATTAACTAGGCCCTAATCTATGGATTTCACATGACCGGGAATACAGAAATGCATCTGTTGGTCACAGATACCTTAAAAAAAGTTGGGGTATGGATCAGAAAACCAGTCGGTATCTGGTGTGATTGTGGCCTGTGGAATGTTGTCCCACTACTCTTCAATGGATGTGCAAAGTTGCTGTATATTGGCAGGAACTGTAACATGCTGTCGTACACGTCGATCCAGAGCATCCCAAACTTGCTCAATGTCTGGTGAGTATGCAGGCCATGGAAGAACTGGGCCATTTTCAGCTTCCAGGAATTGTGTACAGATCCTTGCAACATGGGGCTCTGCATTATCATGCTGAAACATGAGATGATGGCGGCGGATGAATGGTACGACAATGGACCTCAGGTTCTCATGACGGTATCTCTGTGCATTGCCATCAATGAAATGCAGTTGTGTTCATTGTCTGTAGTGTATGCCTGACCATACCATAACCCCACAAGCACCATTGTTCACAACGTTGACATCGCCCACACGACACCATACACACTGTCTGTCATCTGCCCGGTACAGTTGAAACCGGGATTCATCCGGGAAGAGCACACATCTCCAGCGTGCCAGTGACCATCGAAGGTTGAGCATTTGCCCAATGAAGTCGTTTACAACGCCGAATTGCAGTCAGGTCAAGACCCTGTAATTATTATTTTTTTATTTTTTTATTTCACCTTTATTTAACCAGGTAGGCTAGTTGAGAACAAGTTCTCATTTGCAACTGCGACCTGGCCAAGATAAAGCATAGCAGTGTGAACAGACAACACAGAGTTACACATGGAGTAAACAATAAACAAGTCAATAACATGGTAGAAAAAAAAGAGAATCTATATACAATGTGTGCAAAAGGCATGAGGTAGGCAATAAATCGAATAATTACAATTTAGCAGATTAACACTGGAGTGATAAATCATCAGATGATCATGTGCAAGAAGAGATACTGGTGTGCAAAAGAGCAGAAAAGTAAATAAATAAAAGCAGTATGGGGGGTGAGGTAGGTAAATTGGGTGGGTAGTTTACAGATGGACTATGTACAGCTGCAGCGATCGGTTAGCTGCTCGGATAGCAGATTTTTAAAGTTGTTGAGGGAGATAAAAGTCTCCAACTTCAGAGATTTTTGCAATTCGTTCCAGTCGCAGGCAGCAGAGAACTGGAAGGAAAGGCGTCCAAATGAGGTTTTGGCTTTAGGGATGATCAGTGAGATACACCTGCTGGAGCGCGTGCTGCGGGTGGGTGTAGCCATCGTGACCAGTGAACTGAGATAAGGCGGCACTTTACCTAGCATAGCCTTGTAGATGACCTGGAGCCAGTGGGTCTGACGACGAACATGTAGCGAGGGCCAGCCGACTAGGGCATACAGGTCGCAGTGGTGGGTCGTATAAGGTGCTTTAGTAACAAAACGAATGGCACTGTGATAAACTGCATCCAGTTTGCTGAGTAGAGTATTGGAAGCTATTTTGTAGATGACATCGCCGAAGTCGAGGATCGGTAGGATAGTCAGTTTTACTAGGGTAAGTTTGGCGGCGTGAGTGAAGGAGGCTTTGTTGCGGAATAGAAAGCCGATTCTTGATTTGATTTTGGATTGGAGATGTTTGATATGAGTCTGGAAGGAGAGTTTGCAGTCTAGCCAGACACCTAGGTACTTATAGATGTCCACATATTCTAGGTCGGAACCGTCCAGGGTGGTGATGCTAGTCGGGCGTGCGGGTGCAGGCAGCGAACGGTTGAAAAGCATGCATTTGGTTTTACTAGCGTTTAAGAGCAGTTGGAGGCCACGGAAGGAGTGTTGTATGGCATTGAAGCTCGTTTGGAGGTTAGATAGCACAGTGTCCAAGGAAGGGCCGGAAGTATATAGAATGGTGTCGTCTGCGTAGAGGTGGATCAGGGAATCGCCCGCAGCAAGAGCAACATCATTGATGTATACAGAGAAAAGAGTCGGCCCGAGAATTGAACCCTGTGGTACCCCCATAGAGACTGCCAGAGGACCGGACAACATGCCCTCCGATTTGACACACTGAACTCTGTCTGCAAAGTAGTTGGTGAACCAGGCAAGGCAGTCATTAGAAAAACCGAGGCTACTGAGTCTGCCGATAAGAATATGGTGATTGACAGAGTCGAAATCCTTGGCCAGGTCGATGAAGACGGCTGCACAGTAATGTCTTTTATCGATGGCGGTTATGATATCGTTTAGTACCTTGAGCGTGGCTGAGGTGCACCCGTGACCGGCTCGGAAACCGGATTGCACAGCGGAGAAGGTACGGTGGGATTCGAGATGGTCAGTGATCTGTTTGTTGACTTGGCTTTCGAAGACCTTAGATAGGCAGGGCAGGATGGATATAGGTCTGTAACAGTTTGGGTCCAGGGTGTCTCCCCCTTTGAAGAGGGGGATGGCCTGCGGCAGCTTTCCAATCCTTGGGGATCTCAGATGATACATTTACATTTACATTTAAGTCATTTAGCAGACGCTCTTATCCAGAGCGACTTACGAAGGAGAGGTTGAACAGGCTGGTAATAGGGGGTGCGACAATGGCGGCGGACAGTTTCAGAAATAGGGGGTCCAGATTGTCAAGCCCAGCTGATTTGTATGGGTCCAGGTTTTCCAGCTCTTTCAGAACATCTGCTATCTGGATATGGGTAAAGGAGAAGCTGGGGAGGCTTGGGCGAGTAGCAGCGGGGGGGGGCGGGGCTGTTGGCCAAGGTTGGAGTCGCCAGGAGGAAGGCATGGCCAGCCATTGAGAAATGTTTGTTGAAGTTTTCGATTATCACGGACTTATCAGTGGTGACCGTGTTACCTAGCCTCAGTGCAGTGGGCAGCTGGGAGGAGGTGCTCTTGTTTTCCATGGACTTTACAGTATCCCAGAACTTTTTGGAGTTAGAGCTACAGGATGCAAATTTCTGCTTGAAAAAGCTGGCCTTTGCTTTCCTGACTGACTGCGTGTATTGGTTCCTGACTTCCCTGAACAGTTGCATATCGCGGGGGGGATGACGTGAACGCAGATGTGTTTCCTTGAGATGGTTTCTGACCGTTTGTACAGAAATTCTTTGGTTGTGCAAACCAGCTGTCCATCTCAGATGATCCCGCAGGTGAAGAAGCCGGATATGGAGGTCCTGGTCTGGCATGGCTACATGTAGTCTGCAGTTGTGAGGCCGAATGGCCGTACTGCCAAATTCTCTAAAACGACGTCTGAGGCGGATTATGGTAGAGAAATGAACATTGCATTCTCTGGCAACAGCTCTGGTCGACATTCATGCTGTCAGCATGCCAATTGCACACAAAACTTGAGACATATGGGGCATTGCATTGTGTGACAAAACTGCACATTTTGGAGTGGTCTTTTATTGTCCCAAGCACAAGTTGCACCTGTGTAATGATAATTCCGTTTAATCAGCTCCTTGATATGCCACACTTGTTAGGTAGATGGATTATAGTGGCATAGAAGAACTGCTCACAAAGAAGAATGTAAAGAAATTTGGGTGCAAAATCTGAACGAAATAAGCTTTTTGTGCGAATAGGCCTTTTTGGGGATCTTTTATTTCAGCTCAGGACCAACACTTTGCATGTTGCGTTTGTATTTTTGTTCAGTGTATTTTGTAACAACAATATCATGGAATAAAAGTGAATAAATTATAAAATTATAGTTACCAATTCTTTTTTTTACACGTGCATATAGGCCTACGTGATGATATGTGGCTGCTGTGTTAAACAAGGAATGGCTTTGTTACTGGGATTTACCTCCTCGAAACCACTCCCTTTTCCCAGGATAAATAACTGTGATAAACCAGTAAATTATAACACATTATTTATATGTTCAGCATGGCGTGAAATGTAACTGTTAAATGATATGCAATGTCTGGCTTCTGTACGGCTTCTGCATGATTAATCAATGCTCAGGGTGGGGTCAGACAGCCCATCTCAGTATGGAGCGCAGTTGACAATGTATGTAGACCTATCTCATCATGGTAACTTTTGTTCTTGTGACAGGTAGGCCTACATTTGCTGCAGTATGGCCTATGCTAGAGTAATATAAAAACAGAATGTGCATCTAATTTACCCATCTCCATCTGGCTTTCGTGGGGGTCACCTTGTTTTTTAATTGTAAAGATGATAATATTTTTAATTGCAGCTGCAGAGTTTTTCCACAGCCTGTCACTCGAATCTCGTTGCTTGAAATCAGTGCACACACGAGCACTCCCTTGCAGTCTTTCTCTCTCTCCATCAACTCCATTCAAATTGCATCCAAAATAGATAATCCTGTTGACGTTGACCCCAGTCTCAACGTCAACAGTGAAGTGCCGACTCCGTGATGCTAGCATTCTAGGCAGAGTTGCAAAGAAAAAGCCATATCTCAGACTGTCCAATAAAAAGAAAAGATTAAGATGGGCAAAAGAACACACACACTGGACAGAGGAACTTTGCCTAGAAGGCCAGCATCCCGGAGTCGCCTCTTCACTGTTGCCGTCGAGACTGGTGTTTTGTGGGTACTATTTAATGAAGCTGCCAGTTGAGGACTTGTGAGGCGTCTGTTTCTCAAACTAGACACTCTAGTGTACTTGTCCTCTTGCTCAGTTGTGCACCGGGGCCTCCCACTCCTCTTTCTATTCTGGTTAGAGCCAGTTTGCGTTGTTCTGTGAAGGGAGTAGTACATAACGTTGTACGGGATCTTCAGTTTCTTGGCAATTTCTCGCATGGAATAGCATTAATTTGTCAGAACAAGAATAGACTGACGAGTTTCAGAAGAAAGTCCTTTGTTTCTAGCCATTTTGAGTCTGTAATCGAACCAACAAATGCTGATGCTCCAGATACTCAACTCGTCTGAAGGCCAGTTTTATTTCTTCTTTAATCAGCACAACAGTTTTCAGCTGTGCTAACAATCGCAAAAGGGTTTTCTAATGATCAATTAGCCTTTTAAAATGATATACTTGGATTAGCTAACACAACATGCCATTGGAACACAGAAGTGATGGTTGCTGATAATGGGCCTCTGTACGCCTATGTAGATAACCCATAGAACATCTGCCGTTTCCAGCTACAATAGTCATTTACAACATTAACAATGTCTACACTGTATTTCTCATCAATTTGATGTCATTTTAATGGGCAAAAATGTCTAAGTGAGCCCAAACTTTTAAAAGGTAGTGTATAACAGTATACAGTGCATTTGGAAAGTATTCAGACCCCTTGACTTTCCACATTTTGTTACATTACAGCCTTATTCTGAAATTGATTTAAATATTTTTTTCCCCTCATCAATCTACACACAAAACTCCATAATGAAAAAGCAAAACAATTTTCAAAAAATGTTTTATTAGTTGCTAATGTAAAAAAAAAAAGTGTACAAAAGTATTCAGACCGTTTACTCAGTACTTTGTAGAAGCACTTTTGACTGTGATTACAGCCTCGAGTCTTCTTGGGTATTACGCTACAAGCTTGCCACACCTACAGTGGGGAGAACAAGTATTTGAAACACTGCCGGTTTTGCAGGTTTTCCTACTTACAAAGCATGTAGAGGTCTGTAATTTTTATCATAGGTACACTTCAACTGTGAGAGACGGAATCTAAAACAAAAATCCAGAAAATCACATTGTATGATTTTTAAGTAATTAATTTGCATTTTATTGCATGACATAAGTATTTGATACATCAGAAAAGCAGAACTTAATATTTGGTACAGAAACCTTTGTTTGCAATTACAGAGATCATACGTTTCCTGTAGTTCTTGACCAGGTTTGCACACACTGCAGCAGGGATTTTGGCCCACTCCTCCATACAGACCTTCTCCAGATCCTTCAGGTTTCGGGGCTGTCGCTGGGCAATACGGACTTTCAGCTCCCTCCAAAGATTTTCTATTGGGTACAGGTCTGGAGACTGGCTAGGCCTTAGTTGCCCTGGCTGTGTTTCGGGTCGTTGTCATGCTGGAAGCCCCAGCCACGACCCATCTTCAATGCTCTTACTGAGGGAAGGACGTTGTTGGCCAAGATCTCGCGATACATGGCTCCATCCATCCTCCCCTCAATACGGTGCAGTCGTCCTGTCCCCTTTGCAGAAAAGCATCCCAAAAGAATGATGTTTCCACCTCCATGCTTCATGGTTGAGATGGTGTTCTTGGGGTTGTACTCATCCTTCTTCTTCCTCCAAACACGGCGAGTGGAGTTTAGACCAAAAAGCTCTATTTTTGTCTCATCAGACCACATGACCTTCTCCCATTCCTCCTCTGGATCATTCAGATGGTCATTGGCAAACTTCAGACGGGCCTGGACATGCGCTGGCTTGAGCAGGGGGATCCATGACGGCGTAGTGTGTTACTAATGGTTTTCTTTGAGACTGTGGTCCCAGCTCTCTTCAGGTCATTGACCAGGTCCTGCCGTGTAGTTCTGGGCTGATCCCTCACCTTCCTCATGATCATTGATGCCCCACGAGGTGAGATCTTGCATGGAGCCCCAGACTGAGGGTGATTGACCGTCATCTTGAACTTCTTCCATTTTCTAATAATTGCGCCAACAGTTGTTGCCTTCTCACCAAGCTGCTTGCCTATTGTCCTGTAGCCCATCCCAGCCTTGTGCAGGTCTTCAATTTTAACCCTGATGTCCTTACACAGCTCTCTGGTCTTGGCCATTGTGGAGAGGTTGGAGTCTGTTTGATTGAGTGTGTGGACAGGTGTCTTTTATACAGGTAACGAGTTCAAACAGGTGCAGTTAATACAGGTAATGAGTGGAGAACAGGAGGGCTTCTTAAAGAAAAACGAACAGGTCTGTGAGAGCCGGAATTCTTACTGGTTGGTAGGTGATCAAATACTTATGTCATGCAATAAAATTGAAATTAATTACTTAAAAATCATACAATGTCATTTTCTGGATTTTTGTTTTAGATTCCGTCTCTCACAGTTGAAGTGTACCTATGATAAAAATTACAGACCTCTACATGCTTTGTAAGTAGGAAAACCTGCAAAATCGGCAGTGTATCAAATACTTGTTCTCCCCACTGTATATTTGGGGAGTTTCTCCCATTCTTCTCTGCAGATCCTCTCAAGCTCTGTTAGATGGGATGGGGAGTGTCGCTGCACAGCTATTTTCAGGTCTCGAGATGTTCGTTCGGGTTCAAGTCCGGGTTTTGGCTAAGTCACTCAAGGACATTAAGAGACTTGTCCCAAAGCCACTCCTGGGTTGTCTTGGTTGTGTGCTGAGGGTTGTTGTCCTGTTGGAAGGTGAACCTTCGCCCCATCTGAGATCCTGAGGTGCCTTTTTTGCAAACTCCAAGCAGGCTGTCAAGTGCCTTTCACTGAGGAGTGGCTTCCATCTGGCCACTCTACCATAAGAGGAGTGCTGCAGAGATTGTTGTCCTTCTGGGAGGTTCTCCCAGCTCTGTCAGAGTGAACATCGGGTTCTTGGTCAACGCCTTGACCAAGGCCTTTCTCCACAGTTTGGCCGGGCGGCCAGCTCTAGGAAGAGTCTTGGTGGTTCCAAACTTCTTCCATTTAAGATTGATGGAGGCCACTGTGTTCTTGGGGACCTTCAATGCTGCAGCCATTTTTTGGTATCCTTCCCCAGATCTGTGCCTCGACACATTCCTGTCTCGGGGGCTCTACGGACAATTCCGTCGAACTCATGGCTTGGTTTTTGCTCTGACATACACTGTCAACTGTGGGACCTTATATAGACAGGTGTGTACCTTTCCAAATCATGTACAATCAATTGAATTTACCGCAGGTGGACTCCAATCAAGTTGTAGAAACTTCTCAAGGATAATCAATGGAAACAGGATGCACCTGAGCTCAATTTCGAGTCTCATAGCAAAGGGTCTGAATACTTATGTAAATACATTTGTGTGTTTTAAAAAAATATATATACATTTGCAAACAAAGTCAAAACTGTTTTTGTTTTGTGATTATGGGGTATTTTGTGTAGATTGATGAGGGGGGAAAAAACTATCTAATCGATTTTACAGTAAGGCTGTAACGTAACAAGATGTGGAAAAAGGGAAGGGGTCTGAATACATTCCAAATGCACTGTATATAGATGTCCTAGCCTACCTCTTTCAGATAATATGTTCAATGCAGTATTAGCCTTATATTTTGCTAAAAATCTTCTAATTCATAGCCTCTGTAAATTGCGCAATACTTATGCACCTGTGCTCCGCTGGCCTCCTTATAAAACGCTTCTTCGCTCTTGGAGTTCCATGCTGGAAAAACTAGTCTAGAATAGCTTGCGGGACATTATTTCTTAATTGCAATTCTAATGCCAGAAGCTCTTTTTTTGATGAATGTTAAATACAGCAGCCAATAGAACTCACGGGTAGTTTGAAAGAATATTGAACATGTGATGGCGGTAGGATATAGCAGTTATATATTTAAACCCATAACCATTCAATCTTCATGAAGAGAAGTGAAAGCCTTCTGCATCTAATTCTAGTCCTATAGTACTCAAGGATGTCATTAGAATGATGAAGATAAGGACGACAAAACATTTAATTTTATTCTATATTTTTTTAAGGGGTGGATCAGCTTTAATATTGCGGAACGATTGTTGCTTCCATCAATGTAATTGTCTGCATCATTTCCGATCCCCCATATATTTTTGGGGTAAATACAGTTGAAGCAGGGAAGTTTACACACACCTTAGCCAAATACATTTAAACTCCGTTATTCACAATTCCTGACATTTAATCCTAGTAAAAATTCCCTGTCTTAGGTCAGTTAGGATCACCACTTTATTTTCAGAATGTGAAATGTCAGAATAATAGGAGAGAGAAGGATTTATTTCAGCTTTTATTTCTTTCATCACATTCCCAGCGGGTCAGCAGTTTACATACACTCAATTTGTATTTGGTAGCATTGCCTTTAAATTGTTTAACTTGGGACAAACGTTTCGGGTTGCTTTCCACAAGCTTCCCACAATAAGTTGGGTGAATTTTGGCCCATTCCTCCTGACAGAGCTGTTGTAACTGAGTCAGATTTGTAGGCCTCCTTGCTCGCACATGCTTTAACAGTTCTGCCCACACATTTTCTATGGGATTGAGGTCAGGGCTTTGTGATGGCCACTCCAATACCTTGACTTTGTTGTCCTTAAGCCATTTTGCTACAAATTTGGAAGTATGCTTGGGGTCATTGTCCATTTGGAAGACCCATTTGTGACCAAGCTTTAACTTCCTGACTGATGTCTTGAGATGTTGCTTCAATATATCCACATAATTCTCCTATCTCATGATGCCATCTATATTGTGAAGTGCACCAGTCCCTCCTGCAGCAAAGCGCCCCCACAACATGATGCTGTCACCCCCGTGCTTCATGGTTGGGATGGTGTTCTTCAACTTGCAAGCTTCCCCCTTTTTCCTCCAAACATAACAATGTTCATTATGACCAAACAGTTCTTTTTTTGTTTCATCAGACCAGAGGACATTCCCCCAAAAAGTACGATCTCTGTCCCCATGTGCAGTTGCAAACCGTAGTCTGGCTTTTTTATGGCGGTTTTGGAGCAGTGGCTTCTTCCTTGCTGAGCGGCCTTTCAGGTTATTTCGATATAGGACTCATTTTACTGTGGATATAGATACTTTTGCACCTGTTTCCTCCAGCATCTTCACAAGGTCCTTTGCTGTTGTTCTGGGATTGATTTGCACTTTTCGCACCAAAGTATGTTCATCTCTAGGAGACAGAACAAATCTCCTTCCTGAGTGGTATGACGGCTGCGTGTTCCCAAGGTGTTTATTCTTGCGTACTATTGTTTGTACAGATGAACGTGGTATCTTCAGGCGATGAGCCAGACTTGTGGAGGTCTACAATTTCTTTTTTAGGTCTAGGCTGATTTCTTTTGATTTCCCATGATGTCAAGCAAAGAGGCACTGAGTTTGAAGGTAGGCCTTGAAATACATCCACATGTCCACCTCCAATTGACTCAAATTATGCCTATCAGCAGCTTCTAAAGCCATGACATCCTTTTGTGGAATTTTCCAAGCTGTTTAAAGGCACAGTCAACTTAGTGTATGTAAACTTCTGACCCACTGGAACTGTGATACAGTGAATTATAAGTGAAATAATCTGTCTGTAAACAATTGTTGGAAAAATTTATTGTATCATGCACAAAGTAGATGTCCTAACCAACTTGCCAAAACTATAGTTTGTTAACAAGAATTATGTGGAGTGATTGAAAAACGAGTTTTAATGACTCCAAACTAAGTGTATGTAAACTTCCGACTTCAACTGTATATGCTTTATAATGCTTTGAAATACCAGGTATCTCGGGAGAAAAGTGATTTATTCTCGGGATGGAACATTTGTAAAATACCGGGGAAATATTCAACCCTAGTATACACTCCAGGGTCCAAAAGGAGAACCCTTTCTTGGTTCCAGGTAGAACCCTTTTTGGTTCCCTCTGTGGAAAGGGTTCTTCAAAGGGTTCTCCTATGGGGTTCTAGATAGCACCTTTTATTCTAAGAGTGTCGGCATGCACTTAGTTGTATTTCACAAAGAGGATCATCATTTTCTTGAGCATGTATAGCCTGACTCTTTCTGCCTGTGTTATTACTGTATGGTATAATAACCAGAGGTTAAGTTTCTCACTGAGCTAAAGCACAGAGAGATCTATCATGGCGACCAACTTTGAGCCCCCAAAATTACAAACAAACTAAAGGCAAGGGATTGCTAGTTAGTGTTTCTCCCTCCGGCCATAAGCTCTGTGTCCACGTTTGGAGCCAGTGGATCCACGACAACCACCACGTACTAGTGTTTTACTGTGTGTTTACTGAGTCTGCGTGGGTTTTCTTACTACACTGATTTAACAGCCTAATGTTTTTTTTCCATTTTCCAGCCCGGCCCTGACCAGCCCTGCCACTTTGATCTGTGAGAGCGAGGAGAGAGCCCTCAGATAATGGCCTATAGGATAAGCAGTAGAAGTAAGTGCATTAGAATAGATTTACTATCTTCAAGACCCCCATCCCTTGTCTCCATACTGTGGTTCATTAAATGTACTGTAGGTTCTCATCTATATATGTTGATCAATACTGCATTAACATCTCTAAATCACCTAATTTAACAGACAAGATAACTACAACTAATAGGAAACAGAGAATTTCCTGTAATGTAAGGAAATTGCTGACTGGGAGACAGTAGGATCTCCCTTGCTACTATGATCACATTATGATCAGCCATGTGTAGTGGCTCATGGTAGAGGAAACAGCTAGAAGTTCCATGAGGATTAATGTTTCCTGTAAGATATGTAACACTTTACCTTGACACCTGTCAGAAGGCACATCCCAGTTAGCACATTTAGTTACTTGGAAGTTGTGGGAACGAAGCCATACGTTTCCTAACCGGTAAAACGGAATGTTTTTTAAACGTTCTGAGAATGGAATTTAATGTTTAGGTTGCTGGGAGATCCTTTTATCATGGTTCCCTGAGTTATCCTGGGAGGTTTTATGGACATTCTGAGAATGGAAATTATAGATTATTTAAAGGTAATTAAAGAATATTCTGAGAACATTCAGTAAATGTTGTGAATATTTTGAACAAACTCTAAAGATTATTTGGATGTTTTTGAATGACTTCCTTAAAAAACGTTCACTGAATGTTTCACTAACACTTTTAATAACACTGCTAGCTTAGTTTGGGTGAAGCACATACAGTTGAAGTCGTAGGTTTTCATGCACTTAGGTTGGAGTCATTAAAACTCGTTTTTCAACCACTCCACAAATTTCTTATTAACAAACTATAGTTTTGGCAAGTCGGTTAGGACATCTACTCATTTTTCCAACAATTGTTTTACAGACAGATTATTTCACTTATATTTCACTGTATCACAATTCCAGTGGGTCAGAAGTTTACATACACTAAGTTGACTGTGCCTTTAAACAGCTAGGAAAATTCCAGAAAATTATGTCTTGGCTTTAGAAGCTTCTGATTGACATAATTAGAGTCAGTTGGAGGTGTACCTGTGGATGTATTTCAAGGCCTACCTTCAAACTAAGTGCCTCTTTGCTTGACATCATGGGAAGATCAAAAGAAATCAGCCAAGACCTCAGAAAAAAAATTGTAGACCTCCACAAGTCTGGTTCATCCTTGGGAGCAATTTCCAAACGGCTGAAGGGACCACGTTCATCTGTACAAACAATAGTACGCAAGTATAAACACCATGGGACCACGCATCCGTCATACCTCTCAGGAAGGAGACGCGTTCTGTCTCTTAGAGATGAATGTACTTTAGTGCGAAAAGTGCATATCAATCCCAGAACAACAGCAAAGGACCTTGTGAAGATGCTGGAGGAAACAGGTGCAAAAGTATCTATATCCACAGTAAAATGAGTCCTATATCGACATAACCTGAAAGGCCACTCAGCATGGAAGAAGCCGCTGCTCCAAAACTGCCATAAAAAAACAGACTACGGTTTGCAACTGCACATGGGGACAAAGATCGTACTTTTTGGAGAAATGTCTTCTGGTCTGATGAAACAAAAAATGAACTTTTTGGCCATAATGACCATCGTTATGTTTGGAGGAAAAAGGGGGAGGCTTGCAATCCAAAGAACACCATCCCAACCGTGAAGCACGGGGGTGGCAGCATCATGTTGTGGGGGTGCTTTGCTGCAGGAGGGACTGGTGCACTTCACAAAATAGATGGCATCATGAGGTAGGAAAATTATGTGGATATATTGAAGCAACATCTCAAGACATTAGTCAGGAAGTTAAACAAAAAAAAAAAAAGTTAAAGCTTGGTCGCAAATGGGTATTCCAAGTGGACAATGAACCCAAGCATACTTCCAAAGTTGTGGCAAAATGGCTTAAGGACAACAAAGTCAAAGTATTGGAGTGGCCATCACAAAGCCCTGGCCTCAATCCCATAGAACATTTGTGGGCAGAACTGAAAAAGCATGTGCGAGCAAGGAGGCCTACAAACCTGACTCAGTTACAACAGCTCTGTCATGAGGAATGAGCCAAAATTCACCCAACTTATTGTGGGAAGCTTGTGGAAGGCAACCCAAAACGTTTGACACAAGTTAAACAATTTAAAGGCAATGCTACCAAATACTAATTGAGTGTATGTAAACTTCTGACCCACTGGGAATGTGATGAAAGAAATAAAAGCTGAAATCCTTCTCTCTCCTATTATTCTGACATTTCACATTCTTAAAATAAAGTGGTGATCCTAACTGACCTAAAACAGGGAATTTTTACTAGGATTAAATGTCAGGAATTGTGAAAAACTGAGTTTAAATGTATTTGGCTACGGTGTGTGTAAACTTCCCACTTCAACATTTGGAAATGCGTTGGCTTAGGCATTAATCATGCACACTAATTTCATTTGTATTGGGACACGTCGTCAGTGAGATTCAAACTTATGATATTCTGTTATCTATGCATGGAATAGGTCTGCTGCGCCAACATTGTGGAGCGAGCATGCCATGTTTTTTTTAGCTTACACAAGCTGTGTCATTTTAGTCTATTCAAACAAACCCCATTTCAAAGGAAACAAGCACTCAATTAGTGGGCTCGGCCAACACACCTGAACACACTTAACAAGATAGCGGATAGAAAGAGTTTTGTTGACACTGAATGCACAAAACATTAGGAACACCATCCTAATATTGAGTTGCACACCCTTTTGCCCTCCGAACAGCCTCAATGCATTAGGGTATTGACTCTACAAGGTGTCCCACAGTTGTCAAGTTGGCTGGTAGTGGATCTCTACTCCGAATAGTTAATTTAATCTCATCCCACAGATACTCAATTGGATTGAGAGCTGGTGGCTGGGCAGGCCACTGCAGTAAGCTGAATTCGCCGTCATGATTGTGGAACCATTCTTGGACAGTCCTAGCCTTTTGGCATGGGGCATTATCCTATTGAAATAGTCAATTCACAGATAGATGCACTGCTACCATGAAGGGATGCACCTAATTGGCAATGATGTTCAGATATCCTGTTGCATTCAAGTGTTGCTCACCTTTTATCAATGGCCCCATGTGTGCGATCAAAACACACCACACACCCCACACCTGCAATGTTGACACGCATCATGATGGATGCATGTACTCGTGGTTTTCTCCATACCCTAGTCCTCCCATCAGCTTTAAACAGCAGGAACCGGGATTCATCAGACCAGGCAATATTTTTCCAATTCTCCAGTGTCCAGTGTTTTTGTTCCTTAGCCCACCGCAACCACAGTTTCTTGTTTATTGCTGAAAGAAGTGGAACTCTGTAAAGTCGTCGGCTGCCATACACCATTCGTGTCAAGGTACAACGAGTTGTGCATCATTTTATGGGTCTTTGGGAACTAATGGTGTACTGAGCTGTCAGTTGACTAACTGTAGCCCGTCTGTTGCTTTGCACAATTCGTGTCAGCCTCCTTTGTCCTCTTTTATCAATGACCCATTTTTGACCACTGGCCTGGATGTCCTTTGGGTGGTGGACCATTCTTGATACACAAGGGAAACTGTTCAGTGTGAAAAACCCAGCTGCGTTGCAGTTCTTGACACACTCAAACTGGTTCGCCTGGCACCTACTACCATACTCCGTTCAACGGCATCTACAACTGGTTGAAGTGGATTTATCAATCAGGGGTCATAGCTTTCACCTGGTCAGTCTATGTCATGGAAAGAGCAAAACATGACATGTTCCTGATGTTTTTAAATAACATTCTTAGAATGTTAAGGAAACATTAGTAATGTTTTCTTGTGGTTTTTATGGAAAGTTTTCTTAATGTTCTGAGAACATGACTTTAAAATAGAACCATGAGGAAACCTGCAGAAAACGTTACGCTGAAGTACTGAAATTCCCACGGAAGAACATGTTTTAAAAAGTTTTATTTTACCCATTTTTTCAATTACAATCTTATCTCATCGCTGCAACTCCCCAACGGGCTCGGGAGAGGCGAAGGTCAAGTCATGCGTCCTCCGAAACATGACCCGCCCTTAAACCACGCTCCTTAACACCCGCCAGCTGCACCAATGTGTCTGCGGAAACAGTTCAACTGACAACTGTGGTCAGCTTGCAGTTGCCCGGACCCGCCACAAGGAGTCGCTAGAGCGTGATGAGGCAAGTAAAGGGCCAAACCCTCCCCTAACCTGGACAACTCTGGACCAATTGTGCGCCGCCCTATGGGACTCCCGGTCACAGCCATTTTTGACAACCTGGAATCGATCCCGGTGTAACGATCGTCTAAGGGAGGAGACCAAAACGCAGCATGGTAAGTGTTCATGCCTTTTAATGAAAAGTGAACACTATGACAAAAATAACAAAGTGATAAACGAAAATCGAACAACACGAAACAGTTCTGTCTGGTACAGACACAAAGACAGAAAACAACTACCCACAAAACACAGGTGGGAAAAGGCTACCTAAGTATGGTTCGCAATCAGAGACAACGATAGACAACTGCCTCTGATTGAGAACCACACCCGGCCAAACACACAGAAATAGAAAACATAGAACACAAAACATAGAATGCCCACCCCAACTCACGCCCTGACCAAACCAAATTAGAGACATAAAAAGGATCTCTAAGGTCAGGGCGTGACACCCGGGTCTGTCGTGACGCCTTAGACCGCTGTACCACTCGGGAAGCCACCAAGAAAGTGGTTTAACGTTCTCTGAATTATTTGAGAACATTTCCAATGTCAAAATAGTTGATAGAACATTACCAACATTTTAATGAAATGTTACAATTTTTTTTACTTTTAGGAAACGTGCTGTTAAAGTAATGAAATACCAAGAAAATAATGTTTTTTTGTCAAGTTCATTAAATGTGCTGAGAATGTTCCAAGCCAAGCAACTATCCTGCATTATTCCCAGAAAGTTGTGGTGGGGTTATATGCAAAATAACCATAAGACAACCACGCTCTCACCAAGCTCTAAGAAACATATTGTTCTCAGAACATTATGTGCTAGCTGGGATTATACAAGAAGCTACTCTTCTCTGTTTTTGTGTGTGTGTGTGTGTGTGTGTTATTATATATGTTTGTGTTATTTCTGTTTGTTCGATGTTTGTGTGTGGAGTGTGTGCTGCTCAGTATTTGTGTGGTATTTATGTGCCCTTGGTGCTTGTGTGCCTGTACGTGTGTGGTACTCTGTGTTTGTGTTGTATATTTGTGTGCCTACTGTTTGTATTCTGGGTCTTTGTGTGCCCCCGCATGTCTGTATGTACTCATATGTGTGTGTATTTGTCATGGGCGTAGCCTGGTGCCTGGCAGCAGTGTGATGTGGGAGGCTGTGAGACAGCTCCAGTTCCCCCGTAAGGCAGCGCTGTCAGCAGCGGAGAGCACCTCCTGTCATCCTTGCCATCTGAAAATCGGGCTGTAAGATGAAGCAGGAGACAGGTATATGTCGTGGGGCCTCTCTCTTCTCTGAGCCAAGGGGAACAAGGGAAGGAGGGATGGAGTGTGTGTGTGGGTATTTATGTGTGTGATGCTAGTAAAATATTAATACATGAGTGGGGTTTGAAGAGGTCCACTTGACACTTCCGTACTCTAGCGTCATCTCTTACTATTCATTACAACACTCTAATGTAGCTTACTGTACTCTTGACATGTATAGTAGCTGTTGGTTGCCTAATTGTTACATCAAGTGTATACTGGTAATCTAGACAGTATAATGTTGGTTCGGTTGCCTACAGTTTGTTGCATGTAGTTACAGTATGCTGTCATGACTATAATCATAGCTGTGATGTGTGACGTAAGAGATGGTAAGTTGTACCACATACAATTCAGTGTACATGGAGTATTCTGTTTAAGGGTGCTTCACCTTCATGATCACAATGCTACTGTTATCCCCCCCCCCCCCCAGAAAGAAAAACTGACGCCTAAAACATCATGACAAAGTTATGGAGGCAAATTGCACCATTAAATCCAAATTAGATTCCACTCTCCAAATGGGGCTGAAGGTCTCAGAACACTTAATCAATTTATATCAGATTAGCTGTGGAATATTCTCAAATGTCAATAACAGAAATGCTTCTATTCTGACAGCAGGGCTCTTTAAATCCGAGCTACTTGCAGTGAAACAGCATTGGTTTCTGCCATGCTCTGCATAATTCAGCCATGCTGTTCAGCCTCATAGAGCAATAAAACTATTAGCCTCAGTGGAAAAAGTAAACAGGAGAGAGTACGTTTTTAGAAAACCCCACTTCATCCCCTTCTTCTTTCTGCAGTAGCGTCTCTGTAGCTGATCATGAGGACAAGGCCCTATCTCCACATTCTGCAGAAATATCAATATGGCTTTAGGAGTCTCCCTGAAGCAAGGTCCTCAGCTAATTAAATCTGTAATCACAGTGGGGTGGGGGGGGGGGTGGTCTGCATGTTGAAATGACGGCCAGTGGAGTTTTATTTAACAAAGAAAAGATAATTGGGTTCAGGGCCTTTCGTTCGTTCTCCTCATAAAACACGAAGGTTCCTGCTTCCCATCAGGCTGCTGATATCGCTGCTCAGGTAGAGCACTACTTCCCTTGAGGAACAAGACACCACTGCCAAGGGTACACCAGAGAAGCACTAAGTCAGTAGTGGGATGGAGAAGGTAATGGGCTTCAGGGGAGCTCCAGACAGAACTGGAATTCTAAAGGAGGATGGAGGGAGATACTCTCTCTAGGACTGCATGTACTCCTTTTAGGGCTGCACGATCAAATTCAGGATATTGACATGTGAAATATCCATATTGCAAGAGGCTGCAATTTTCTCCTTTCTTTGATACAAGAAAAACTAGACTACGGTACCTCCTCCAATGAGGTACCTTCTCCAATGAGATGCGCTAGACTCCGTTCACTCACTCCCTGCATGCATAAGAGGGTGCTGACCAATCACAAACGGGCTCTCTCACTCTGCGTGGCATGCACATGCTGGCCAATCACAATTGTCCTGGTGAGGGAAAAAATGCAGTGTTGGAAACATGAGTGTTGCTAGTGCTAACGGGAATGTCGATTTGCTGCCAAAGAAGGGCGCACCTCCGTCGTATGGCAATATTTCAGCTACAGGCAAACTGATGTCAACCAAATGTGCATAAAGTACCTCGGAGTTGTGGCGACAACAAGAGGCAACACGACACATTTGTTCAATCATTTGAAGAAGTACCATCCCCTACTTTACGATGATTGCACGGTGAAACAAGTGCCAAACAGCAGCAAAGACTCTCGGCCATAGCCAGCCACCTACGTTAAGCAGGTATTGATTGCCGATGCGTTTTCAAGTGTAACGCCCTACTAAAACCCCCGCAGAAACAGAGAATTCACTGAGGCTATCGCCTATCTATCGCATAGCCAAAGACATGATTCATATTTACACTGTCAGCAAAGGCGGCGTCAAGAAGATAATAAACAAGCTGGACAGGAGAAAAAGATTCACCCATATTTTTCCCAAGTCACCATCCCAACACAGTATAACTAAATTAAGGGAAGAAGCTGAAACAGAGCTTACACATGTTGATTTATGTGACTACAACATGCCTTTTGTCTAGCAGAACAACCGACAGTCAAACATTCGTTTGACAGTACACTTTATTGATGAGGAGTTTCAACTGAATGGTCGGTGCTTGCAGACATAGGCTACATCCCCGGAGATCACAGGGGTGAAAACATCACTCTGAGGTTGAGAGCTTTAGCCGCCTGGGGCCTACATGAGGAGCAGCAAGTGTGCATAACGGTAACGGCACAAACGTGCTAAAGGCCATCGTATTGAATTACTGGACCAGCCTCCAATGTTTTGGAAACAGGCTACACTTTGCAATCTGTAGCTTACGTGTTACATGTTAAGGCACTTTGAATTATAATAATTATTGAGCCTACTTATACATAATTAAACCTACATTATGGCTGGCGAAATAAATACAACTTAAATAAATAAATAAAACATATATTATTAAGAACTCATAATGGTAAAATAGGAATTCGTAATGTAATTAAATAATTAGTGCTGCGCTTATAGCACACTGTATTTTGATGATCATGTGAAAAATGAATGTTTTTTAATATGTAGGTGTAATAATATTATCATAAGTATAACAGAGTGGGAAAATATTTGTTTAATTTGGTTTTGTATCCAGTTAGCACAGTATGTATTCATTCCTACGATCTCATTTTAGAAGTGACGTTCTCTACCCTGCCAATTGTTTTAACCATGTCTGATGGAATTACCAAGTTTTCACCCAAGTGTTTGAAAATCACAATTCATATTCGCAAAATCAACCCCCCAAAAATCGCATTTAGATATTTTTGGCAAATCGTGCACCCCTAGCTCCTTTCATCTTTGATATCTCGAGTCTTGCTTGGTCTAACAAGGTGCTCCACATTATAGTTCTGCCAGCCACTCTCATATGACCCAGGTACTCACATGCTCACACGCTCACACGTCCCGCTTTGCCCTTCACATACACACTACCTTGGACCCACCCAAACTCTATAATTATAATTAGTATATTCCAATTTTAAGCACTCATGCATGCTAGTTGGACTGGCAGCCATATTGGGTGAGCCATTCGGAATGTTTGATTGGTGACACCATAAAGATGTGTACAAAGGTGTACTATCTCAGGCACAACTTATCATAGGGTTCTTTACTTTTTCATGGTTCTTCGAGCCATAAAGGAACAGTACAAAACTATCTCAAGACGTCATCAAGATAAGGTCCTTATTTGTTATTTTCCATTGGGGTCACATGACAAGAAGAGAGCCTTCATTCTGGAAATGCTATGTTCATCTGTGAGCTGATCTCTAAGGTTGTGCCATCCTCCTCTTGTTCCATCCATGTCATTATCTGTCTTACTCACGTTTGTGTCTGTTCCCAGGGCACAACATTTAAAGGGTTCTGACTGGGAGGGAGAGAGGAAAGGCAGGCCAATCACAGTATGTCGGGGTTATCCATGCCCTGTAGCAATCGCCATAGTGACCTGATTTCTTCCTGTTATGTTCCACATTTCCTGGGCCATTCACTCCGATTCTCCAATCCACCTGATCTTGACCACTGCCATTTTTGTTAGGAAAAAAATATATATTACAGAAATCTGGAACGCTCATGAGAAATCTAAGAATGAAATTCAACTCCCTGATCTTATTTTGTATTTTACTCATAATCCATTTTATATTAATTATAATTATCAGGTAATTTGAGATATGCTTTTTTGAATTACATTGATAATGATATTGCTTGTTGTTTCCAACATCAGCAGAGTGTTTTTGGAGAGCCGTCCTCCTCGCTTCTCCTCGGTCACATTCTGTCACATTTATTACTCAGATTTGAGTTATGGTCTTTTGATTCATTGTCCAGTCACGTTTGTCCATGTCTTTCATTTCAGCATCTGGGTTTAATTGGTGCGATGTTGTAAAGCCACAGCTGCGCTGCCTGTTAGGACAATAAATTACCCCAATTAGGAGAGAACCAAAGGCTCAGCTGTCTGACCGATGCTGTAGCCACTCTCCTCTCACACCCATAGGTAGGGCCTTAGTCCCTATGCGCCCTGGTCAAAAGTAGTGCACTATGAAGGGAATATGGTACCATTTGGTACACAGACAGGGAAGGACGTGCTAGAATGAGGCTCCATCGACACGGAGCTTATCCCAAACACCTGTGTCCCACTTTGGCCTGCATTTCAACCGCCACCTGCATCATCGGCATCATCTGCATAATCTGCGTCACAAGTTATCTGACCTAAATAACTTGTATGTACAGTATGTGTATACTGATATGTAAACTCAACAAAAAAAGAAATGTCCTCTCACTGTCAACTGCGTTTATTTTCAGCAAACTTAACATGTGTAAATATTTGTATGAACATAACAAGATTCAACAACTGAGACATAAACTGAAGTTCCACAGACATGTGACTAACAAAAATGGAATGTGTCCCTGAACAAAGGGGAGATCAAAATCAAAAGTAACAGTCAGTATCTGGTGTGGCCACCAGCTGCATTAAGTACTGCAGTGCATCTCCTCCTCATGGACTGCACCAGATTTGCCAGTTCTTGCTGTGAGATGTTACCTCACTCTTCCACCGGACATTTCTTGGGGAATGGCCCTAGCCATCACCCTCCGATCCAACAGGTCCCAGACGTGCTCAATGGGATTGAGATTCAGGCTCTTCGCTGGCCATGGCAGAACACTGACATTCCTGTCTTGCAGGAAATCATGCACAGAACGAGCAGTATGGCTGGTGGCATTGTCATGCTGGAGGGTCATGTCAGGATGAGCCTGCAGGAAGGGTACCACATGAGGGAGGAGGATGTCTTCCCTGTAACGCACAGCGTTGAGATTGCCTGCAATGACATCAAGCTCAGTCCGATGATGCTGTGACACACCGCCCCAGACCATGACGGACCCTCCACCTCCAAATCGATCCCGCTCCAGAGTGCAGGCCTCGGTGTAACGCTCATTCCTTCAACGATAAACGCGAATCCGACCATCACCGCTGGTGAGACAAAACCGCGACTCGTCAGTGAAGAGCACTTTTTGCCAGTCCTGTCTGGTCCAGCGACGGTGGGTTTGTGCTCATAGGCAACGTTGTTGCCGGTGATGTCTGGTGAGGACCTGCCTTACAACAGGCCTACAAGCCCTCAGTCCAGCCTCTCTCAGCCTAATGTGGACAGTCTGAGCACTGATGGGGGGATTGTGCATTCCTGGTGTAACTCAGGCAGTTGTTGTTGCCATCCTGTACCTGTCCTGCATGTGTGATGTTCGGATGTACTGATCCTGTGCAGGTGTTGTTACACGTGGTCTGCGACTGCGAGGACGATCAGCTGTCCGTCCTGTCTCGCTGTAGAGCTATCTTAGGCGTCTCACAGTACGGACATTGAAATTTATTGCCCTGGCCACATCTGCAGTCCTCATGCCTCCTTGCAGCATGCCTAAGGCACGTTCACGCAGATGATCAGGGACCCTGGGCACCTTTCTTTTGGTGTTTTTCAGAGTCAGTAGAAAGGCCTCTTTAGTGTACTAAGTTTTCAGAACTGTGTATAATTGCCTACCACCTGTAAGCTGTCAGTGTCTTAACGACCGTTCCACAGGTGCATGTTCATTAATTGTTTATGGTTCATTGAATAAGCATGGGAACAGTGTTTAAACCCTTTACAATGAAGATCTGTGAAGTTATTTAGATTTTTATGAATTATCTTTGAAAACATCCCTTTCCTGAAAAAGGGACGTTTCTTTTTTTGCTGAGTTTATATATGCATGTAACTGATAGATGTTACTGAATGTAGGCTTAAAAGGTACAGCGGTTCCTCTATTAAATGTTTTGAGCTTATGCCGCGACACATTTGTGGTAGATGGTGGTAAATTGCGTTATTCCGTCATTGCTCCACACTATCGTTAGAGGGAGTTAGACGATCGATTATGCTTTAGGTATTGCTTTTGGTTTCTCTCCCTCTTAAAAAATGTAATAAAAACTATTCTAATGTAACAAACTGGCTTTATTCAGCACAGTGTGATATCCCCTCTATATAAAGTGAGTTTCTGAAACATGGATTTCTTCTTTGCTGATGTGAAGAAGAAAATGAATGACAAAGAGTCCAGCGAGAATATGTTTTGGAAAAGGGTTGCCCATATTTTCAGGACCTGAGCTATTTAATTTATTTGTTTTATTTATGAAATTGATTATTTTATTTAGTCAATTACATTGATTTAGTAGGCTATTTTGCAGCATAAAGCTATATTTGTCAGCATAAAACTGAGTGACTCGCTCATTTGTGGCTTTGGATCAAAATAAAAAAGTACCGACATTATTTCAGATAGTCTTTAATAAAGAAATGCTTTGACCAAGTTAATCTGCTCATGTGTGTGTGTTCAATTAGTTGTGCCATTGTGGTTACAATGAAGATTGTAAACAAAATAAATAAAATACATAATCAGGTTCGTGTTGCAAGCTGTCATTTTTCCTTTGTTTTTTAAACATGACGAAACATACAAATGACCACATCACACAAACATCAACTACATCACACCTGCCCAGACCCATATGCTCACACCCCCATCTCCAGGTCCTGCATCTCTCTCCACCAACTTCACAGTTTTGTTTCTCTCTGTCACCCACACACTTTCACAATAAAGCATTTTACCTTTCCATTATGTTAACGACGGAGGATTGGTTGATTTCCAGTTTTTAAGTGTTTGTTTTTTCAAGAGGATTGATGAGAAAAGTATCGTTCAACCCATTGGGTATCTCACATCACCCTTGTATGCCATGTCTTGAAATATGCAGACAGACAGATTAAAAGTATATTTCCATTGTAATTCTTCTGACAGCCAAATTTCTAACTCTGCCCATAACTTATTATTATAACGTAATGAAAAATGAACCTGGTAATCAAATTTAATTTACTGTGGGGCTGCAGGTAGCCTAGTGGTTAGAGCGTTGGGCCAGTAACCGAAAGGTTGCTAGATTGAATCAACGAGCTGACAAGGTAAAACGTTGTCGTTCTGCCCATGAACAAGGCAGTTAACACACTATTTACTATTCCTAGACCGTCATTGTAAATAAGAATTTGTTCTTAACAAGGTGAACAGGCAGTGGCTCGGGTGGTTGTTGTCCTTTGATGATGTTTTTGGCCTTCCTGTGACATCAGGTGTTGTAGGTGTCCTGGAGGGTAGGTAGTTTGCCCCCGGTGATGCGTTGTGCAGACCTCACAGACCCTCTGGAGAGCCTTACGGTTGTGGGCGGAGCAGTTTCCGTACCAGGCGGTGATGCAGCCCGACAGAATGCTCTCGATTGTGCATCTGTAAAAGTTTGTGTTTTTGGTGACAAGACAGATTTCTTCAGCCTCCTGAGGTTGAAGAGGCGCTGTTTCGCCTTCTTCACCACGCTGTCTGTGTGGGTGGACCATCTCAGTTTGTCCGTGATATGTACGCCGAGGAACTTAAAACTTTCCACCTTCTCCACTACTGTCCCGTCGATGTGGATAGGGGGGGTGCTCCCTCTGCTCTTTCCTGAAGTCCACAATCATCTCCTTTGTTTTGTTGACGTTGAGTGTGAGGTTATTTTCCTGACACCACACTCCGAGGGCCCTCACCTCCTCCCTGTAGACCGTCTCGTCATTGTTGGTAATCAAGCCTACCACTGTAGTGTCGTTTGCAAACTTGATGATTGAGTTGAAGGCGTGCATGGCCACGCAGTCATGGGTGAACAGGGAGTACAGGAGAGGGCTGAGAACGCGCCCTTGTGGGGCCCCAGTGTTGAGGATCAGCGGGGTGGAGATGTTGTTTCCTACCCTCACTACCTGGGGGCGTCCCGTCAGAAAGTCCAGGACCCAGTTGCACAGGGCGGGGTAGAAACACCAGGGTCTCAAGTTTAATGACGAGTTTGGAGGGTATTATGGTGTTAGGGCAGTGTGCAGTGTTGTTGTGATTGCATCGTCTGTGGACCTATAGGGGCGGTAAGCAAATTGGAGTGGGTCTATGGTCTCTTTCCCCCCTTGATTTTGCATAACCACTGCACTACAATGTCCTTCATGTTCATGATGTTCATGAACAAAAATTTGAATAGGTCATTTTAAATTTGGCAACCCCAATGCTGGTGCTTGACACAATTGCTTCTTTAGCTCGACAAACGCTTCCTCACACTCTTGACTCCGTTTTATTTGTTCATGGGGACCCTTCCCACCTTTTGTCAATTCCCTTCCCACCTTTTGTCAAGTGGCTCAGCAATTTCAGAAAACAACATAATAAAATGTCTCACAAATGTTAAAACACCTAGGATTTTCCTGAGTGTGCGAATATTGTTTGGTCTTGCCAAAAAACGCATTGTTTCTACTCGATCACGTGTAATGTGCCTTTTGAAATCAAAACCCCCAAATATGTTACCTCTTGTTTCGCTAGTTGTGCTTTCTCATATGATGCTTTGTGACCCTGCTCGGCCAAATAGTTTACTAATGTGGTGAGGTCTCGCATATGAGTTTCTTCGTCTTTTGACGCCAATAACAAATCATCTACATACTTTACCAACACAGAACCCTCAAATGTACACCCTTTTAGCGATTGTTTCAATGCGGCGTGATACAAAGTTGGACTATTTGTAAATCTCATTGGTGCCCTCGCCCACGTTTACTGCTCCCCCTGGCAACAAAACTCAAACCAGTGTCGTGACTCCTCAGCCACCGGCACTGACCAAAATCCTAACCCTGACCCTTCAATCACGCTATAAAGATGAACTTTAGCGATACAGATTGAATCCAGCCCTAAGTCACCTCAGTCAACATCTTCCTCCGCACTGGGACCACGTTCTGCGACATGAGGGATGATATTAAATATTGCAGTGGCATGGCTTTCCCTTGGTATGTAACTTTACTTCTCACATCCGCTCCAGCAGTGATATTCCAGAACAGAGAAGCTAGAGAAGTTGGTGTCCGTCTCTCTCTGCTACCATTTTAAAGCCATTTTTAAACTAATCCTTGTTATGTTGATGACAGTGGATGCATGTAGCCGTTATGGCCAAGCGTCCAAGTACAGTGTTACTGTATAAGTTTGTTTGTATGACAACATTGCTCTCTATCACAGGAGCATGCAACCACGGGGCCCAGGGCTTGTTGCCCATATGTATTCTGTGTTTATCATTGGGCTTGCCCTACCTCCAGCTGGTCTCTTGCTGAAGGGGATTCCCAGTGAGGTGGACCTCTATGAGAACTGCACAACCCTCCAGGCTCTCACACAGGTTCTGCAGCTCTACAACACACAGACAGGCAGAGCAACACAGGCCTGAGCTTCAGGTTTTACAACACACAGAGGTAGTGCAGCGTCCTGGGCTTTAAGCAGAGCAGTGCCCTACATTTATGGTTTTCACTGCCTATATCTCACTATCACTGGTATCTGATCTCGTTGTGGAGACTGTATCTTTATCTACTGCCTGGATCCCCTGACATTTACTGGATGGAGGTAGAGTAGAGTACCAGATACCGGCTAGTGACAGTGTCTAGTGATGACTGTTTAGCAGTCTGATGGCCTTTAGATAGAAGCTGTTTAACAGTCTCTCAGCCCCAGCTTTGAAGCACTTGTACAGTTGCCATACCAGGCGGTGATACATTCCGACAGAATGCTCTTGATGGTGTATCTGAGATTTTTAGTGGCCAACACAAATATATTCAGCCTCCTGAGGTTGAAAAGGCGCTTCACCACGCTGTCGGTGTGGAGGGACCATTTCATGTCCCCAGTGATGTGCACGTCGAGGAACTTGAAGCTTTTGACCCTCTTCAGTGCGGCCCCATCAATGTGGATGGGGGTGTGCTCGTAGTCCATGATCAGCGTGGCGGAGGTGTTGTTGCCTACCTTGTTCAGGTGGGATAGGGAAATATTCAGCGCAATGGTGATTGCGTTGTCTGTGAATCTGTCATATCACCTCCAGGTAAAGTGGAGATGATATGATCTTTAACTAGCCTGTCAAAGGACTTCACAATGACAGGAGTGCTACAAGGCGATGTGTTTAGTTTTAACTGGGAACAATGCATCGGTGTCCAGATCATGGCGGACTTTCCCTTTATAATCCATAATTGTCTGGAGTCTCTGCCACACGTCTCATGTCTGACCCGTTGAACTGTGACTCAACTTTGTCCCTCTACTGTCATTTTGCGTCTCTGATTTCCTTACAGAGGTCATAGCTGGTCTTTTTGTACACGTTCATGTTCCCAGTCACCTTGCCATGGTTAAATGTGTTTGTTTGCGTTTCAGTTTTGCACAAATGCTGCCATCTATCCACGTTTTTTGGTTTGGATCTAGTTCTAATCTTCCCGATGAACCTAGTCGCCGAGTCAGTGTATACGTCGATACTATTTTCAAAGGCGACCTGTCTGCGCGATGGACAGAGAACCCCGCTGGCTGAATGGACGGGGACAATATATCCGGAGAGAGACATGATTCTGTAAAACAGTATGTTACAGTCCCTGATGTCTCTCTGGAAGGAGATCCTCGCCCTGAGCTCATCTACTTTATTATTCAGGGACTGAACGTTAGCGAGTAATATACTCAGAAGCGGTGGATGATACGCCCGCCGCCTCAGTCTGACTAGGACCCCACTTCTTCTTCCTCTTCTTCATTTTGCTGCAGACCCTGGGATGAATGCCTCAGTAAGTACAAACAAAGGATCCAGTTCAGGGAAGTCGAATATATTGTCGAAATGCTGGCGAGTGACTGCCAATCTGATATCCAAAAGTTATTTTCGGCTGTAGGTAATAATATAAGACATTCTAAGCAAATAATGTAATAAATGACTAAGTAAATGAGAAATACTGCAAAGTTGGCTAAGAGTTAGAAACAGGCCGACTGTGTATGTCGGCGCCATCTTGTGTGTATGTTTGTGTGTGCATGCCTGTGTGTGCGTGTACGTGCATGCAAGTGTGTGTGTGTGTGCATTTCTCTGTGTGTGTGCATGTGTGTGTCATTGGGGGGTGTGTGTGTGTGTGTATATGTGTCTCTTTGTGTGTAAGAAGCAGAGAGAGCGAGAAGCTTAGTTAGCTGTCTGCTTGGCGCTCCACTGCCCTTGTGATGCATGTTTATGACCCATCATGGTGAGCCAATTACAGTGCCTCTGTGTGGGAGAACCACACCATCCCATCTCGACCATCAGTGTCTCTGCACAGCCTCAGAGAGAGACAGTCAGCGACAGTTAGACTAGATAGAGAGCCTGTGTGGGAGACAAGTGACAGTTAGACTAGAGAGAGAGCGCGAGAGAGAGACAAGTGACAGTTAGACGAGAGAGAGCGAGTTCCTGGACACAGCCAGCTTTTTTTCTCTCCTAGGGGAAACTCTGGAAAGGAGAGTAATCTTCAAATGTAAGGCAGAGTACTAGGCAGGAGGCACAGGAGTTGGAAGCCGGGGGTGTTGGGGCTTTATTGTTCGCTTTACTGTACATTACAGTAATTTGTACGCAGAAAATGAGGGACTCTCTCACATGCACACTCATATGCACACACACTTACACACACACTGTACAATACATTTTCTGTGCACCAGACACGCACTCACACACGCGTTACGTACAGCACATTGATGTGCACCTCACATACACGAAGGGTACATAGCGGAACAATGGCACACTGATGTGTATAATGAATTACGTTCCCGGGGTTGGGCTGACTGTCTCTCTGTCTGTCTTCGTTTTGACAGAAACAACTGAGGAGCATCTGTTTGTGGATCCAGTCCATGTCAACCTTCAGAGCAACCAGAACTCCTCCCCAAAAAAGACATCTGACTTCTGCTGAAAGGTACTATAACATTTCATACAACACTCTTAATGAGCTTGACTCTGTTAGACCTGGATGGTTATTTGTTTAATTGAATGGCAATACTCTGTAGAACCAAGTGAGCAGCAAAACAGTGAGCAACCGCCTTTTATTCTATATAGTTGTTCCCTTTATTTTTCCGCATACTGTACTTCTCCTTACTTCAGAGAAGCTACACTACTATATAACATTCAGTGTGACAGAGCGAATTATGCCTGTCGTTGTGATCTGACATTTTCAAAGGTGAACACACTGAGAAAGTTCTGTCTCACAGCCGCTCGTTTATATAGCCCAATTAGCATTTTCAAATGAGTCATCTCCTTTCCTCCTGACTGGCAGCGGTAGACACAGAATGTGGTTACCCACTTGGTAAATATATATTATTTTCTGAAACTACTATATGTACCCATCTCATTGTTATTCAATTATTAGAGAGACACACATTGTTTTTGCACCCACCATACGTCTTGTCCGCAACGGTCATGTCAGGTGAAATGTGTATATTTTGGGATATGAGCACTCAGTTTGTTTGACACGACAAAGATCTGTTTCGGATCGTAACGTTGCCAATAAATCGGTGAATTGGGAGCTTTAACAGTGTGCGGGCCTTCTTGCTCTATACTAGTATTCTTTATTAGCCCAGCACCTATGTTTTTAAGGATGTGCGTATGACCACAAACTTTTCGACAGATACAGAATGTGACATTATCTCTGGTAATTAGTTCCATCAGTGCCTCGCATGGATCTGGGAGGTGAGGCTGAGGACAATGTATTTTTAATTTTAAAGGACGACAGTTTCATCCTCCAGAAATGTTTTATTGTTGTTTTTTTACACAGAGAGATAGACAGTGTCAGAGACAGAGATTGATGATCAGATGCCGATTTTCGAAGAGGTGGTTTGTGGGATCTAAGCCTGGTCTCCAGGGGCAGTATATGTGACCGCTAGAGTGCTAGACCAACCTCAGACATAGACTGGAGACAGTGACCCTTGGAGTAGAGGGTCTATATTTTCAGCCTATCCACACTCTGTTGACAGGATCAAACAACGACAAAGCTTTGTTTGTGTTGGCTGGCCGAAGAAGGGCACTTGCCCAAAGGGTTTATCAAGAGGGAAAATATTGACATCAAAGCCACTGTTGCACTTTGCTGCTGTTATTGCTATTCACACTTCTGTGATACAGACGGTAGAGTCTCCATGTAGAGCAATTTAAACCGACAGCCAGAGTAGATGTTTTGTCGTTGACAGTGGCACAGCCTAGTCTGTTCTCAGTGCCATGTGGAACTTCTTAGTGATGTATGTGCACAAATAGTAAAGAAGCTTAAGTGTTCTCATAGATTGTCATTTTTAAGTCGATTCTATAACTTTAAACTTAACAGGCTGCTTACTATACAGTTTGAATAGCTTCTGGTTTTGGCTGGTGTCCAGATCTTCTCATTCTCCAGTAAAAAGCCAGTGTAGTTGATTTTCAGACTGGTGGTGGGCTTCATTTATTGACAGAAGCAAATGTGATATGTTGGTTGCTGTCGACTCCTGATATATGCAATAGCTTAGGACGCTTGTGAATGTGGCGAGATTCATATTTATTTCCACAATCCGGCTGCGAGCTAACTGCCCCATTGTGCATTTCAAACTGCGTTCGCTACTTTCCTGTAGGAAGCGAGACACTTGAATGAATGAGATTTAATATTCTCGAAGTGAAGGCGACTTGAAGCAGTTTAAAGTGAGAGTGAAGGGATCCAGATCTACATCTGCCAGAATGAAGCAACAATGATGTGGCCGATGTGCATTAAAGATTCATGCAAACAGCTGTTCTTCCTACAGGACAGACAGCATAAACCAAAGCCTGTGTGCTCGATAAAACATCACAGGCCTGTGTGCGTTGCCTTGGAGCTAGAGATCCTTTCCCAGCTGCCCAAACCGTGCATATAGCGATGAGAGCGTCCGTCAAAGGCAGCTCACGCTAACCAGCCCTGTCACAATCGTTTTAGTTCACATGGACCTCAACTCAACTCCACAAGCGGTTTACGTGATGGAGTGAGTGGTTGTATTAGTGGTCGTTAGTGTTGAGCATCTGGAATATGGTGGTCACTGGACGGTAAAGTAATTGTCTTAGACTAGGCTACGTGCAGTCATTCATCTATACAAACGTTAAAATGCAAGTCTAGTAAAAAGGTTGGGCTATATCCAGATTTTCATACCGTCATAACATTTCTATACCATACCGGGGTATACAGTATTACCGAATGTGCACACGAGGAGTGATTCAAAAAACACATACAAGAAAACATGGATCTTGATAAGGTTTGAATTACGGGAACCCGGTTACCGAGATTTACCGCTCGAAACCACTCCCGGGCTAAATAGCTGCGAGAAACCGGCAAAGGATAATAAATGACAGCATGACGTGAAATGGAACTGTTAAACTATATGCAATGTCTAAATCTGGCTTCTCTACACGCTCAGGGTGGGGACATTCAGCCCATCTCAGTATGGAGGGAAGTTCACAATGCATGTAGACCTATCATGTCATCATGGCAACTTTTTTTCTTGTGACGGGTAGGCCCTACATTTGCTGGGGGGGGGGGGGGGAGGGGGGGGTCAATGTAAATAGTCTGGGTGGGCATTTGATGAATTGTTCAGCAGTCTTATGGCTTGGGGTAGAAGTTGTTAAGGAGACACTTGGTCCTAGACTAATCAAATCCAGACATAGGCCTATTCATGTGCTTTATATGCTGGGATCACCTCCATTAAAATGGCTGTTTCTCCACAATTGCAATTATTGTTGTGCATTGACTGCTTGTCAGAATGCTGGTTTCCCTCCCTATGGCACTCGTAACTTGAATGTGTCTCGGTAAATTCTATTCTACTACGGGGTTGTCTGATTTTTTTATTCATTACTCATTTTGTTTTTAGAGAAAAAGTCAATGGGGACATTTTCTAGCATTATTTTTTGACAGAAATTTTTGTTCATGTTTCATACAGTATTACTTGGGTGTGGTGGGAATGATTTTGCGGTGGTGCAGCGCCACAGTTAAATGACTGCAGCGGAAACACTGACACACAAAATAACCACAAACAATATGGTCACTCATCAACCAACTGCCATTTTGCATTTAAATGCAATCCAATCCAAATGAGTACTTCCAATTATAATGGTGAAATTATGAAATGGATAATTGCTCCTTCCAAAGCAGAGCAGGTCTGGAGATAGAAGAAAAGACACTGGGTGCCTCTGCAATAGCAGCTTATTGACTATATAATGCACTATAAAGAGAATAGGGTGCTATTTGGGATCCAGCCCACTGTTCTGTCATCAACACAACAAAGTCACACCTCGCTCCATGCATGCACCCACACATCTTCCTGTCGTGCTGAATAACGCCTGCCACTGCTAAGCAGCAGTCGCTGAGGCACTGAGCTGAGTTATTCCTGCTGGAAATCACGGTAATAAGCAGATGATCCCCTTTAGAAATAACATCTGGTTGTGTTTTTCTAATGGAGGAGCCCCATCACATGCCGTCAGTCCTCGTTCATCAGCAGCTGTTAACCAAGATACCATACGGTGGAATATGTCTTTCTTTGCTTTTTTGGTGGACTAGCTAGATTTCACCAGTATTATACAGTACATTCTATGTTAGAGACTCTAAAATACCTTTAGATTGTGTAGGTTAACTGTGTGCTAGTGTATAAGTGTTTGTCTGTATATTTGTAAGAATGATGACCCGTAAACCATGGTAGTCGCCCTCACATTTGATCTTGCAATTATTTTGCAGAAAAAAACAAGTTCAATTGCTACTGACCCAACTTACTTTCTAAGTTTCACTATTAATCTGTGTTCGAGAGTGTTTCTGTGGTTTGTAGTGATTAGCTACTGAAGAGGATCTCTACGTCTAGAAAAGTGGCTTTTTATTTTCGGAAACTCAATTACAGTGTTTGTGAAGCCTTTCACCTTCCAATTAATCCTAACAGTACCAGTGGGATCTGTCTGAATCCAATTACCAGAGCAGCAAAATACAAAATACAGTATCTCTTCAGCTCTAATCAGCAGGTTGAAGTTTATTGTCATGAATATTGCCCTGGTGGCAGAACTGACAACCTAGATGGGCCAGCTGCAAAGTCCAAATTGGCTATATCGTAAAAATGTTAAGCTGTTTGGTCTTAATGTTAGGGTTAGGCATTTGGGTGTGATTAGGGTTACATTTAAAATCATATTTTATGACTTTGTGGCTGTGCCAGGTAGTGACCACTCTGCAGAGCTGCAAGATTCATGACAATAAATGCCAACCTGCCTCTATCTAATCATGGAAAGCCCAAACCACTTCCAGCTCCACAATAGTGCAGCTACTTCCATAGGGACCTATGTGCTTTTTAATGCCTAGCTGTGGCAGGTTCAGAGAGCAGGACAAATATCAACGTGAGAGAGTAGACTTAGTGTATCTCTCATCTGTGCTTAAACTGTGTGCTTTCAGCCTAATGTCAGCCTAACACGCACAGACATACACACACGTTGTGCATTTTCCTATTCCTAGGTTGTTATATTATAGAGGGAGTTGTTTCTACTTGCTATTTGTCATTGCAGTATGGGATGTTTGTTCTTGTGTCAGGAGGCTTGTGCCTGGCTGGATCTTTAGCTATACTGACCCTTCTATTCAGAGTCAGTGGGCTGCAATGGGCCAGAGCGGCTTATCGTAACCGATGGCCTCTGGAAGTTGGCTGCTGGCTTTACCTCCATGGAGCAGGCCAATTGGGCCGAGAGCCTGAAAGGAGTGAACCTATCTGTGGCTCAGAGTGTCCTCAGCCCCCATGCTGAGACAGAGGGCCCGGGGGCCAGATAGCCAGATTATCCACCCAACTCCAGAAACATGGGGTCAATGTGGGACAGAGGTAGAGACCAAGTCCGCTGCTGTACTTAGTTGGGGTCAATGCCATTTCAATTCAGTCAATTCAGGAAGTAAACTGCAATTCCAGTTCCATTTACCTCAATGAGAAAAATGGAATCTGATCTCCAAAGGGCTCAAACTCTCCTAAGTACAGTGCCTTCAGAAAGTATTCACACACCTTGACTTGTTCCACATTTTGTTGTGTTACAAAGTGGGATTAAAATGGATTGAATTGTCCTTTTTGGTCAATGATCTACAAAAATACTCTGTAATGTCAAAGTGGAAGAAAAATTCTAACATTTTGAAAACAGGGGTGGCAGGTAGCCTAGTGGTTAGAGCGTTGGACTGGTAACCAGAAGGTTGCAAGATCGAATCCCTGAGCTGACAAGGTAAAAATATGTTGTTCTGCCCCTGAACAAGGCAGTTAACCCACTGTTCCTAGGCTGTCATTGAAAATAAGAATTTGTTCTTAACTGACTTGCCTAGTAAAATAAAGATTAAAAAATAAATAAAACAACATATGAAAAATAAAATGCTAATCAATATCAAACACTAATCAAAACCTTGATAAAATAAGTATTCAACCCCCTTAGTCAATACATGATAACCTTTGGCAGTGATTACAGCTGTGAGTCTTTCTGTGTACTGTAAGTCTCTAAGAGCTTTCTACACCTGGATTGTGCAACATTTGCCCATTATTCTTTTCAAAATTATTCAACCTCTGTCAAAATGGTTGTTGATCATTGCTAGAGAACTATTTTCAAATCTTGCCATATATTTTCAAGCAGATTTAAGTCAAAACTGAAACTCGGCCACTCAGGGACACTGTCTTCTTGGTAAGCAACTCCAGTGTAGATTTGGCTTTGTGTTTTAGGTTATTGCCCTGCTGAAAGGTGAATTAATCTCCAAGTGTCTGGTGGAAAACAAACTGAACCAAGTTTTCCTCTAGGATTTTGTCTGTGCTTAGCTCCATTTTATTTATTTTTTATTCTGAAAAACTCCCCAGTCCATAACATGATGCAGCCACCACTATGCTTGAAAATATGGAGAGTGGTACTCAGTATTGTGTTATGTTTGGGGAAAATCCAATACAACACTTTGTAGTCAGGACGAAAAGTGAATTGCTTAGCCACATTTTTTACAGTATTACTTTAGTGCAGGATGCATGTTTTTGAATATTTGTATTATTCACTTTCCACTCTGTCAATTGGGTTATTATGGTAAAAGTTAGGAAGGACGCCTTTATCTTTGTAGTGACTGGGTGTATTGATACACCATCCAAAGTGTAATTAATAACTTCACCATGCTCAAAGGGATATTCCATGTCTACTTTTTCATTTTTTTCACCCAATGCGAGGCATTGGAAAACCTCCGTTTTTTGTGGTTGAAACTGTGTATGAAAATCACTGCTCGACTGTGGGGTACAGAGATGAGGTAGTCATTCAAAAATAATGTATAACATTATTGCACATAGAGTGAGTCCATGCAACTTATTATGTGACTTGTTAAGCACATTTTTACCACGGAACTTATTTAGGTTTGCCAAAACAAAGGGATTGAATACTTATTAACATAAGACAATTCAGATTTTCATTTTTTATTCGTTTGTGAACATTTCGAACAACAGAATTTCACTTCAACATTTTTATCCATTTTAACTGTAGGCTGTAACACAACACAAGGTGGGAAAAGTTAAGGGGTGTAAATACTTTCTGAAGGCTCTGTATAAGTACCTCCCAAGGAATAAATACAACTCTTGTAACACAACCGCATTGTGAGTAGTCACAAGGAAAGGAGTTTTTTAGCAAGAGGTTTGTAATAAACAAAATATCTTGCATCATTCAAATAGAGAGTAAGAAAATGAGCAATTAACTACTGCAGAGAGAGGAATGACAAAAAAACACACATCCATTATGGTGAAATATGGCCACCATGAGGAGATGAAGGCTCTTGAGTTGTAATGAAATAGGCCCCCTGATATCCATGAATTCACCAATATGGGTCTCATATAACATTTAAAGTATGTGCTTTTTCACAACTGGTTTATATTGCAAAAATAAGCTTCCTGGTGGATTCAAGGTGCCTTCCTAATTGTACAGCTCATTTGGAAAGTATTCAGACCACTTTACTTTTTGTTACGTTACAGCCCTATTGCAAAATTCATTTAATCGTTTTTACCCCTCATCAATCTACATACAATGCCCAATAATGACAAAGCAAAAACAGGTTTAGACATTTTTGCAAATTTAATAAGTATTCAGACCTTTACTCAGTACTTTGTTGAATCACCTTTGACAGCGATTACAGCCTTGTGTCTTTTTGGGTATGATGCTACAAGCTTGGCAAACCTGTATTTGATGAGTTTCTCCCCCCCTCTCAAGCTCTGTCAGGTTGGATGGGGATCGTCGCTGCACAGCTATTTTCAGGTCTCTCCAGAGACCTTCGATCAGGTTTAAGTCTGGGCTCTGGCTGGGCCACTCAAGAACATACACCGGCTTGTCCCTAAGACACTCCTGCGTTGTCTTGGCTGTGTAGTTAGGGTTGTTCTTCCATTTAAGAATGATTGAGGCCACTGTGTTCTTGGGGACCTTCAATGCTGCAGAATCTTTTTGGTACCCTTCCCCAGATCTGTGCCACGACACATTCCTGTTTCGGAGCACTACGGACAATTCCTTCGACCTCATGGCTTGGTTTTTGCTCTGATGTGCACTGTCAACTGTGGGACCTTAAATAGACAGGTGTGTGCCTTTCCAAAGCATGTCCAATCAATTGAATTTACCACAGGTGGACCTCAATCAAGTTGTTGAAACAGCTCAAGGATGATCACTGGAAACAGGATGCATCTGAGCTCAATTTCGAGTCTCATAGCAAAGGGTCTGAATACTTATGTAAATGTTTAATTAGGGGCGGCAGGTAGCCTAGTGGTTAGAGCATTGGGCCGGTAACCAAAAGGTTGCTAGATTGAATCCCCGCGCTGACAAGGTAAAGATCTGTCGTTCTGCCCCTGAACAAGGCGGATAACCCACTGTTCCTAGGCCGTCATTGTAAATAAGAATTTGTTCTTAACTGACTTGCCTGGTTAAATAAAAAATGTTTAATACATTGTGAAAAAAGTGAAGGGGTCTGAATACTTTCCGAATGCACTGTACATGCAATGGTAATTACAATAATTAAGGCTTTGATTTTCCCCATAAAATCGAATTCTTGGCAATGGAATAATGTATGCAGAAAGAAAAAGTTTCAATACATTGCAAGGCCCTGTCCTTGTCTCATTGCATTAAAAATGTTGTGGTTATGTTAGCTCCGTATTTGAAAGGTGCCGCTTATGTTTTTGTGAAACAGTACCTCACGCTCCAGGTCTTAACAGTACCTCACGCTCCAGGTCTTAACAGTACCTCACGCTCCAGGTCTTAACAGTACCTCACGCTCCAGGTCTTAACAGTACCTCACGCTCCAGGTCTTAACAGTACCTCACGCTCCAGGTCTTAACAGTACCTCACGCTCCAGGTCTTAACAGTACCTCACGCTCCAGGTCTTAACAGTACCTCACGCTCCAGGTCTTAACAGTACCTCACGCTCCAGGTCTTAACAGTACCTCACGCTCCAGGTCTTAACAGTACCTCACGCTCCAGGTCTTAACAGTACCTCACGCTCCAGGTCTTAACAGTACCTCATGCTCCAGGTCTTATGAGCTTGTAGGCTTTTCACAATATCAAACTGAGCCAAGACAAACTGTATCATGTTTGCCTAGTAACCAGTGGTGTAGTGGAAGGTTAACACAGTTTACCAACCCTGTGCTGAAAAATGCATTTAAAAAATTGGGAGTGTTACTTTTTTCACCGCGACTGGCGATCAAAGTCTACCCCAGGGGTTTGGACCTAAATCATTTCCCCATCGTTTTGTTCTGAACAGAACCATAATTTTTCCCCTTCCGTTCCACTGATCCGACCAGCAAAATACATTTAGAATAAAATACATTTGTATTTGTCACATGCGCTGAATACAACAGGTGTAGACTTTACCGTGAAATGCTTCCCTATGAGCCCTTTCCCAACAATTCAGAGTTAAAAAGTTGGAAACATTTTCTAAAAATAAAAAAGGAAATATACTGAACTACAGTATAAACACAACATGTAAAGTGTTGGTCCCATGTTTCATGAGCTGAAAATAAGATCCCAGAAATGTTCCACATGCACAAAAAGCTTATTTCTTCATATTCAGTTCACAAATTTGTTTACATCCCTGTTGATTAGCAGTTTTCCTTTGCCAAGATTATCGATCCATCTGACAGGTGTGGCATGTGAATATGCTTATTAAACAGCATGATCATTACACAGGTGCCACTTGTGCTGGGGATAATCAAAGGCCACTCTAAAATGTGCAGTTTTATCACACAGCACAATGCCACAGATGTCTCACGTTTTGAAAGAGCATGTTGACTGCGGGAATGTCTACCAGAGCGGTTGGCAGAGATTTGAATATTTATTTCTCTACCATTAGCCGCCTACAATGTAATTTTAGAAAATTTGTCAGTACATCCAAACAGCCTCACAACAGCAGACCACATGGAACAACGCAAGCCCAAGACAGCCACATCCGGCTTCGTCACCTGCGGGATCGTCTGAGACCAGCCACCCAGACAGCTGATGAAACTGTGGGTTTACACAACCGAAGAAGTTTGCAAGAAGAAAAACGGTGTGCTCGTCGTCCTCACCAGGGTCTTGACCTGACTGCAGTTCGGTGTCGTAACCGACTTCAGTGGGCAAATGCTCACCTTCAGTGGCCAGTGGCACGCTGGAGAAGTGTGATCTTCACAGATTAATCCCGGGTTTCAACTGTTATGGGCAGATGACAGACAGCGTGTATGGCGTTGTGTGGTCGAGGGGTTTGCTGATGTCAACGTTGTGAACAGAGTGTCCCATGGTGGTGGTGGGGTTATGCTATGGGGAGGCCTAAGCTACGGACAACGAACACAATTGCATTTTATTGCTGGCAATTTGATTGCACAGAGGTACCGTGACAAGAACCTGAGGCCCATTGTCGTACCATTCATCCACCATCATCTTATGTTTCAGCATGATAATGCATGGCCCCATTTCGCAAGGATATGTACACAATTCCTGGAAGCTGAAAATACTCACCAGACATGTCACCCATTGAGCAATTTTGGATGCTCTGGATTGACGTACGACAGCGTGTTCCAGTTCCTACCAATATCCAGCAACTTCACACAGAGGAGTGGGACAACATTCCACAGGCCACAATCAACAGCCTGATCAACTCTTTGCGAAGGAGATGTTTCACGCTGCATGAGGCAAATAGTGGTCACACAAGATACTGACTGATTTTCTGATCAACGCCCCTACCTTTGTTTTAAGGTATGTGACCAACAGATGCATATCTGTATTCCCAGTCATGTGAAATCCATAGATTATGGCCTAATTACTTTATTTCAATTGACTGATTTCCTTATATGAACTGTAACTCAGTAAAAACTCAGTAAAAGCACAGAGAGACCAAAATTATTGAATATGTTTTTATTTATGGTCAAGTTTGGGGGAAGCCTGGCTTCCCTTGGCATCCATAAATACAATCCACTGCTACCAAATGGTGATGCAGCCGGTCAAGATGCTCTCAATGGTGCAGCTGTAGAACTTTTTGACGATCTGATGGCCCGTGCCAAATATTTTCAGCCTCCTGAGGGGGAAGAGGCATTGTCGTACCCTCTTCATGACTGTGTTGGTATGTTTGGACTAGGGGTGCACCAACATGGCCACACTCTTATTTGTAAACTTATCCGTAAATTGACAGTTGATAGTCGAATCGGATTGGATGATACTCGTGATCGGAAAAAATTAAGTGTTTTAATATGCCTAAATAGATGTTGGCAAAATACCTCACTGCACGTTCTCACTGCTAAAAAGCTGCAGATTTGGAGCAGCTTGCAAAGGTTTGTGTCTGTGTGTCTGTGTGTCCTCAGCAGGCTGCCAAGTTTGCTGTCACTCAGTCAGAATGCTCATCAGCGTTTCATCTTTTTCCCCTACCATTTTGCCCTGCTTGTTAAATATAATGCACATTGATAGCTTCATAGAATATTTCCTCGCCATTTGATTTATCATAGTAGCAGGCAACAGCAATCTAAAGGATCAGACTGAAAACATGCCAGGAAAAGTGGTTGTGAAATGATGAATCGAGTGGACGGAGAAGTACAATTTCACTCTAAGCAGAACAGCAGGATCAACATGCAGCTTCTCTTTACAGACAGGCAAACTAGACAGTTGACGTATTTAGACCACGTAGAGCCTCGCACATGACTGACTTAAAGAGAGTACAGTGCAGTATGGTCTTCATTTTTTTTCTAATCACAGATAATTACACAAAATACTCGGATCCTAATTGTATCCAGAAAGTTGCCCATATCCGTTACGATACTCGTTTTGTCCGGCTACTCGGCACACCCCTAGTTTGGACCATGATAGTTCCTTTGTGGAACTTGAAGCTCTCGACCCGCTCCAGTACAGCCCCATTGATGTGAATAGGGGCATGCTTGGCCCTCCGTGTCCTGAATTCCACAATCAGCTTCTTTGTCTTTCTGACATTGAGGGAGAGGTTGTTATCCTGGGATCACACTGCCAGGTCTCTGACCTTCTCCCTATAGACTGTCTCATCGTCGTCAATCATCAGGCCTACCACCGTCGTGTCATCAGCAAACTTAATGATGGTTTTGGAGTCGTGTGCTGCCACGCAGTCGTGGGTGAACAGGGAGTACAGTAGGGGACAAAGCACGCATCCGGAGAGGCCCCCGTGTTGAGGTTCTGTGTGGCGGAACCACACAGAGGGTTGTTGCCTACCCTCACCACCTGGGGGTGGCCTGTCACCACCTGGGGGTGTTCTGCAGGATTCAGTTGCAGAGGGACGTTTTAAGTCCCAGGGTCCTTAGCTTAGTGATGAGCTTGAAAGGGCACTATGCTGTTGAGGACTGAGCGCATCATTGGTAATTCCTCTTTGAGTTTTTGCTTGTAAGCAGGAATCAGGAGGATAGAGTTATGGACAGATTTGCCAAATGGAGGGCGAGTGAGAGCTGTAGTCAATGAACAGCATTCTCATGTAGGTATTCCTATTGTCCTGGTGGGAAAGGGCAGTGTGGATTGCAATAGAGATTGTGTCATCTGTGCATCTGTTGGGGTGGTATGCGAATTGGAGTGGGTCCAGGGTGTCTGGGATGATGGTGTTGATGAGAGCCATGATCAGTCTTTCAAGCATTTCATGGCTACAGATGTGGGGGCTACAGGGTGATAACCTGTCTAAATTATTATCTTGGCATTCTTGGGCCTAGGGGCTGTGGTGGTCTGCTTGAAACGTAGGTTTTACAGATGGTCAGGGAGAGATTGAACATGTAATTGAAGACACTTGCCAGCTGGTCAGCACATGCTCTGAGTACACGTCCTGGTTATCCGTCTGGCCCTGCGGCCTTGTGAATGTTATTAACTTGTTTAAAGGTCTTACTAAATCAGCTACGGAGAGAGTGATCACACAGTAGTCTGGAGCTCTCATGTATGGTTCAGTGTTGCTAGCCTCGAAGCGAGCATAGTAGGCATTTAGCTCGTCTGGTAGGCTTGCGTCACAGGGCAGCTCGCGACTGGGTTTCCTTTTGTAATAGTTGATAGTTTGCGAGCCCTGCCACATCCGACGAGCTTTAGAGCCGGTGTAGTAGGATTTCGTCTTAGTCCTGTGTTGATGCTTTCTTGTTTGATGGTTCATCTGAGGGCGTAGCAGGATTTCTTATAAGCGTCCAGATTAGTGTCCCGCTCCTTGAAAGCTGCAGCTCTAGCGTTTAGCTCAGTGTGGATGTTGCTTGTAATCCATGGCTTCTGGTTGGGATATGTATGTACGGTCACAAACAAAAATTTGCTTGTTATCGCGTTGTCACTATGGGGTATTGTGTGTAGATTGCTGAGGATTTTATTTATGTTTAATCCATTTTAGAATACGGCTGTAACATTACAAAATGTGGAAACAGACAAGGGGTCTTAATACTTTCCCGAAGGCACTGTATATATGGTCACTGATGTCGTCGATGCACTTATTAATGAGGCTGATGTGGTAAACTCCTCAATGCCATCGGATGAATTCCGGAACATATTCCAGTCTTTGCTAGTGAAACAGTTCTGTAGCTTAGCATCCACTTCATCGGACCACTTCCGTATTGAGCGCATCACTGGTAATTCCTCTTTGAGTTTTTGCTTGTAAGCAGGAATCAGGAGGATAGAGTTATGGACAGATTTGTCAAATGGAGGGCGAGTGAGAGCTTTGCATGGGTATCTGTGTGTGGAGTAATGGTGATCTCTAGTTTTTTCACCTCTAGTTGCACAGGTGACATGCTGGTAGAACTGAAGTATTTCAGATTTCCTAAAATCAACGGCTACTAAGAATGCGGTCTTAGTGCCAGCATCGGTGGTAAGTAGACAACTACGAAAAATATAGATGAAAACTCTCTTGGTAAATAGGTCTACAGCAGTAGTCACCAACCTTTTCTGAGTCAAGATCACTTCCTGAGTCAAAATGCAAGCCGAGATCTACCACTCAGATAAAAAAAAGAACATGACTTAAAAAACGTATTAAGCCTATGCAACATTTACCAATTAAAAACTGTTCTGTAGAAATGAGGTTTGTTTAGTAGGCTATAGGCCTAATACATTATCACTGCATATCGGCTATGCTTGAATACACTGCCAATGTTGTTATTCTCATACCATTTAGAAATTATATATTTTAAATTAGGTAAATGATCTCACTTGTAATAGACCATGTGGTGTTTTACTTGTGAGGCACAGCTGAGTGGGCATAATAATTAGCTTTTTTTACTGGACTGATGGCCTGCATCTGATTATCAGTCTGAAGGGAGGGAGGAAGCAGCGGTGAGGTAGCCTCTCACCCGACTTACCGTCCCTCCGCTCTCCCTCCCTCCGCTGAGAAAAGGGGACACAGTTTTCCATATGGCGAAACTCATGTTTCACTGCATTATTTCTGCCGTATGCACCAATTCATGTTGTTACTCCTATGAGCAGAGAAAGTTAAATATTTATGAATATTAAAAAAAGACACAAGCCACTAAGAACACACAAGAACACTTTGCTATACTCATTAATTGCAGCTGCAATGCTTGTTGTAGCGTTAGTGGAAGTAGGGAGAACGCACATTTTATGGCTTATAAAAATGTTGAACAAAGTGTTGACAGTGCTGAATAACAACTTACACTTTGCTGTATTCGTTGTCTCTCTCTAGGCACGATTTTAAACGTTTTTAAATCTCACAGTATCAACTTTGCTGTGCATTCAAGGTTTCTTTTTACATTCTATGACTCGAGGAAACTGATTGGCCAGCAGTAGACCTATAGGTGTACTTGATTCGCTCTCTGGACCTTCCAGGTAGGTTGAGTTCTACCTTCAGACACATGAAATGTTACAAAATGGAAACACTTTGCCTTCCCGGCGCTATGGCTGCTGAATCAATGTTATCTACCACCAACAGCTCATAACAAATTCAAAAAAATAGGAACGCAAGGCTTTATCGTTGGGTTTTTTACAGAAATGTTTGGTGATCGACTTGGAATGCCTTGGAGATAGACCAGACTCCCTTAATATTAGAGATTGCCCACTAGCTGTTGTTAACAAAGCGATGCACACCATCCCCCCTGAGTTTGCCCGACGCTGTCATTCTGTCCTGCCGATGTATAGAAAAACCAGCTCGATTTATATTTTCCATGTCCTTGTTCAGCCACGACTCGGAGAAACATGTGTGTCAGGGATTTGGGCCTGGTCCAGGATGAGCTGTATATAAATCGCCTACCGGCTCATTTAAGTAGAAATCTTCATCCAAATCGAGGTCACTGTTTTGATGTCCAAAAGCTCTTTTCGGTCATAGGACATGATGACGGAAACATTTTGTACCAAAAACGTTAAAATCAGCGGGAAAAAACTCAAAGTAGCACAATTGGTCAGGGTAGATCACTAACAGTATAGATCACTTTCGTTCTCAGTTCTGATTCTGTCCCTCAAAAAATTACGTTATTTTCAGGTATTTTCTGTTCTCTGAACCGGTTCCAACCCCTGGTTTATCCACCTATTTTTAGACCACTACATCACTGCCAGTAGCATACTTTAACACTACTCTTTCCAGCATGGTTCGGTTCACTAAAATTGGACTGAGATATCCCAATTTTTTTATCTACTATTGCCCATTCATAAGCAGCCCAGTGGGCAGAGATGATGAAGCCAAAAAATATGGACCACCCGTTTGTGTCACCTCACTCATCAACATCGGTCAGCTTTGAATTGAAAAGACCAACCACATTTTCCTGCATTGGAATTACAATCCCACATTCGCCCAGTTGTAACATCACATTTTCTGGCAGCGCAACAATGTTCTATAAAAACAGGTACAGTAGTTAGACCTAGTATTCAAACTATAGGGATTATTCTTCTTCTCATACATTTGTTCAGAAAATGTTCTCATTTCCATTTATACTCTCCATTAAACACTTCTAAACATAACAGCTATTTTTATCCTCATTAAATGTACCAATAGGAGTCTTGGGGAAAAGGAAGCTATGTGACTTTTTAAAGAATGAATAAACCTGTCTCATTTGGATGTGTCTAGTATCACAGGCAGCCTCTGGAAGCCCCAGTTTCACATTTTCTTGACAGTGTCTTTGATGATCACTGATTATGTTGCGGATCATCCGACAATACAGAGAGAGTCAGTGGAGACCAGCTCTACTGATCCTGACTGAGCTTTATTGTCTGGCCCCTCCCCAGCATCGTGGGCCCATCAATACCTTGGCTTAGCTCTCTCTTATAAATAGTCGTTATCACATAAATTACACATTCCATTCTCACAACATCAGGAGCAGTGAGTACATGTTTGGCATGTTTCTCTTTTCTGCTTACATGGACAATTGGTTAGGCTATTTGATGAAGGTCAATGGCTTTTCTGAGCATGCAGGCGTTGTAACAGAAACTCAACAGGGTCATTTATTACCTATCTTTGCTCAGTTACCAAAAATGCCCATTGCTGTTAAAAGCATTTCTTACCCTGCTCCAAGTGCAAATACTCTGAACTGCACTTAGGTCTTTGTTGGAGTTATAGGCGAAGGATAGCGTTCTCAATGACATTACTGCTTTAAAGGTATTCTGAAATGTCTCCACATTGCATCTGTTTAAATACATTGTCACGTACAGTAGGGCAGCGATCATCAACTAGATTCAGCTGCGGGTCTGTTTTTTTCTTGAGTGGATGGTCAAGGGGCTGGAACATAATTCCAAATAATTTGTAGACTGCAAATTGATTGTAAGAAGCCCAAACAGATATAACGTTTGACTAAAACATAAACATTTCGAACCTTGCTTACATTTGTATACGATCATATACCTGTATATCTCTCTCCTCCTAATATTTCTTAATTTCATTCTTTTACTTTTAGATTTGTGTGTATTGTTGTGAATAGATACTACTGCTCTGTTGGAGCTAGGAACACAAGCATTTCGCTACACCCGCAATAACATCTGCTAAATATGTGTATGTGACCAATAACATTTGATTTGATTTGACATTATGCGTGGGAATACTTTGGAACAGATTTCCAAATAAAATCACCCGAGGGCCACCAGTTCAGGAGACAACCTGCCCTTGTCTGTTGAAAATTACGGTCATGGATTTATTGAAGAAATTAGGTTTCCTCCAAGTAATATCATAATACAATGCAGGTTGTCTCTATTCTGGCTCCTAAATCAATGCACAGGATGCTACCTGGAACACACTTGTCACATCAATACGAAACGTTGACAGGGAGAACTGTAGAGAGCTAGCCTGTGACCCTGTTTTAATGTGTTGTCTCAGGGCCTTTCCTGGCCTGCAATAACATCACTACTTACTCACTGGCATTGGGACCTTAATGATATGGTAGATACTGAGACAAAAAAAGAGACAGAAAAGATACAAAGACGATAGAGGCAGAAAAGATACAGAAGAAAGGTTGGCAGAACACCAGGGGAATGCAATGAGGCTTCCACATAAGCAAGTTATTCCACACTGTTTATACATACTCCAATTGCACGTAATCTAGCAACCCTCGAAACTCACTGTCATTTAGCCTTGTGTCACATAAGTCATTACGGATGATGATAAAGCTCTACTGTTGCTGAATGTAGCAATTCAGGTTTAAATGATCTAAATGTGATTGGACTACCTAATTTAGTCTAGATGGCAATGCAGACCTGAAGAATCTGTGTGTAGGCAGGTCGCGTAGTTGTCCAGTACTGCATGAGCTTCTTTAATGGTTTGTTGTTTGTGCACTTGAGTCAGACTTCTTTAGGAACACAGGTATGATTTTTTTTTAGCTGTTTTTAATGATGTTGTGCCAACAGACAGGGCAGCGATGGTAAATGAATAACCGTGTAACTGACGGTTACGGATGATGACCTTCATGAAAACACAAAACCTCAAAACCGTTTCAGTAGGCCTACATTAATTATTTGAAAAACATATGGTTTCATGAACTTTATTTTCATGTGGACTTTACCTCATAGCGGGAGTATTCACTAATGATTATAAGCAATTGTTTTTCTAATTTAGTCTGCCTATTAAACTGTCTACATTTCCTCTTTCCAACTGTTGTTTGATGCTCCAGCAGCCAAACGACTAGAAGCGCGGGGGTGTATAGGCTATGGCACTTGATGTGTGGACTTTCATTTACACAATGCATGTTTTCATTGCTTGCTAGTAAATAAATAAATCGGTCTTCTTTTTTGAAAGGTTGGATGTGTCTGACTAGTCATTAATTATTCAACAGCAGTCGACAAGGTTGTTCTGTCTCTGAGGCCTATAATGCGCTAATGTTGTGTCAAATGGACAATGTTCCAATCCTCTCCAACCTGGCATGGTATAATTTGATACGGAATCTTTTCTTCATTTATAGACTAATCAACTCTGATATATAGGCTATGGACTATTTTATTAATTGTCAATTTCATACTATCGCATAGCTGTCTCTCTCCCCTTCATACTTTCCTCATCAATTCATTATCTTATAGCCTACTTTCAGAAAGCCTAATGTAGGCCTAGGTTTTTTAATACATTTTAAGGAAATATTTGCTCTTGTGTCTGACAAGCTGGTGGATTTGATTGACGGGTCCTTTTACGGGGTGTGTGTGTGTGTGAGTTCACTGATTATATCTATTGTCCTACAGTGCCTCCATTCACTTATTCCACATTTTGTTGTGTTACAGCCTGAATTCAAAATGGATTCAAATATTTGTTTTTCTCACCCATCTACACCAATGGGGGCTCCTCAGAGGAGAAAGGGGAGGACCATCCTCCTTAGAGAATTTCATAAAAATAAAAATTGTAAAACATTTTAAAAGTGATCCTTTTTAGATAAAATTATACTAAATACAATCATGTCACCAAATAATTGATTAAAACACACTGTTATGCAATTAAGGTCTACAGTAGCGTCAACAGCACTCTGTAGGGTAGCACCATGGTGTAGCCGGAGGACAGCTGGCTTCCATCCTCCTCTGGGTACATTGTATTCGATACAAAACCTAGGAGGCTCATGGTTCTCATCCCCTTCCATAGACTTACACAGTAATTATGACAACTTCCCGGGGGACGTCCTCCAACCTATCAGAGCTCTTGCTGCATGAACTGATATATTGTCCACCCAATCTGTCACACCCTGATCTGTTTCACCTGTCTTTGTGATTGTCTCCACCCCCCTCCAGGTGTCGCCCATCTTCCCCATTATCCCCTGTGTATTTCTACATGTGTTCTCTGTTTGTCTGTAGCCAGTTCGTCTTGTTAGTCAAGTCAACCAGCATTTTTTGCTACAGCTCCTGCTTTTCCCCAGTCTCTTTTGTCATCCTCCTGGTTTTGACCCTTGCCTGTCCTGACCCTGAGCCCGCCTCCCTGACCAATCTGCCTGACCTGACTCTGAGCCTGCCTGCCGTTCTGTACCTTTGCTGAAATAAACATTGTTACTTTGACACGGTCTGCATCTGGGTCTTACTTTTATCCTGATACAATCAAAGGATCAGAGAATGAATCTAGTACTGAAAGCATAAGCTACAGCTAGGTAGTACTGCAGTGCATAAAATGTGGTGAGTTGTTGACTCAAATAGAGAGAAAGACCGTAGTTGAACCCTTTTGAAAAATTAAATTTCTTCCAAAATTAAAGAGAAGCAAGAGAAAACTAGAGAGAGTGATAGAGAATGTCTTTTTTTTCACTTTCAGTTTCACTTACTTAGCTAGCAAATTCAGATAGCTAGTTTAGCCTATTGAAACACCCTGCTCAAACAGAGGGATGCTATGTTAGCTAGCTGGCTATGACATTCCAACACAACACTGGAACTCTTCCAAGTCAACGTAAGCTTTTGGTTTTACAAATCTATTTCCACCGGGGCCCGCCTGTGTAACTGCTTACTGACTGTACACTGTAACATTACTGCATGATTGTAGCGGGTTTACTAACGTGTTAGTTCTATTAGCTATGCTGATTATGACGGTGACAATGATGTAGCCTGTGTGTAGCGGTTTGGCTCAGAAAGGTTTTTTCACCTGGGCACATACAGCTGATGTGTTGTACAATGAAGTCCACAAGCAAGAGGAAGAGGTGAGAGGAGAGTGTATAGAGAATGAATACACTGTGGCTGCTATGAAAGTGAACTGTGTTTACGCATGATATGGGGTGTATTCATTTGTTGAAAAATGTTTCTTAAAAGGAAGCAGACGGAACAAAACGGGGATAAACATACCTGAATTTGTCCAATAGAAACTAATGATTACAGACTATATCAGCTAGATGCAGGCAATAGTGTGCAAGACTGCACTGTCTGTCCATGTGTCACTGTCTGTCACCTCAAATGTGTCTCCCGACCTGTGTGCACCTACGTTGTAAACTTTCATTCATAGGCTAGGTTGTAGCAACCTCATGATGGGTATAGGGAAAATTTGAGTATCATGTAGTAGCCTAAACCTATCACTGTTACATTAAACTGGGTGAGGTGAATGGAATATGAATGACAATCATCCAATATGCTGTAATAGAAGTTGAAGGCCAGGATCATGAAAATCATCCATCATCTTAAACGGCACTGACTGCCACTGACCTACACACAATACCACATATTGACAAAGCAAACATAAAAAAAAATGTTTTTAATCAAATTTATTCTAAATGGAATACAGAAATATCTAATTTACATAAGTATTCACACCCCTACATTGATTACAGTTGTGAGTCTTTCTGATTAAGTCTCTAAGAGCTTTGCACACGTGGATTGTACAATATTTTCACATTATTCTTTCAAAAAATATTCAAGCTCTGTCAAGTTGGTTGTTGATCATTGCCAGTCAGCCATTTTCATGTCTTGACATAGATTTTCAAGCTGATTTAAGTCAAAATTGTAACTGGGCCACTCAGGAATATTCATTGTCCTCTTGGTAAGCAACGTCAGTGTAGTTTTGGCCTTGTGTTTGTGGTTATTGCAGGGATGCAAACTGGTGAGGGCCCAAAAAGGTGACCCTTTTTTTTTTGCACTGAAACATGCAATAAACTCCTGCTAGGGGAAGATTCAGGTTTTAACTAATTAAACAACAAAGAATATGATCATCATAAAATAAAAAGTGGTTAATGTGAACTTAACTCTGCTAAAAATGTAAAGAAAGCAATCCAATGTTATTTGTTGCCTAGACTTTACTGCAAATGACACTCAAGTCTTGAGAAAAAACAATACACTAAAAGTAACGCCCGGGGTGTAGTGGAGGAAGAAGTCAGGCGCAGGAAGCAGAGAGTTCAGGGTAGCGCTACTTTTAATGCACCACAACGGTGAACAGACGCCAACCCAAATAAATGCCCCAAACACGGGGAACATTAAACAGCCCAGAAAAATACCAACACACGAACAACCGTGACCTACAGCCGTGTACACACGTACACTGAAATAATCCCGCACAACAGCAGGCGGGCCGGCTGGAAAATAAAGCCCAACCAGTTAGCCTAACTAAACACAGGTGCAACTAATAAACAGAAAAGGAGGGAAAAGGGATCATTGGCAGCTAGTAGGCCGGTGACGACGACCGCCGAGCGCCACCCGAACAGGAAGGGGAGCCACCTTCGGTAGGAGTCGTCACACTAATATTGCAGTTAGCTACGACAGCCTATATGATCGAACGCTTGTGACCACACACATCTAAATATTGCACTTGGGAAAAAAACATCTCAAAGTAGAAATAGAATGAAACAAACAGGCATTCTATTTTTGCTCTATTGTAGTGGCCATTATAGTAGACATTGATTAAGTGCACAAGGCTATATGTGTGCAAAAATAACTTTCACTGAGTAAAAAAATGAATAATCCCCCCTCACTCACACACAAGTGTTACTGTCAAGTTCAACACAACAAAAGCAATATCTTTGGGCTACACTGCACATTATTACATTGTACACTTTCTGCCTGTGGACATCTGTTCTACAATGTGCCAGCAGAGTATGATACCCTTTGTAGGCATAATTGGTCTATTTCAGGCAGAGAGTACACCTGGTATACCCCTTTTTATCCACTGTATTGAAAAACTGAGAAAGAGGGAAGTGTGTGGGGTTCCTTTCACCTCTATAGTGGCATCCAGCTTAAGCCAGAACCAGCTACACTTGATCCCTGAATCCAGTTGTGTTAACAAGCAATGCTTAATTTTCTCTCATTCTGAAAATTAACCACATACTGTAGAGGTAAAACATTAGTTCACAGATAGGAGTTAGTTCGTTAGCTAGTTAACTAGTTAACATTTCACACAAATTGCCAGGGTCCAGTAAGCAACTAACACGTTATAACTTGAGGAACGGCAAGGAGTTGTATACCAGTTAATACTATAGCGAATTGGTTAGGTTACTAATGTTAGTTCATCTGATGTTGTAATGTTAGCTAGCTAACGTGCTAATTTTCACACCATAAACTCAATTATTTGATCAGTTGAGTTGGCTAATGTTGCTCAACATTTCTCTGGCTAGCTAACAGAGAATTTGATCCAGCTAGCAAGATACTTAACAATGCTAACAATACTTGTTCCACCACACTTTCACACTCAACTCAAACTTTCCAAATGCCAGTTGTTTTTCAGTTACAGCTCATGAAGTACGCTTCATCACCTTCTCACCCCCGTCTCCGTGGTCAGGCTTCTATCCTACCTTTTCGTAATCGTTCAGGGGACGCGCTGCTGTAACTGGCAAACTGCCTTTCCATTCTCTACTGTCTTTCCAGAGCGTGCGCTGATGCTATAACTAGCAAATTGGTTGTCTCTTCTCTCTTCAGTCGTATGCTGCATTCTGTTGTTATGTGAACGATTGGTGGAGCCTTGGATACTGTCACGAACGTCAAAGGGAGAGAGAGAGGACCAAGGCGCAGCGTGTAAAAAATACATCATCTCTTTATTTAGGAGATGAACGAACGAAGCAAAACAACAAATAGACGACCGTGAAGCTATAACCGAACAAAATGCAAACATGCAACCTAGACACAGACCTAGACAATGACCCAACAAAAACCTGATGCCTATGGCTGCCTAAAATATGGCTCCCAATCAGAGACAAATGAAAGACATCTGTCTCTGATTGAGAACCACTCAGGCAACCATAGACATACCTAGAAACATTCACTCAACCATAGACATACCTAGAAACATTCACTCAACACAAACCCATACACTAAACCCAACACCCAGGCAGACGGGCGACTCAGGCGGCACCGGGCAGACGGGCGACTCAGGCGGCACCGGGCAGACGGGCGACTCAGGCGGCACCGGGCAGACGGGCGACTCAGGCGGCACCGGGCAGACGGGCGACTCAGGCGGCACCGGGCAGACGGGCGACTCAGGCGGCACCGGGCAGACGGGCGACTCAGGCGGCACCGGGCAGACGGGCGACTCAGACGGCACCGGGCAGACGGGCGACTCAGACGGCACCGGGCAGACGGGCGACTCAGACGGCACCGGGCAGACGGGCGACTCAGACGGCACCGGGCAGACGGGCGACTCAGACGGCACCGGGCAGACGGGCGACTCAGACGGCACCGGGCAGACGGGCGACTCAGACGGCACCGGGCAGACGGGCGACTCAGACGGCACCGGGCAGACGGGCGACTCAGACGGCACCGGGCAGACGGGCGACTCAGACGGCACCGGGCAGACGGGCGACTCAGACGGCACCGGGCAGACGGGCGACTCAGACGGCACCGGGCAGACGGGCGACTCAGACGGCACCGGGCAGACGGGCGACTCAGACGGCACCGGGCAGACGGGCGACTCAGACGGCACCGGGCAGACGGGCGACTCAGACGGCACCGGGCAGACGGGCGACTCAGACGGCACCGGGCAGACGGGCGACTCAGACGGCACCGGGCAGACGGGCGACTCAGACGGCACCGGGCAGACGGGCGACTCAGACGGCACCGGGCAGACGGGCGACTCAGACGGCACCGGGCAGACGGGCGACTCAGACGGCACCGGGCAGACGGGCGACTCAGACGGCACCGGGCAGACGGGCGACTCAGACGGCACCGGGCAGACGGGCGACTCAGACGGCACCGGGCAGACGGGCGACTCAGACGGCACCGGGTAGACGGGCGACTCAGACGGCACTGGGTAGACGGGCAGCTCTGGCCGGCTGAGGCGCACTATAGGCCTGGTGCGTGGTGCCGGAACTGGTGGTACCGGGCTGGGGACACGCACCTGAAGGCTAGTGCGGGGAGAAGGAACAGGGCATACTGGACTCTGGATACGCACATTAGGCCTAGTGCGTGGTGCCGGAACTGGTGGTACCGGGCTGGGGACACGCATCTCAGGGCTAGTGCGGGGAACAGCAACAGGACACACTGGGCTCTCAAAGCGCACTATAGGTCTAGTGCGTGGTACCGGCACAGGTGGTACCGGGCTGAGGGCACGCACCTCAGGGCGAGTGCGGGGAGAAGCAACAGTGCGTACAGGGCTCTGGAGACACACATTAGGCCTAGTGCGTGGTGCCGGCACTGGTGGTACCGGGCTGGAGACACGCACCATAGGGCGAGTGCGTGGAGGAAGAACAGGGCTCTGGAGACACACTGGAAGCCTGGTGTGTGGTGCCGGAATTGGTGGTACCGGGCTGGAAAGGGAAGGTGCTACAGGAGGAGCAGGACTAGGGAGGCACACAGGAGACCTAGTTCGTGGAACTGTCATTCCCAGACGGTTAGCACGCAACTCAGGACGAGCATGGAGAACTGACTCAGGTAACATCACATCCCGCACACGCTCTGTCGGGTGGATGTCGTGCCTCACGCACCAACACAGCAACTCCCTCATTTCACTCTCCTCCAAACTCCTCAATAAATCCTTAACAGTCTCTGTATCATTCCCGTTGCTCACCTCCAATATCCGCACAACTGGCTCTGGTTCCCTCTTTTCACGCTGCTTGGTCCTGAATGTTTGGGTCATTCTGTCACAAACGTCAAAGGGAGAGAGAGAGGACCAAGGCGCAGCGTGTAAAAAATACATCTTCTCTTTATTTAGGAGATGAACGAACGAAGCAAAACAACAAATAGACGACCGTGAAGCTATAACCGAACAAAATGCAAACATGCAACCTAGACACAGACACAGACCTAGACAATGACCCAACAAAAACCTGATGCCTATGGCTGCCTAAAATATGGCTCCCAATCAGAGACAAATGAAAGACATCTGTCTCTGATTGAGAACCACTCAGGCAACCATAGACATACCTAGAAACATTCACTCAACCATAGACATACCTAGAAACATTCACTCAACACAAACCCATACACTAAACCCAACACCCCCTTTTCCATAAAACCACCCGAAACGAGACAAAACACAAACATTCCCCATGTCACACCCTGACCTAACTAAAATAATAAAGAAAACAAAGATAACTAAGGCCAGGGTGTGACAGATACAGCCAGTATTGCTCCAAACACGCATCACTCGTTCGCTTACAGCCAGTAGTGATCCAAACCCGCCCCTCTCAAACTTTTGTCATCAAATCTACACGAATAACGTAGGTCACCTATTTTTGCCGAAAGGTGACTAGTTTTCATCCCTGTTATTGTCCTGCTGAAAGGTGAATTTGTCTCCCAGTGTAGGTTGGAAAGCAGACTGAACCAGGTTTTCCTCTAGGATTCTGTGCTTAGGTCTATTCCCTTTATTTTTATCCCCCAAAAAACTCCCTAGTCCTTGCCGATGAAAAGCATATCCATAACATGATGCAGCCACCACCATGCTTGAAAATATGAAGAGTGGTACTCAGTGATGTGTTGGATTTGCCCCAGGCATAACACTTTGTATTCAGGATATGAAGTCAATTTCTTTGCCACATTTTTTGCAGTTTTACTTTAGTGCCTTATTGCAGACAGGATGCATGTTTTGGAATATTAATGGGGGTCCTAATAAAATACCAAAATATCTTCACCATGCTCAAATAGTTTTTCAATGTCTGCTCTTTTTTGTATTTTTCACATCTACCAATATGTGTTCTTCTTTGCGAGGCATTGGAAAACCTCCCTGGTCTTTGAATCTGTGTTGGAAATTCACTGCTCGACTGGAGGACCTTACAGATAATTGTATGTGTGGGGTACAGAGATTAGGTAGTCAAAAAATCAAAAATCAGGTTAAACACTATTATTGCACACAGAGTGCAACTTTTCATTTGTAATTCATTTGTAAGAACATTTTTAAAATGTTATTCAGTTTTTAGGTCGGTGCAGCTAGCGACTGGAACGAGCTGCAAAAAACACTCAAACTAGACCGTTTTATCTCTTCATTCAAAGACTCAGTCATGGACACACTTACTGACAGTTGTGGCTGCTTCGCGTGATGTATTGTTGTCTCTCCCTTCTTTCCCTTTGTGCTGTAGTCTGTGCCCAACAATGTTTGTACCATGTTTTGTGCTGCTACCATGTTGTGCTGCTGCCATGTTGTGTTGCTGCCATGTTGTTGTCATATTGTGTTGCTACCATGCTATGTGGTTGTCTTAGGTCTCTCTTTATGTAGTGTTGTGGTGTCTCTTTTGTCGTGATGTGTGTTTTGTTGTATATTTTTATTTTTAATCCCAGCCTCCGTCCCCGTAGGAGGCCTTTTGCCTTTTGGTAGGCCGTCATTGTAAATAAGAATTTGTTCTTAACTGACTTGCCTTGTTAAATAATGGCTATGTTTAGTTCCAGAAACAAGCCTGTTCACTCACCAATACCCTTTTTGGATTCCTGCTGAGGTTACCTGCCTATTAGCAAGTTTAACCACACAACAGGGCTGAAGAATTGGATGAAAGGGGCTTGCAAATAAGCTTGAATGAAACAGAGCCATGAGCAGGTTATTGACTGAAAGAACAAAATTAGAATTGATTTGCTGGGAAAAAGAGGTTAGCTGCCTTCCTTGTGAGCCAGTGACTGCTGCAGTGAATTTGTAATCCAGCAGCCTTTGAGGAAATCTCTGTGGCAGAACTGGCCTCTCATTTATCTTTCAGACAGATCTGCAAAGGAGCAGATTGGAAACTAGACAGACATCAGGCTGTATTAAGATTCAGCCTCTCCTCAATGCCCCCAACAGACAGTTCGGTTGAAGAGAGAGAGATTCTTGTACAAAGCCCTGTCTTTGTGTCCTCCAGGGAATCTAAGGCATATGACCATTACAGGTAAAGAAAATCAAACCAACCCAACTAACTCTGTGTGCCATCGACAAAATCAGTTTTATTCTCAATATATATTTTTTTGCTTTGTAGAACCCTTTGACATCTCGACTGGGCACATTATGCTTAGTGTTCGCACTGAAACACCTCTTCACCACACCATAATGTCACAGCATGGAGTTTGGTCTCACACCACCACCCATTTAGACAAATCTGAGATGTAGGTCTATATTAGGTATATTCAATATAATGCTGGGTTGTTTTGAATGAAAGCCTGGATGCCCCTGCAATGTTAACAGGACAGTCTAAGTCCTCCAGTAAATTTAAGGGATATGACCACTCCACAGAATAAATTATTTGTTGGTTTTCTAAAGTTATTTAACGGTATGGTAGATATTGAGGCAGAAGGATACTCAGGCAAAAATTGACAGACTAAATCCCTCTATGGGATCTCTGTAGTGTGAGGCAGCAGGGTGGCGGTAAAACCTAAACTGAAGTGACACTTAGTGGCTGGGCCGACGGTGAGGCAAAATGAGCTTTCCTTCCCGGGGAAAGGGGAATCTTTGAATAGGCAGATTGACAGGTTGAGGAGGAGATGGAAAACACTTGTAATTCTATATGTAACGTTTAGGGGTCAGAAGCGGAGGGTGGCAGCTCTGCCGGGCGAGCTGTGCCAGCGGTTTGTCGTTGTGACACCCTGTCAAGCGTTTTGTGATGGCGTCTCCACGCAAGCAGAGCCAACACAGCAGGGTCCTGGCGGTTGGGCAAATTTTCAAGGAACCCAATCATGTTCTCCTCTGGGGGTTATTGTGTCTCGACAACATGTTTTGCCTAAAATGGCAATGTACAAACAAGCTTGGTGTTAATCACTTGACAGACTTCACCTGTGTTCACCTGTGCTACTTCTTGGTATTTCTGGAGGTAACACTTTTACTTTTGGGGAGTTTTTAGTTTAGCTCTTATACCCAAGGCATTCATTACGACTAATAGAATTGGAAGTGTGAATTGCACATTTTAGGATTGGAGGTAGTTAGTGCTTAGATACACAAGTTGACAGAAATTATTTTAAACTTCTGTGGTGATTTAGGATTTTTGTTTAACTTCACTGCTTTCTTTCAACACAGTCTGAAAGTAAACAGCTTCCTAATACTGGGATGCTGTGTCTATTCTCTGAAATAACCTGTCATTTTTATAGACATTTGAAGAAATTAAGCCTGCCTCTGCTTGAGCAGGATATATTATCACTTCCCACCAACAATAAAAAGTAATTCAGCTGACCCTCGAAGCCTGGACACTGTCGGAACATAAACAAGATAATTGTGCTTTAGTTAATCGGCCCTGCGTGTTGTTGAAATCCGGTAAACCCTTAAACAGGATGTGTGTGTTTTGTGTTTATCTGATATACTTCTGGCGCACCTGCCTAGCTGCCTTCATTTTGAAACGAGATGATAACAGGCAGGATGTTGTCCTCATTATTTATAAAGCCTTCCATTAGGCTCTGCTCTTGACAGGCAGGATGTGCCTTTAAATTATTCCACTGGCTGGCAGCTTTGCAATGGGACGAAAACACATTTTATATTGCTCAGTAAACACTCACAATTCACACTTCAAAAAAATTCACACTTCATGTATTTTTTAAATATTTTCTGCTGTACACAGTCAGTGTAAGGTGGTTGGTTTATATTCTCGTTATCTGTCGAGGCAGCGTCAACTCCCTATGCTGTAGATATTGCTGACTTGTATACATGTACAAACTCAAAGAGAACATATATGAACCGGAGGAGGAGGAGAAGGACGCAATCAAAGAGGTTGCATAATTAGAAAGTGAATGAAGGTTTGTCTTAGCTAAGTTCTCCCATCTTTGTGAAATACAGGTTAGCTTATCATGGTCTCGTAGAGAACTCATCAGTGAATTGACACATTAATTTCCCTGTCTCTTATTTCAGCATGTATAGAAAGTGAATGAAGGTTTGCAAAGTGTGTGGGCTGCTTTCTCCCAAAACAGGTTAGCTTATCATGGTTTCGTACAGAACCCATCAGTGAATTGGGACATTAATTCTCCTCTGACTTATTTCTACTCGGCTCTTGTCTTATACAAATTGATTGCAACTTTTAATGGCTGTTTGGAAACTAAATAGGCGTTTCCATTTGTGTGAAATCGAAGGAGCCATTACAGAAAAGGGCCATGGCTGAGGCATTTAACAGCACAATTAAATTCCAATGGTCTGGTATCTAATGAGCAATTAACCTTTGGTAAACCAATTATTATTTAGCACTTGATGACAAAAGTGAGGTCCTGGAGGAGCCATGTCCTGGTTTAATAGATGGTTCTTATGCAGCAATAAAGGGTGGAAATGTGAGGCCGTTTCCGTCAGCTGGTCTATTAGCTCAGCCTCACTGAAACTGGATCTCTGCCAACCAATGTGCTAGAGTCGCCACTCGTCACTCGCTAGTATTGATTCATCGGAGCTGAACCGCACATAACACTGCCTGGGATGAAGAAGGAAGAGAAAAATAGAGAAAATTATCAATGGATCTGATGATGAAATAGGAGAAAAGAGAAGTGGTGGTGTCCAGTGCAGTGCTGAGAGTTGAGAGCTAGGTAATAAATGGGAGAGAGGCAATATGGGCACTAGGTCCTCAGACGGTGCACCAGCTAGATGATTGACGGTGCTTACGGGAAGACCTTGAGACCCCAGATGCCAGTGATGTCTGTGAACCAGATGTTCTATTGTCGGGAACCTGGAACCTGGTGTGCCATCCTGTGGCTTAGCGCTCATTCTTGGCAACCACCGTCAAATTCCCGAGAACCCTCTCCACGGTGCATCGTATTTCTTGCTCTTGCTCAGTCATCTGGAATATTGACATGATCTCTGGCCTCAAATATATGTAAGCTTAATCGATGGCATTGTGTTATTAAATGTATAATGCATTTCACATCATCAGAACACACTTTGTCATCGAAGCAACATTGTAAATGCCATTGTTGACTTGTCTGGTTGCTGGAGTGCCGTTTGTCATTGGAGATGTGACTCAAAACTAGCTGAATGATGCCTCCATTCTATTCTCCCTACGGTACATGGAAGACTTCAGCCATACATTTACCTCAGGATAGTCTCGAGCACTACCATTACCCTTAGCCTGACAGCCCTCGAGCAACGGGAGCAATGGATGGGAATCCAATAATATAATAGATTTGATCCGACATAGAACACAGAATGCAGACAGTTCCCTGTGTTTTACTTCCTCCTCTAGTCTCTGTGATACAAAAGAAGGGCTGTGTTAAAGGTTAATGAAAGGATCCAAATAAATAGATCTCTATACACCTAGAAGTGCTCATGGCAAGTCTGGAAGTCAGGTTCTGGAGTTATAATCAAGAGCTAACCCAAACACTAACTTTGACTCATTCTTAACTGAGGGAAAGAAAACGGAGAATCCCACCAAATGCAATGTTCTGTTTCTCTATATAGTCTAAAAGTATTGTGTTTTGGTCCATAAAGGCATGCCAGGAACAAGAAGGAGGGAAGACAAAGTTATTCTTTGTGTGAACAGCCAAAACGCTATACATCCATTTTCAGAAATGTTGGTAAATTAGATTTGATTGTTTAACACTAGAACTGCTAAAGCAGTCATCTTGACTGCTCATGATTGAAGAAAATGTACTACTCATGCCCCCCTCTGTCCTTTACTTTTTCTAAATTAGTCTAATAACACACTGTCGGTGTTAGATTCTTAAATTAGTTATAACCAGTTTTAGGAGGGCATGTCATTTTTGTTATGGTTTTCCCCCGTTGACCCTCCTCCCAACCGTAGGGCCTGCTCCGCTCCTTCTTCCAACAGTTGAAAGTGCAGTGCCCAGCTGATAATCACTCTAATAATTGCCTCGAAACTGTACCTAAACTATACCGAAAACTCAATTTCACACATATAACAACAGATTAAATAAATTAAGTAAAGTATGATGTGGAGACTGGGGAGTTGATGAGTGAGGGGAAGCGAACGATTAATAATTACGGGGCGGGCCATTCTATTGTATTGATCCATTCTAAATCTAATCTTAAAATGGTATGTACCCTATATCAGTCAACAGAATCAAAGCAGTCTTATCAGTCTACTCTGGCCTATTTCAAGTAGGCTACACAGTGAGAGCGTGCGTAATTGTACATGCTGAACAGATTTCAATTTCCGGGAAAACATCCACATCGGGCAGCAGGTGAGCTAGTGTCGGAGAATGTGGTGATGAGGCTTGTGGAACCATGCGTTGACAAGGGGAGAAATGTCACCACGGACAATTTCCTCACTTCACTGTCATTGGCGAACAAGTTGCTTTCAAAGAAAACAAGTCTGGCCGGCACCATGAACAAAGTGAGACGAGAACTCCTAACCTTTGTGCAAAATAAGGTACCTGCACAGCCTTTGTTACAATGGTGCTGAAGAATGACAAGATGACGGGACACAATAAAGAGACTATTATGCAAGACAACCAAACAAAGGCACACTACATGACCAAACGTATGTGGACACCTGCTCGTGATCATTCCAAAATCATGGGCATTAATATGTTGGTCCCCCCTTTGCTGCTATAACAGCCTCCACTCTTCTGAGAAGGCTTTCCACTAGTGAGGTCAAGCACTGATGTTGGGTGATTAGGCCTGGCTCGCAGTCAGCGTTCCAATTCATCCCAAAGGTGTTTGATGGGTTTGAGGTCAGGGCTCTGTGCAGGCCAGTCAAGTTCTTCCACACTGATCTCTACAAACCATATCTGTATGAACCTCGCTTTGTGCACGGGAGCATTGTCATGCTGAAACAGGAAAGGGCCTTCCCCAAACTGTTGCCACAAAGTTGGAAGCGCAGAATTGTCTAGAATGTCATTCTATGCTGTAGCGTTAAGATTTTCCTTCACTGGAACTAAGGGGCCTAGCCCGAACCATGAAAAACAGCCCCAGGCCATTATTTCTCCTCCACCAAACTTTACAGTTAGCACTATGCATTGGGGCAGGTAGCATTCTGATGGGATTTGCCAAACCCAGATTTGTCCGTCAGACTGCCAGATGGTGAAGCGTGAATAAGTACTCCAGAGAACGCGTTTCCACTGCTCCAGAGTCCAATTGCGGCAAGCTTTACACCACTCCAGCCGACACTTGGCATTGCACATGGTGATCTTAGGCTTGTGTGCGGTTGCTCGGCCATGGAAACCCTTTTCATGAAGCTCCCAACTAAGAGGCAGTTTGAAACTTGCAACCGAGGACAGACAATTTCTATGAGATACGTACTTCAGCATTCGACGGCCCTATTCTGTGAGCGTGTGTGGCCTACCCCTGAGCCGTTGTTGCTCCTAGATGTTTCCACTTCACAATAAGAACACTTAGCGTTGAACGGGGCAGCTCTAGCAGGGAAGAAATTTGACGACCTGACTTGTTGGAAAGGTGGCATGCTATGATGGTGCCATGTTGAAATTCACTGAGCTCTTTAGTATGGCCACTCTACTGCCGATGTTTGTCTATGGAGATTTCATGGCTGTGTGCTCGATTTTATACACTTGTCAGCAACGGTGTGGCTGAAATAGCCGAATGTGTCACAAACTTTTGTATATATAGTGTATGTCAAAGTGTGACAAGCAAGTGAAAGTTACGAAAATTGTGTCAACTGTTAGGACAAGGGATAAGAGAAGAAGACAGAGACAAGCACGAGCTGACAATAATTCGAATATTTATTAGAATGCCATTATTGCTTTTGTGCTGAGTTTCACAATTTATAAAAGCGACTTGGAGCTCATAATGATGTTTAGGCTACTGAAGTTTTCATTATTTGACCGCACATCTTGACAATGCGTCTTGATGGTTGGGATATTTTGGTTTATTTTGTTGTCATAAAAAGAAGCTGTTACTGTGTTCCAACACATATGCTTTATGTTTCATAGTTGTAACTAAGCCACTCCTACGATTACAATTTATTGAGTATTTTCATATGGGTGTTTATTTGATTTTTTTTTACATATAGCCTAAAGTAACATAAACTAATGAAAATGCTATTGTGTTATTAGAATAATATTTTGGGGGTTTTAAATGTTACCCAAGGCCTTCGTAAACACAAGCATATGATTATTTTTGCAACAGCATAAATTAAATGTATTAATTACACTGTTAGAATGTTTCATTAGCTTGAAGGGGGGTCCGTCAAGGCCCAACGGTTCTAGTGTTAAAGAAATTATGAAGAGATTGGTGTGTTTTTTTGCCGAATATTCATGGCATGGTTCAGTGACAGACTTACTTGTTAGAAATGTATCACGTGATGGAGACAAATAATCATGTTTTGTTGCAAAACGCAATATATCGCCTCACTCTCAGAAAAAATAAGTAGTACTGCTGTTTTACTTTTTTTTTAAAGAACTGTACAAAGGATACATTTGTGACATCAATATTTTTTGGGGAAAAAAACTGTTTAAAAATGAATCAATATAGTAATATGAGATCTGTATGTATAATATTTACATTTAGAAATGTTTGTCATTTAGCAGATGTTCTTATCCAGAGCGACTTAGTTAGTCCATTCATCATAACATAGCTAGGTGAGATAACCACATACATTGCCTTCAGAAAGTATCAATCAATCACATTTATTTATAAAGCCCTTTTTACATTAGCCGATGTCATAAATTGCTATACAGAAACCCAGCCTTAAACCTCAAACGGCAAGAAAGTACTCACACCCCTTGACTTTTTCCACATTTGTGACCCGTTTTTTGAAGTTCGGCGTATGTTGCATGTGACTACTTCACAGGAGAGGCACTTCAACAGAATTAATTATACTTTTTCTAAATGCATTTTTTCTTTCAGATATTATTATGTAGTGTCTTGGCTATCATTAATGTGATGACGATTGTTTTATCAAATCAATGAACTATGTTTAATTATTACAATGATTAAATTAATCCCGTAACAATTAACTATTTGGCGATCTTGGGGCATCACGGAAAAGGTTTATTTAACGAATTACCGTTTTCCGAATTTAATCATAAAGATATAAATATATCTTACATTTCAGTCATCAATCAGTAATTAATTAATTGTTTACCTTCTATTAGTCTCATTCTGAATGTCGCAAAATCCTTGGATATCTGCACAAACCCTAGCATAAATGATGAATCAGCGATATACAAATTGGCTTATTTATTTATTTATTAACTAACTAAATACTTACACAGAATTACATAAACACACAAACAGTTGGTTATTGGTTACTAACACAATGCAATGAAAGGTCCCTAGTGAACTAAACCGATATGACGGCGTGTTAGACAATGGAAAGGGGTGGGGACAGATAAAGAGCGGGAAAGACAGAATAGAACCGACTACACACAGTTGATAACTAGGCTCATTGAAATGCTAATACTTGGCACATGAACAGCCGCTCATTCGAAAGGAATTGCAATTTATATATTTATGCCTGTGTCCTGTTGTCTCTCTGTTGAAATTGCCGGTCCGTCTGCTGGAGAGTCAGTCGACAGAAAGTCTCTGGTTTGTCCACCAGAGATCAAAGTATTTCGTAGTTGTAGCTCTGTTATAATGGCTCATCAGGCGTACCAATGGTCGTTGGATAGAGAAATGTTCTTTAGAATGGGTCTTTTCAAAGTACCACCCGGTGGTTCTCGGGCTCGGACTATTATACATATACAGCTGCAGACTGTCAATGTGTAGTCTTGTAGTTCTCTTAAACATTTCAACTTGTAAAGCTGGCGCTGCACGTAGCTGTTCTGGTGGAGTCTAACCATTCGTGACATCCGGTTCAACACCGTCCGCCTGTTTGGTCTAATGCACATTTTGCCAGAAGTGGGTTTTATCCACCCTGGGAAAAGGGGCATTCCATGATGCCGATGTAATGTCTGTGCTCACATGAGTGTGGCAACATCACATTACATCTTCTCACAAATAGTTTCATATTTAATCATATCAGTTCCCCAACATTTGGGTGTGACCATGATCACTGGGAAATATACACATTCAGATACAGTTACGTTGTTATACCGTCCTTCATGGGATCCCAAAACACAACTAATCTGACATAATTGTGCTTTGAGTGCCCACGGACCACTCCAACCACTTGGATTTACAGAAATATTGTTTAATTCCCCACTTTTGGATGATGGAGTTTTGGCTGGAAGAATGCCATTGTTCTTCATAGGTTTCTTTCCCCTCAATTTTGCCAAATCCAAAGTTTCTACACGGTATTTACGACCGGTTATAAAACTGGGGGGATCTGGCGCCTATGAGCCTCACCCAACAGGGCGAGTCATGACAATATGTTACAACGTTTGTCAGAAAGTCGTTTTTATTGCAAGTTAAAGCATACTGTTAGCTAGTGAACGTTAGCTTGCTGGCTCGCTAGCAAGACTAATGTTAGCTAGCTAGCTAACATTGAACCTAGTTGGTTAGCTTTAGCTAACTGCAGATTCATACTACAGCATTTTATGCATGGTGGTAAGCTATGACAATATGTTTTTACTGTAGATATGGGTTGGGATAATGGTTTATTGTTTAGCTAGCTAGCTAGTCATAACAAAAGACTCAACTTTGCCAGAATCATCAAGTTAGCCGGGTGTGTCTGGGGGTGATTATGGCCATCTATTGTATTTCATGAACATGTTTACATGTCTAGACAATAGTGACCCATCCACTTTGCTACATGTGGCTGTGGAGTGGTTATAGTGTGTCTGGGTAAGCATCATTTAATATTTATATATTTTATTTATGTATTAAATATTTTAATATACAGTGCATTTTTTCACATTTTGTGACGTTACAGCCTTACTCTAAAACGGATTATTTTTTTCCCCTCATCAATCTACACACAATACCCCATAATGGCAAAGCAAAAACAGGTTTTTAGAAATGTTTGCTAAAATCAAAAATGGAAATATCACATTTACATATGTATTCTGACCCTTTACTCAGTGCTTTGTTGAAGCACCTTTGGCAGTGATTACAGGCTTGAGTCTTATTGGGTATGATGCTACAAGCTTGGCACACCTGTATTTGGGGAGTTTCTCCCATTCTTCTCTGTGGATCTTCTTAAGCTCTGTCAGGTTGGATGGGGAACGTCACTGGACAGCTATTTTCAGGTCTCTCCAGAGATGTTAGATCGTGTTTAAGTCTGTGCTCTGACTGGGCCACATTAATAGACTTGTTCCAAAGCCACTCCTGCATAGTGTTAGCTGTGTGGTTAGGGTCAATATCCTGTTGGAAGGTGCGTTTTCACCCCAGTCTGAGGTCCTGAGCGCTCTGGAGCAGGTTTTCATCAATGATCTCTCTGTACTTTGCTCCATTCATCTTTCCCTCGATCCTGACTACTCTGCCGGTCCCTGCCGCTGAAAAACATCCCCACAGTGTGATGCTGCCACCACCATGCTTCACCGTAGGGATGTATTGGCCATATGATGAGCGGTGCCTGGTTTCCTCCAGATGTGATGCTTGGCATTTAGACCAATAGTTCAATATTGGTTTCATCAGACCAGAGAATCTTGTTTCTCATGGTCTGAGTTCTTTAGGTTCCTTTTGGCAAACTCCACGCAGGCTGACATGTGCCTTTTACTTGACTTCCGTCTGGCCACTCCTCAAAAAGCCTGATTGGTGAAGTGCTGCAGAGATGGTTGCACTTCTGGAAGGTTCTCCCATCTCCACAGAGGAACTCTGGAGCTCTGTCAGAGTGACCATCAGGTTCTTGGTCACCTCCCTGACCAAGGCCCTTATCCCCCGATTGTTCAGTTTGGCCGGGCATCCAGCTCAAGGAAGAGTTCCAGAATGATGGAGGCCACTGTATTCTTGGGGACCTTCAATGCTGCAGTCATTTTTTGGTACCCTCCCCCATATCTATGCCTCTATACAATCCTCTCTCAGAGCTCTACGGACAGTTCCTTTGATCTCATGGCTTGGTTTTTTCTCTGACTTGCACTGTCAACTGTGGGACCTTAAATAGACAGGTGTGTGCCTTTCCAAATCATGTCCAATGAATTCAATTTACCACAGGTGGACTCCAATTAAGTTCTACAAACATCTCAATCATGATCAATGGAAACAGGATACACCTGAGCTCAAGTCTCATAGCAATGGGTCTGAATACTTATGTAAATAAGGTATTTCTGTTTTTTATTTTAAATACAGTACCAGTCAAAAGTTTTGACACGACTACTCATTCAAGAGTTTTTCCTTATCTTTACTATTGTCTACACTGTAGTGTAATAGTGAAGACGTCAAAGCTATTAAATAACACATATGGAATCATGTAGTAACCAAAAAGGTGTTGAAGAAATCAAAATATATTTTAGATTTGAGATTCTTCAAAGTAGCCACCCTTTGCCTTGATGACAGCTTTGCATACTCTTGGCATTCTCTCAACCAGCTGCAGAGTGCTGTGGTAGCCATGATGGTTAAGTGTGCCTTGAATTCTAAATAAATCACAGACAGTGTCACCAGCAAAGCACCCCCACACCCTCACACCTTGTCCTCCATGCTTCACGGTGGGAACCACACATGCGGAGATCATCCATTCACCTACTCTGCGTCTCACGAAGACACAGCGGTTGGAACCAAAAAAAAAAATTTGGACTCATCAGACCAAAGGACAGATTTCCATCAGTCTAATGTCCATTGCTCGTGTTTCTTTGCCCAAGCAAGGATCTTCTTATTATTGGTGTCCTTTAGTAGTGGTTTCTTTGCAGCAATTGGGATTCACTCAGTCTCCTCTGAACAGTTAATGTTGAGATGTGTTTGTTACTTGAACTCTGTGAAGCATTTATTTGGGCTGCAGTTTCTGAGGTTGGTAACTGAGGCTGGTATTCTCTGCAGCAGAGGTAACTCTGGGTCTTCCTTTCCTGTGGCGGTCCTCATGAGGGCCAGTTTCATCATAGTGCTTGATGGTTTGTGGGAATGCATTTGAAGAAACTTTCGAAGTTCTTGAAATTCTCCGTATTGACTGACCATGTATTAAAGTAAAGATGGACTGTCGTTTCTCCTTTATTTTTTTAGCTGTTCTTGACATAATATGGACTTGGTCTTTTGCCAAATAGCGCTATCTTCTGTGTACCACCCCAACCATGTCATCTTAAGAAGGAATGTAATTCCACAAATTAACTTTTAACAATGCACACCTGTTAATTGAAATGCATTCCAGGAGACTACCTCATGAAGCGGATTGAGAGAATGCCAAGATTGTGCAAAGCTGTCATCAAAGCAAAGGGTGGCTACTTTGAAGAATCTCAAATATGAAATATATTTTGATTTCTTTTACACTTTTTTGGTTGCTACATGATTCCATATGTGTTATTTCATAGTCAATGTCTTCACCATTATTTCACAATGTAGAAAATAGAGAAAATAAGGAAAAACCCTGGAATGTGTCCAAACTTTTGACTGGTACTGTATATTTGCAAAAATTTCAAAAAACCTGATTTGTCTTTGTCATTATGGGGTATTGTGTGTAGATTGAGGAAATTGTTTTATTTAATCCATTTTCGAATAAGGCTGTAACGTAACAAAATGTGATTTAGTGAAAAGGACTGAATACTTTCTGAATGCACTGAATTTATACAATATTTTTATATGGACGCTTGCTATTTTTGATATTGCAAGTAATAATTTCACTGTACTGTTTGCACCTTCAGTGTCCTGTGCATGTGACAAATAAACTTAGATTTTAGTTGATATAGTGTGTGTTTACCAGAGACGGTAATGTGAAGAACAACAGGACCTGCGTCAAAGTCAGATTAGGATATAGGCCAAGGACTAGATAAAGTGTATTTTTACCTGGAGTTTTTCCTTTTTGCAGGATACTACTTTGCCAACTTTTAGTCTTGAAATCTTTGGTTGTTTACAACACTACCTTACTCACTCTGTTTAGCACATGGCCTCACGTGAAATCAAATCAAATTTTATTTGTCACTGCGCCGAATAAAACCTTACCATGAAATGCTTACTTTCAAGCCCTTAACCAACAATGCAGTTGAAGAAATAGAGTTCAGAAAATATTTACTAAATAAACAAAAGTAAAAAAAATCGAATCAAAAAGGCTATATACAGGGGGTACCGGTACCGAGTCAATGTGCAGGTTAGTCGAAGTCATTTACAAAGTGACTATGCACAGCGAGTAGCAGCAGTGTAAAAACAAAGTGGGGGGGTCAATGTAAATAGTCCGAATGGCCATTTGAATAATTGTTCAGCGGTCTTATGGCTTGGGGGTAGAAGCTGTTATGGAGCCTTTTGGTCCTAGACTTGGCGCTCAGGTACCACTTGCCGTGCTGTAGCAGAGCACAGTCTATGACTTGGGTGACTGGAGTCTTTGACAATTTCTTGGTTCTTCCTCTGACACCACCTAGTATATAGGTCCTGGATGTCAGGAAGATTGGCCCCAGTGATGAACTGGGTCGTACGCACTACCCTCTGTAGCACCTTACAGTCAGATGCTGAGCAGTTGCCATACCAGGGGTGATGCAACTGGTCAGGATGCTCTCGATGGTGCAGCTGTAGAACTTGATGTGCCCTCTTCACAACTGACTTGGTGTGTTTGGACAATGATATTTTGTTGGTGATGTGGACCCCAAGGAGCTTGAAACTCTCATCCCGCTCTACTTCAGCCCCGTCGATGTTAATGGAGGCCTTTTTCGGCCCTCCTTTTCTTATAGTCCACGATCAGCTCCTTTGTCTTGCTCACATTGAGGGAGGGTTGTTGTTCTGGCACCACACTGCCAGGTCTCTGATCTCTTCTCTATAGGCTGTCTCATCGTTGTCGGTGATCAGGCCTAGCTACGACTGTGTCGTTAGCAAACTTAATGATGGTGTTGGAGTCATGCAAAGCTGAATAGGTGTAGACAAAGAAGGGCTCTCCAGTAGGTGTACAAAAACATTCAATGGACATTTTTTTCCTCAAAGTGGGGTTACAAGTTTATCAACTTTCAAAGCTGAATTACTTTCCCATTGTTCCTCAACTGCAAATATACCATTTGTGACCAACCGGCTCAATTTGGTCTTATGCACAGTAGCAAAATTTCAAATTGTGTTTTTTACATTAGATAGAAATAGTGACTAAGAGCTAGAAAATTGTATATCATACACTACAGTTGAGGAACAATGGTAAAGTAATTCTGCTTTGAAACTTGTAACCTCACTTTTGAGAAAATTGCTTTTTTTGCCAACGTTTACTGACACCTGCCAAATTCAACGGGTGGGGAAATGTCATACATTTCATAAATCTGTCAGGTATTCTGTGTTCTAACACACTCAGACGAGAGTGCTCTGCTCTGAAATCGGAGTTGATAACCAGAGCAAATTTACCAGCTATGTCTTTGGACAGTTGTTGCAGTTACATCATAAACATTCTATTGAAATAGTTATTTGCATAGTGGAGTCTTTTGTTTAGACATGTAGCTAGCTAGATAAACAATTAACCATAATCCCAACTCATATCGTTACTATCCAGCATGAATCTGCAGCTAGCAAACCAACCAAGTTCAATGTTAGCTAGCTAACATTAGGCTATAACAACCAATGCAAATGGCTCTGAGATACGAATAATATTACTACACAGATCATACACGTAACGTCAGCTAGCGAGCCAGCCAACTAATGTCAGCTAGCTAATAGTACACTTTAACTTGAAATTAAAACGACTTTCTGCCTAAATTAGAAATGTGTAATAGCTGAGAATGTAGCCAACTAGACTCTCTTACCCGTATACATGGATGGATGCTTCTCCCTCTCTGTCACGGATGCCATGGTTGCCCTTAGTTTGAAGATGTAATCCGGAGACAGGTGTTTTATACTGACGCTGTCTGCATATTTGCAATCAAACGGCAGACTTTTCTACATCTCCTTAGCTATCATACTCTAATTCCACTGATTTAAAAACTCGGTCCTCCAGAAAGTGGAGAACAACACTTATGCAGTTCTGCTACGTGATATATATTTTTTAAAGCAGCATTAGAAAGGATTACCCACACATACTGACCAGCTCATATTATAGACAGAAGCGAACTACATGGCAGACCAATCCGAACTCATCTTTCTGCATATCCAGCCCACTCATTATCTCAGCCAATCAAGGCTAGCGGGAAGTTTGCTGTCTTTTTCCATGGCTAAACCAACTATACTCATAATTTAACAAATGTATTCGTATTTACGGATGGCATACAAGTTTGTTATTAAGGCACATGAAAGTTCACGTTCCAGAAGGCATTTCTGCCCAAAAATGCATTTTGATTAAAAAAATTAAGTTTACGTTCAAATGGCGCTCCTGGGAAGTAGTGACGTGCGACATACGCCTAGTTTCCTGAAACAAGTAACAATTTGTAGCTCTGAGATTCTGCTTTTATCCAATGTAAAAAACAGAATTTCAAATTTTGCTTAGTAAAATCGAATCAGAGTATGTGAGCGGAGCTGGAGTTGAGCGAGGAGAGGAGCATTCCCAATTTGACTGGAGCATGGAGCGAGATTCCCAAGGCCTACTCGCCCGCTCCAGTAGCGCTCCAGTAGCTCTCACTTCATGAACTCAGGGTATGCCCACCCCAGCATGCATTTGTAGTCTACTTGTGTGCAGCTATAGCCCCTTGCTTTAGCTACTGTCATGGAGTTCACTAAATATTTTCATAAACTGATAAAACACACAGGTGCTAAATCAAGGTGACTTAAAAAGATGAGGACCAAGAGCAAGAGAGGGAGTGTGGTGAAGAATCATTGTGGAATCTGAAAAGACAGGTATCCCAAAAGAATGACGGTGTACTTACTACGCACACATGCTAAAAGAAAGGAATGAGGTGGGCAGAATAACTAAGTTAGTCATTGTAGCAAAGTATTTATAAATAAAACATCTGATCTCTTAAACGTTTCATACATTTTCTTCTATTATCCATACCATGGGCCATAATTAATTTTGGCCCAATATGCCTGGCATATTCCCATATCCAAGGAGCTTTCCATTTTGATTGGGTTATTTTGCCTAAAAACCTTTAGGCCTACCTATAGAAAAAAACTAATAAACAACTCTGCACCTCTGCCCAGCCAGGGAAGATTGGCCAAAAGGGTGTTTAGCATCCCGAGTGGCTCTGCAAGTGTGGGGAGGGTATTTTCTGATGCTGGCCGTCTCTTCATGCACCATCGCATGAGCCTGAAGCCACAGACTGGCCAGAATGAATTCTAAAAATGAATTCAAAGGCACTAATAAGTCACTTTTCAGTTCATTTGTATTTAATTATAAATAAGTCACAGCCTATATGCTCAATTTATAGACTATACGGATTTAATACAATTAAATGTCTACATCAAATCAAATTGTATTGGTCACAAACACAAAATGCTTGTGTTCCTAGCTCCAACAGTGCAGTAGTATCTAACAATTCACAACAATACACACACATCTAAAAGTAAAAGAATAGATTTAAGAAATATATAAATATTAGGACGAGCAATGTCGGAGTGGCATTGACTAAAATACAGTAGAATACAGTATATACATATGAAATGAGAAAAGCAGTATGTAAACGTTATTAAAGTGCCAGTGATTCTTTGTCAATAAGTATTCAACCCCTTATAATGGCAAGCCTAAATGAGTTCAGGGGTAAAAATGTGCTTAACAAGTCACATAATAAGTTGCATCTGTGTGCAATAATAGTGTTTAACACAATTTTTTAATGACTATCACATCTCCACACATACAATTATCTGTTGGGTCTCTGTCGAGCAGTGAATTTCAAACACAGATTCAACCACAAAGACCAGGGAGGTTTTCTAATGTCTCGCAAAGAAGGGAACCTATTGGTAGATGGGTAAAAATAAAAAAGCAGACATTGAATATCCCTTTGAGCATGCTGAAGTTAATTACACTTTGGATGGTGTATCAATACACCCAGTTACAAAGATACAGGCGTCCTTCTTAACTGTTACAGACTTTAATGGCTGTGATTGGATAAAACTGAAGATAGATCAACAGCATTGTAGTTACTCCACAATACTAACCTAATTGACAGAGTGAAAAGAAGGAAGCCTGTACAGAATAAAAACATTCTAAAACATGTGTCTTGTTTTCAACAAGGCACTAAAGAAATACTACAAGAAAATGTGGCAAAGCAATTCACTTTTTGTCCTGAATACAAAGTGTTATGTTTGGGGCAAATCCAATGTAAAACATTACGGAGTACCACTCTCCATACTTTCAAGCGTAGTGTTGGCTGCATCATGTTATGGGTATGCTTGTAATCGTTAAGGACTGGGGAGTTTTTCCAGATAAAAAAGACATGGAATGGCGCTAAGCACAGGCAAAATACTAGAGGAAAACCTGGTTCAGTTTGCTTTCCACCAGACACTGAGAGATTCAATTACTTTTCAGCAGGACAATAACCTAGCTGGAGTTGCTTCCCAAGAAGACAGTGGATATTCCTGAGTGGCAGTTACTGTTTTGACTTAAATCTGCTTGAAAATCTATGGCAAGACTTGAAAAATGATTGTCTAAGCAATGATCAACGACCAATTTGACAGAGCTTGAACAATTCTGAAAAAGAATAATGGGAAAGCTCTTAGAGGGTCACCTAGAAAGACTCACAGATGGAAGCGCTGCCAAAGGTGCTTCTACAAAGTATTGACTCAGGGGTGTGAATGCTTACGTAAATTAGATATTTCTGTATATCATTTTCAATAAATGTGCAAAAATGTCTAAAAACACGTTTTCACTTTTTTATTATGGGGTATTTTGAATTCAGGCTGTAGCATAACAACATGTGGAATAAGTCAAGGGGTATGAACACTTTCTGAAGTCACTGTATCACATTCAAATATAGAGGATATGAAAATGACATTCCAGCTAGACAATGGAAATGCAAAAAATCTACAGTATGAATAAAAAATATAAGAACAGTAATATTTTACACACACATGAAGGTAACCATTAGCAATCATTTCTGATGAAAAACAGAAATTGGAAAAATTGCTGCATATAGCGTTTTGGAATAAACTCATCAAGTGGCAACCACTCTGCCCTGTTTCTCCATGTGTTGTTCCACAGTCTTTGATTGTTCGCGAGAACAGCCAAAGTTAACCAGTGACTAGATTTGATATCCTTGATTCATTCCCAGATCAATATAGATAATGCAGGGTAATCAATAGGGTACCCCTGGAGACCACGTGGCGTAGTCTGCAGAAGCCTGTTTGAAACGCTTTGTGTGTAGGATGTCCTCCGGAAAAAGTGCTAATTTCCTCCGCTAATCAACTCCAATTCCAATGTTAGTCCGTTATAGTTTGTTAAATGGCTTACAGAAATGTAGACATACCTTTGCTAAATACACTATATATACAAAAGTATGTGGACACCCCTGCAAATGAGTGGATTCAGCTATTTTAGCCACACCCATTGCTGACAGGTGTATAAAATCGAGCACACAGCCATGCAATCTCCATAGACAAACATTGGCAGTAGAATGACCTTACTGAAGAGTTTAGTGACTCAAAGGATGCCACCTTTCCAACAAGTCAGTTCGTCAGCTAGAGCTGCCCCGTTCAACTGTAATTGCTGTTATTGTGAAATGGAAACGTCTAGGAGCAACAACGGCTCAGCCGTGAAGTGGTAGTCCACACAAGCTCACTGAACGGGACTGGCGATTGCTGAAGCGCGTAGCACATACAAATCGGCTGTCCTTGGTTGCAACACTCACTACCGAGCTCCAAACTGCTTCTGGAAGCAACGTCAGCACAATAACAGTTTTTTTGGGAGCTTCATGAAATTGGTTTCCATGGCCGAGCAGCCACACACAAGCCTAACATCATGTGCAATGCCAAGCGTTGGTTGGAGTGATGTTAAGCTCACCACCATTGGACTCTGGAGCAGTGGAAAGTGTTCTCTGGAGTGATTAATCACCTTTGACCATCTGGCAGTCCGACGGACAAATCTGGGGTTGGCGAATGTCAGGAGAAAGCTACCTGCCCCAATGCATAGTGCCAACTCTAAAGTTTGGTGGAGGAGGAATAATGGTCTGAGGCTGTTTTTCATGGTTCGTGCTAGGCCCCTTTCTTCCAGTGAAGGGAAATCTTAACACTACAGCATACAATTACATTCTAGATGATTTTGTTTACAACTTTTTGACAACAGTTTGGGGAATGCCCTTTCCTATTTCAGCATGACAATGATCTCGTGCACAAAGCGAGGTCAACACAGAAATGGTTTGTCGAGATTGGTGCGGAAGAACTTGACTGGCCTGCACATAGCCCTGAACTCAACCCCATCGAAAACCTTTGGGATGAATTGAAACGCCAACCACGAGCCAGGCCTAATCGTCCAACATCAGTGCCCGACCGACCTCACTAATGCTCTTGTGGCTGAACAGAAGCAAGTCCCCGCAGCAATGTTCCAACATATAGTGGAAAGCCTTCCCAGAAGAGTGGAGGCTGTTATAGCAGCAAATGGGAAACCAACATATTAATGCCCATGAGTTTGAAATGAGATGTTCAACAAGCAGATGTCCATATACTTTTGGTCATGTAGAGCATGTTAACTTGAAATATTTTGCAGTCCACATTGTTCTAAGTAATTGCATGGCTTCAATAACATTCACACTGATATATCAAATCAAATGATATTAGTCAAGTGCAGACTGTGTTGAAGTAACAATGTTTATTACAGCAACAGGGGCAGGCAAACGACAGGTCAAGGCAGGCAGGGGTTGATAATCCAGAGTGGTGGGGCAAAGGTACAGGACGGCAGGCAGGGTCAGGTCAGGCAGAGGTTGGTAATCCAGAGTAGGGGCAATGGTACAGGATGGCAGGCAGGCTCAGGGTCAGGGGCAGGCAGAGTGGTCAGGCAGGTGGGCTCAATGTCCGGACAGGCAAGGGTCAAAACCAGGAGGGCAAGAAGAAGAGAGACTGGGGAAAAGCAGGAGCTGAGAAAAATGCTGGTTGGCTTGACAAACAAGACGAAATGGCAACAGACAAACAGAGAACACAGATATAAATACACAGGGGATAATAGGGAGGATGGGTGTCACCTTTTTATTTTTTTATTTCACCTCTATTTAACCAGGTAAACTAGTTGAGAACAAGTTCTCATTTACAACTGCAACCTGGCCAAGATAAAGCAAAGCAGTGCAACAGAAACAACAACACAGAGTTACACATGGAATAAACATGCGTACAGTCAATAACACAATAATAAAATTAAAAAAGTCTATACAGTGTGTGCAAATGGCATGAGGTAAGGCAATAAATAGGCCATAGTAGCAAAGTAATTGCAATTTAGCAGATTAACACGAGTGATAGATGAGCAGAAACTGGTGTGCAAAAGAGCAGCAAAGTAAATAAAAACAAAAATGGGGATGAGGTAGGTAGATTGGGTGGGCTATTTACAGATGGACTATGTACAACTGCAGCGATCGGTTAGCTGCTCAGATAGCTGAAGTTTAAAGTTAGTGATGGGGGTGGAGACATTCACAAGGACAGATGAAACAGATCAGGGCGTGACAAATCCTATTATAAATTGCATTATGGTTGAGCATGGACATGCCAAACATTGTCAATAAGAAAGATTAAATAACTTATTGAGAAGGCCTAAAAAGATAATTAATAATTCTAATCAAATTCTAAACAAAACGTAACAACAACTTGTTTTAAATAGACTGTCACACTTACAGGCACCATCATTTCTCCCCATGTGGATATAATATTAAAACAACGCAGACTATGTAGGGTTTTACGCACATTGAAACTTTTCACAAAGATCCAATATACTGTAAAAAGAATTGGAGAATGTCCACTCACTGTTATACCGCTCCCACATAGGCCTGTTTTATGAACATAATCGGATCCATCTTACAGATCAAATCGCATTCATCCCCAGAAGTTGCATTGCAAGTTTGATTGTAATAAAATTAAACGAAAAACAAGCAATCATTATTATTATTATTTTTACAACAACAATAAATACATTTAAAATGTAACGATATCATAAAATCACCAGGATAAAAAAGACACACATTGCTGTTGAACCAGCCTTCGTTATAGTAGGCCTAAGGGAGAGCTTAGGTTTTGAACATATGAATCGGGAAAATATGCAGTTCTTACAGGTTACAGATCACTTCTAAATATGAGGTTCACCGGCATTCACCAAGGTTCTCATCTCTCGTTTCATGATGGGCATAGACACGTAGCCTACAGTACATCATGGAGGGGGGTTTACGCACATCCTAAATGGGACCTGCATGGCTAAAATAACGTGGACTTGCCTACAATGCATAGATAAAAAGGGAATGTCAGCTCACATTCTTTTGTGAATAAGATGCATTCTCAGGGGCCAAACCCTTTATCGACAGTCCTCACTACTTTGCGATTGTATTGGGCAGACAACAAAAAGCCTTCATTGAGAGGAGGGGAGGCTATGCTTGGTTTTTAATAAAATAAAATAAAATGGGATAGCTGGATAGGTGTAATGGTTCCTGTGTGTAGCTGGTGTAGAGAGTCAGGCGCAGGACAGCAGATATGAGTAATCAACGTACTTTACTAAAAAATACACAAATACAAAGCAATAATGCAAGCCCACAATAACGGACCGATATACAACGAACAATTACTCACAAAAAAAATGGGGAAACAGAGGGTTAAATAATGAACAAGTAATTGGGGGATTGAAACCAGGTGTGTAAGACAAAACAAATGGAAAATGAAAAGTGGATCGGCGACGGCTAGAAGGCTGGTGACGTCGACCGCCGAACGGCACCCGAACAAAGAGAGGGACCACCTTCGGCGGAAGTCGTGACAATGGGTTGCGTTTCCGCTGTCAAAATTAATTCCATAACCAACTGCGTAACCGCTAAAACCAGCCTTTGGTTGGTCTCAAATGTCCCTATCAGCACTACCTGAAATTATCACTTTGTTTCATGAATTTTAAAGACACACCTAAAACAATTCCACCCTGCCCATTTCAGCATAAGCGAGCTGATATAAAACAGGTAAACTGCCGAACCTGGCGTTAGTGCTGGAAATTGCCAGTGCAACAGTTTTTACATTACAAAATTGCTAGCTAACGTGCATTTGACACTAGCACCGCCTTAACGCCAGCTGAAAATTAGAACACAGCGTGTACGATAAGGCAGACACTGGGACTCAGAACAAACGCACCTCAGTGCCAGTGGCGGATTTAGGTATAGGCGACATAGATAGGCACCCTGGACGGCATCTTGCCAGGACGGCACTAGGAGCCCGCCCCAAAAAAATCAGAATGGTGACATTTGCACGTCATGTCAATGATATCATGTCACTGTGTGGGACTGTGGGTCAATTAACCTTGTCGGAGCCTAGTTTGTGAGCTAGGCAGGCTACTGCCTGGGAAGGTCTCCCACTCAGAAGTACTAGATGGGGAGGGGGGGGGGGGTAGGTTGACCTCAGGTCTCCCCATTGGAAGCCCGAGGTAGGGGGAGTGGGGGAATCTATCAAATAGCGCACCTCTAACTTTGTACGGTACTAATGCAATTATTACAAGCAGTAACACTACGAAATGCTACCAAATGAACCACAATTCATTCATAATACTGTGAATATATAGTTTCACAGACATATTGTTGAATTTTTTTCTGGTTTGTGCGAAATCGTTAAGAATAATATAAAACCAGTCTGAACACCACCATGGTGAATTGGTTTAGTCTTGACCCTTGGTTGACAGTGTTGGGGGATGGGCAATGTATTGATGCTCGAGTGCCAAGTCAACACAAATTTGTCTTTGTTACTTCTCTTTGATATGGATTAGTCTTATTTTTGTATATAATTGTATATTTATATAGTTTTAAATGTTATGATTATTTATTTGTGTTGTTCCAAATGTTTGAATAAAAAATTACAGTTAGTGCAGAAAGGTGCTATTTTTTTGTTTGTTGGCGGGGGATGTTGAAGGAGGGGTTCGCCCAGGGAGCTATACAAGCTAGAAACACCACTGTTCAGCGCCATGAAAAGGAGCAACCCCACTTTGATGTTTGTCTATTGTTCTTTCCCCGCGTTCTCTCTCACAATTATCTGGTGAACAAATAGTCAGCAAACGCCAGCATGCTTTTCTATGCTCCTGACCCCCGGCCCAGCCGCTCGCCCTCCAGAACGAAAAGAGTTGCACTCCCCCTGTCACATTTCTGGGAACTTTAGCGTAAGCTCATTTCTACCTCATTAGTTATGCATTAATGTCAGTGTTTGTGCTGCCTGTAATGGCGGCAAGGTCAAGGCATCGGTTTACAGATTTCAGAGACAATAGGAAGAAGAATTTCAGAGGAACTGCTTGGAGAATCAAGGTGAAAATCAAATTATCTCCACACTTTGCAATTCTCTAAAGAATATGTAACACTACTCTTTTTCTTTTTCATACCTCTTTCTTCTCTGACTCTCTTGTACGCACACACCACAGACATTATCTTTTTTTGTCTCTATATCCTGTCTTGAGCTTTTGCTCTAAGCTCCATGCAGTCTCAGAGCAGTGGGATTTCTCTCAGCTCTGAACCTCCAGACCATCATTATCGACCACCATCTGCCCAACCTGAGCTTCACATCGGCCCTCTCCTCTCCCCTCCACTCAGCAGGTCCACATAGGCCCCCTCTCGCCCACCCTGCTGCCAGATCTTGGCTCGCACATCTCCAACTACTGCCATGTGTTATTGACTGTACCCTTGTTTATTCCATGTGTAACTCTGTGTTGTTGTTTCTGTCGCACTGCTTTGCTTTATCTTGGCCTTGGTCGCAGTTGTAAATGAGAACTTGTTCTCAACTAGCCTACCTGGTTAAATAAAGGTGAAATAAATTCAACAAAAGAAAAATCTTGGCTTTCCACTGAGTGTCACATTTGGCCATCCCAGGCTACTCTTTATGCCCCATCATCCCTCCATGTGAGTTTTTGCTACATAGACATGTAAGCCACTCACCAGAAACACTGGTCACTGACCCGTTCAAAGGAGCTTTGTGAACACTGCCCGGTTTTTCGCTGGGAACTGACAGACAGTGGATGCTTCCCATCAGTACAAAAAAATCACCTGAGGCAAAATATACAGTGCCTTCAGAAAGTATGTATACCCCTTGACTTATTCCACATTTTTCCATAGCCTGAATTCAAAATAGATGACAAATATTTTTTTCTCACCCATTTACACACAATACCCCATAATGATGAAGTGAAAACATGTTTTTAGAAGTTTTTGCAAATTTATTGAAAATTAAATATTTAATGTAGGTAAGTATTCACACCCCTGAGTCAATACATGTTAGAATAACCATTACTAGCAATTAGAGCTGTGAGTCTTTCTGGGTAAGTCTCTAAGAGCTTTGCACACCTGGATTGTACAATATTTACACATTACATATTTTTTTATTCTCCAAGCTCTGTCAAATTGTTTGTTGATCATTGCAAGACAAACATTTTCAGGTTTAGCCATAGACTTTCAAGCCGGTTTAAGGTAAAACTGTAACTAGGCCACACAGCAAAAAACATTCTTAGACTTTTTATGGGTCGGGATACAAGGGCCCCTCGCCTTGACAGGTAAACAGGACTTTGGGTCTGGCAAGTTGAAAATTGGTCAGGTCCAATCTCTAAGAAATTACAACTGGCAATCAATGCCAGGCTGTGTGGCTCAGAGGCAGGGTATCAGGCTCTGTGTGGGGATGAATGTTGGGGCCGAGCCCTGACTCTCCATCACGATAGCACGGCACTGATTCATCAGGGCGGACGTCTTTGACTGTCAAAAAGCCAAATTGTCTGATCTGTAGAGAAATGACCAAGTCGTGAAAGATTGACTAAATTAAGCCATCTAAAAACGTACACTCATCTACTTCGGAGGTGAATTTTCAGGAGGGGGAAATTAGTGTAATGCAGGGGTTCCCAAGCTCGGTCCTGGAGCATTTTTGTTTTTGCCCTAGCACTACACAGCTGATTCAAATAACCAACTCATCATCAAGCTTTGATTATTTTAATCAGCTATGTAGTGCTAGGGTAGGGGGGGGCAGGACAGAGTTTGGGAAACCCTGGTGTAATTGGTACTACGTTTCTGATTGATTGGTCTCGTTAATGTGCCCTACTATTTAACCTTTTCAACCGTCAACAACAGTGTTATTATTTACTTGTTTGTGCTTCAAGCTTAAGCATTACTCAGGGGAGCTAACACAAGCCTTCACTGAACTATATTACTGTCACGACTTCCGCCGATGTCGGTCCCTCTCCTTGTTCGGGCGGCGTTCGGCGATCGACGTCACCGATCTTCTAGCCATCGCCGATCCACTTTTCATTTTCCATTGGTTTTGTCTCGTCTTCCATCACACCTGGTTCCAATTCCATCAATTACATGTTGTGTATTTAACCCTCTGTTCCGCCCCATGTCCTTGTCCGTAATTGTTTGTTGTCAGTGCTTGTGCACGTTATGTTCTGGTGTGCGTCGGGGTTATGTACCCATTTATTTTCATTGTTCTGTATCCGGTGGGTTTTGATGATTAAACTGAGCCGTTGGAAACACAGTTTTGCTCTCCTGCGTCTGACTTCTCTGCCGCCAGTACGCACCCCTGACAATTACACTCAACTATCTTCAGCGGAACATGTAGCAAACATGTAATTTCTTATGAGACTAGGGCTTCTTTTGCTTAGTCTCATGATATACCAAAGTCTGGCAGTATATTGAAAATGTGGGCTTCAATGACATTGATGGAAAGTAGACATTTATCTGTGTTGTTTACAGCTAACTTACAGCTAACATTTCATGTTCAATCAATTGGGTTCTAGTTTTCAACTGTACTTTTTGCCTGAATGTGTTTAAGGATGTGTGACAACGTGTGCAATGATGTGCCCAATCTGTGATTTAGTGCATTATTGTTGGGTAAACATAATAAGCCACCTCAATAGCCTATTTGCAGCCATGCAGTGTATTCGGGAAGTGTTCAGATCCCCTGTCTTTTTCAACATTTTGTTACGCTACAGCCTTATTCTAAAAGGTATTAAATGTATTTTTTCCCTCATCAATCTACACACAATACCCCATGATGACAAAGTGAAAACAGGCTTTTACAAATGTTTGCAAATGTATTAAAAAAGTCCTCAACTGGCAGCTGTATTAAATAGTACCCGCAAAACACCAGTCTCAACGTCAACAGTGAAGCGGCGACTCCGGGATGCTGGCCTTCTAGGCGGAGTTCCTCTGTCCAGTGTCTGTGTTCTTTTTCCCATCTTAATCTTTTCTTTTTATAGGACAGTCTAAGCTTTTTCTTTGCAATTCTGCCTAGAAGGCCAGCATCCCGGAGTCGCCTCTTCACTGTTGATGTTGAGACTGGTGTTTTGCAGGTCTAATGGGCCTTTGTACGCCTATGTAGATATTCAATTTAAAAAATCTGCTGTTTCCAGGTACAATAGTCATTTACGTCATTAACAATGTCTACACTGTATTTCTGATCAATTTTATGTTATTTAGTTATTTAGTAATAGACAAAAAATTTGCTTTTATTAAAAAAACAAGGACATTTCTAAATGACCTCAAACTTTTGAATGGTAGTGTAGGTATTCAGACCCTTTACTTTTACTTGTTGAAGAACCTTGGGCAGTGATTACTGTTTTTGCTTTGTCATTATGCGGTGTGTGTGGATTGATGAGGGAAAAAAACGATTTAATACATTTTAAAATAAGTCTGTAACATAACAAAATGTGAAAAAGTTTAGGGGTCTGAATACTTTCCTGAATGCACTGTAGATGGTAATATCTCTCTAGGAGCAGATCCGTCGTCAGTATTGTGGAATAATTCTAATGTTAAGGTAAGATTTGAATGAAGAAAGCTGATCAGAGAGCAGCGCTGCTTTTCTTTTGATCTTATCAGTATCGACACATGGTCGAATGACGCACTTAGCGAACATTGTCTCTACGTGCTTGTTTGGAAAACACTCTTAAAAAGTTGCCTCGTAAATAACGATGCATCTGGTACGATCATCATAATGCTTAAGTTACATCGCAACTGGGAAACCAGACCCAGGTTGGTTATCGATGCTCTTTCAAATCAATTTAAACAATTTGGCTGGTTTTGAGACCCTTTCACATCGAGCGGCATTACCCTTGCTGTGTCTCAAATTGCATCCTATTCCCAACATAATACGCTATATAGGGAATAGGGTGCCATTTGGGACACAACCCTTGAAAGCCAGCAGTTTATATGTGATGAGCTGCATTCAGGTCTCAGGATGGTGGGATTGTGAGTGAACGTTCGTTGGCCTCTTGGCTGCCTGCAGCAGCCAAGAGCCCACGCACTCTAATTAAATGCTTTCGGTAGGGTTTGAAAGTCTATAATTCCACCACGAAAACCATATCACCACGAATCACCCATCACCACTGGTATGTTCTGTGTCAGGGCATCGATAGACATAATTCCTTTCCCACACAGTGAGACAATCTTCTATCTATCAGAGAGGCTTTGTGAAAGAATGCATTGGGGGAAAAAATGGATCAATGTCCATTTCTCTCAGCCAGCCTAAAGCCCAAAGCCAAGATTTAAATCAAATTTTAAGTCTGGGGGGATGTACGCAAAAGAAGAGAGAATGAATTACAAGAGATGTCAAGGGGAACGTAGCTAAATAGTTTAATTACCTAAGTGTAGACTGGCATTTATCTGATTGTGCTAATTAATGGCATAGAGGTCAAGCCAAAAGAAAGTGGGGCTAGTTAATAGCAATGGCCTGTACAGGTAACTGCCAAAATAATGGAAACACTTGAGTGAATGAGGGATACAAAGTGTATGAAAGCAGGTGCTTCCACACAGGTGTGGTTCCTGAGTTAATTAAGCAATTAGCATCCCATCATGCTTAGGGTCATGTATAAAAATGCTGGGCAGCCCATTATTTTGGCTATTATTTTGGATAACATGGTTATGTCTCCATAGGATGACAATGTCCCCATCCACAGGGCACGAGTGGTCACTGAATGGTTTGATGAGCATGAAAATGATGTAAACCATATGCAGAGGCCGTCTCAGTCACCAGATCTTCACCCAATTGAACACTTATGGGATATTCTGGAGTGGTGCCCAAGACAGTGTTTTCCACCACCGTGCTTCTACACCTGCGTTGCTTGCTGTTTGGGGTTTTAGGCTGGGTTTCTGTACAGCACTTCGAGATATTAGCTGATGTACGAAGGGCTATATAAATACATTTGATTTGATCAACAAAACACCAAATCATGGAATTTCTCATGGAAGAGTGGTGTCGCATTCCTCCAATAGAGAGTTTCAGATAGTTGTAGAATCTATGCCAAGGTGCATTGAAGCTGTTTTGACTCATGGTGACCCAACGCCCTATGTTGGTGTTTCCTTTATTTTGGTAGTTTCCTGTAAATCTTGAATGTCTGCGAGAAAGAGGGAGAGGGAGAGAAAGAGAAACAGAGCGAAAGAGAGCGAGAGAGAGAGAGATGCAGACAGGAAGAGAGCGAGAAAGAGAGGGAGAGGAAAATGCTTTGTGATTAATTTGAGGAATGAAAGCTGATAACAGAATAATCTGTGTTTTTTGTTGAAGCAACCTGCATTACCTTTGAGACATCAGTGAAGGATATTTCAAATAAGTTTTGCTGAGGAGAATAAACACTTCAGGAATATTAAAACCTAATGAAGAGTAATAACCCATGTAATAACCCTTTTTAGGTTGCAGGTAGAACCTTTTGGGTTCTACACAGGGTTCTACATGCAACCAAAAAGGGTTCTCCTATCGGGACAGCCGAAGAACTCTTGTGGAAACCTTTTTGTCTAAGAGTTTTGAAACATGTACAGTATGGCTATTTCACTCTTATGCAGTCATAGTTAACTTCACATATTGCCATTTTACAGTCCATTGCTGTTGCTGTAATTCATATTAAGCATTTCATTAACCCAATTTACTTAACATCAAAACGCCATCTCTTGCAACACTAGGATTCAATGCATTGCAAGCCAAAAGTGACAGAAAAAAACAGACAGAAAAGTAAAGTTGTGATATGTGAGTGCCGCCTCCTCTCCCATATGGTGTATTCCATTCCCTCCTCGAAGAGCCTGCCCATGAGTGTTATTGTCTTCTATTCTAAGAGACTCCCTACTGTGTGATGTGTGGAGTGAAATGGAGGGAGTTAACCAATGCCAGTCCCCAGCAGAGACTGCCCACATAGAGACTTTGACTGATTGACTGATACAAGGGATTTGTTTGTTCTCACAACCAGACCTGGGTTCAAATACTATCTGAAATCTTTCAAATACCTTTTGCGTTTGCTCTATTCTGCCTAGAGTGCCAGATGGGTGGGGTTAGAACTATTTTATTGGTTTGATTGTGCCAGGTAAGCTTAATCAAACACAGATAAAGTATTAGAAATGATTTCAAATAGTATTTTGACCCAGATCTGCTTACTTGTCCTCACAACACAAAAACCCTCTCTTCCCATTTAGTCTCCCAACCCACGATTCCCTTCCTGCCCCTGAGGCAAGAGCGTCCAACTTCTAAATGCCAACTGCAGTCTGGATTTATCGCAGCTACTTCCCCAGTGAGAAATGTCAGATGGATCATGATTTCACAGATTTCACAAAGGGAGAGAAGATAAACTATTATCCTAGTTTGATAAGTGGGACATAGTTGTCGGTAATATAAAGGTTTTTATAGTTATTGTTTTTACCGTAAACTGAAACAGAAATTGACAACAGTTAGTTTTCAACTGTAGTTTTCAACTGTAACTGTAATTTGTTTACACTAATGACCTTGACATTATTATTGTTATTCAGTTAGAGTACTTCAGAGCCCTTGATAGTTTACAGTCTCTATTCTCCTCTGATGTAAATCCGATCATTGAGGATTGAAGTGTGAATGGTAACAATAACCATCCCCATATCCGCTGTATTAGTTTCCTTCCTTTCATTCGGGATGAGTTTCATAGTTCGAGTCACACAAACGAGAGGAGCGAAAGAGTAGACCGGGCTAGACTCAGTGCCATTTTCACTCATCCTGAACACAAGGAAATAATCGCCCAATCTGAGACAAAAATAATACGGTGACAAAATGGACGCTGCCACAGTCACAACCCAGCAGCATAGAGCTGGGGGGGGAAATGTGAGAGGACACTCAATGACACTGTATCCACTTTCAGCATCACTGCTGCCGTATCAAAAGACATCGAGACTGAATGCTGAGGTGTCTTGAGTTGATGGACATCCATGGCTAAGCAAATCGAAGAGATAGCACTGTGGAGAACAACAATATAATCACTTTGGAGGACTGTGGAAACTCGAGTTGTCTCTGTGTCAAGAGATCATGGTAGTGAGTGGATTGATAGAACAGAGTGGTGACACATGATGGCATTGTGTATGTCTCTTATAGCCTGTTACGCAGAGATTTGTGCCAATTGTCATATTTTCTTTTGAGTTATGAGTTGAAGCATAGAGAAGGGGCTTATAATGGATATTTTTAGACTCCCTTTGATGGATTATTAGCCGGACTGTAACGTCTTGTCTCTCATAGAACCCAAATATAAATATATCACAAAGATGACAGAGAACCAAGAATATATCAACATTTCTATGAATAGCAATGGTAACATTGAAATAATAAACTCAGCAAAAAAGAAACGTCCCTTTTTCAGGACCCTGTCTTTCAAAGATAATTCGTAAAAATCCAAATAACTTCACAGATCTTCATTGTAAAGGGCTTAAACACTGTTTCCCATGCTTGTTCAATGAACCATAAACAATTGATGAACATGCACCTGTGGAACGGTCGTTAAGATACTAACAGCTTAGGCAATTAAGGTCACAGTTATGAAAACTTAGAACACTAAAGAGGCCTTTCTACTCTGAAAAACACCAAAAGAAAGATGCCCAGGGTCCCTGCTCATCTGCGTGAACGTGTCTTAGGCATGCTGCAAGGAGACATAAGGACTGCAGATGTGGTCAGGGCAATACATTGCAATGTCCGTACTGTGAGACGCCTAAGACAGCGCTACAGGGAGACAATACGGACAGCTGATCATCCTCGCAGTGGCAGACCACGTGTAACAACACCTGCACAGGATCGGTACATCCGAACATCACACCTGCGGGACAGGTACAGGATGGCAACAACAACTGCCCGAGTTACACCAGGAACGCACAGTCCCTCCATCAGTGCTCAGACCGTCCACAATAGGCTGAGAGAGACTGGACTGAGGGCTTGTAGGCCTGTTGTAAGGCAGGCTCTCACCAGACATCACCGGCAACAACGTCGCCTATGGGCACAAACCCACCGTCGCTGGACCAGACAGGACTGGCAAAAAGTGCTCTTCACTGACGAGTCACGGTTTTGTCTCACCAGGGGTGATGGTCGGATTCACTTTTATTGTCGAAGGAATGAGCGTTACACCGAGGCCTGCACTCCGGAGCGGGATCGATTTGGAGGTGGAGGGTACGTCATGGTCTGGGGCGGTGTGTCACAGCATCATCGGATGGAGCTTGTTGTCATTGCAGGCAATCTCAACGCTATGCATTACAGGGAAGACATCCTCCTCCTTCATGTGGTACCCTTCCTGCAGGCTCATCCTGACATGATCCTCAAGCATGAAAATACCACCAGCCATACTGCTCGTTCTGTGCGTGATTTCCTGCAAGACAGGACTGTCAGTGTTCTGCCATGGCCAGCGAAGAGCCTGGATCTCAATCCCATTGAGCACTTCTGGGACCTGTTGGATCGGAGGGATAGGGCCATTCCCCCCAGAAATGTCCGGGAACTTGCAGGTGCCTTGGTGGAAGAGTGGGGTAACATCTCACATCAAGAACTGGCAAATATGGTGCAGTCCATGAGGAGGAGATGCACTGCAGTACTTAATGCAGCTGGTGGCCACACCAGATACTGACTGTTACTTTTGATTTTGAACCCCCCCCCCCCCCTCCTTTGTTCAGGGACACATTATTCAATTTCTGTTAGTCACAAGTCTGTGGAACTTGTTCTGATTGTTCAGTTTATGTCTCAGTTGTTGAATCTTGTTATGTTCATACAAAGATTTACACGTTAAGTTATCTGAAAATAAACGCAGTTGACAATGAGAGGACGTTTCTTTTTTTTATATATTTGAAATTCCTAAAATGTATTCTGTCTCTTCAATTTACTTTATAATGACATGCCTATTTATTTTATTACTTCTTACAGACAATTTTGACGGTGCAGTCTGATTTGTACTATACTTCTTCAAATTTTTCTCAATGTTAAACCTCCCTGGAGAAAAGTTGAATGGAGCCTGAACTGGAGAACTGGCATTGTCTCCTCCTTCTGATTCCATCCATTATGACTTGCACCTGATCAAATGGGCTCAATACCACCTCATCATATCTCATCTCAGTCCCCTAGTCTCCCCAGGAATAGCAAACCAGCTAGAAGTCCAGGTAGGTTTTGAACAAGTTAATAAAAGTGAGTCATACCTCTTCCCTCTTTCATTAGCATTGTTTCCACTCCCATGCTCTCTCTGCTAGCACCAGAGATGTTTGAAACCAAAAGATTCAAAATGTTATTACTTCCTGCAAATACCTCGTGGGGAGATGGGTGGTTAGGGGGATAAAAGGTTAGGGGGGGGTGGGATGCTAGAAATATTCTGCATTTACAAAATGTTATGCTGTTTTCAAATGAACTGTGTCCCTCTCTGCCACTGAACCCTATACTGCCCATCTATACTCATTTGCAGTTGGCTGCAGTGCTTCCGTCACCACTACATCAGGGCATGAATATTTGAAGAGGCCGGTATAAAGCTTGGAGAACTTTAAACTCAACTCACTGGTCCCCATACATCTTTAATGAGGTCTGCCCCTCTTGTCCAGATGCAGGACAGGGTTATAATTGCTGGGACCCAGTGTCCGAGAACTAGCAGCCTTCTTCCTTGATTAATACGTTAAGTAAACACAGTCAACCGGGCAGAGATGCAGTCTTTAAACTTCCAGTAAATAACAAGCAGATTTGTTTTCCTCTGAAAGCTTGCTGTTTATCGCGTTTCAGGTATGACCCAAATGCAGACTGTGTTGAAGTAACAATGTTTATTACAGAAACAGGGGCAGGCAAACAACAGGTCAGGTCAGGCAGAGGTCGGTAATCGAGAGTAGGGGCAAAGTTACAGGACGGCAGGCAGGCTCAGGCAGAGTGGTCAGGCAGGCAAGGGTCAAAAGCAGGAGGGCGAGAAAAAGAGAGGCTGGGGAAGAGCAGGAGCTGAGACAAGCCGCTGCTGGTTGACTTGACAAACAAGACAAACTGGCACAGACAAACAGAGAACACAGGTATAAGTACCCAGGGAATAGTGGGGAAGATGGGTGACACCTGGACGGGGTGGAGACAAGCACAAGGACAGGTGAAACAGATCAGGGCATGACAACCGATTACTCCTCAATGTCATCCATCTTGCTACAATTTCCACTAAACCCTGACCTGTTCAGTAGCTCTAGGTTTGACCACATACTTTTCCTACTCTGCTTCTAAAGGAATGCACCTTTTGGGAATGTACTGCACCATAACACAATACCCACTTGACACAAACTGGTTGAATCAACGTTATTTCAATATAACGTATTGTGACATAGAATCTATGTGGAAAATACATTGGATTTGAAAAAAGTAATCAACTGTTGTTTTGAGGGTGTAATTTCAACCACAGGATTATGTCATCATGGTAACCACATTTCTACATAATAAACCTTGTATAAAATATGTTGAATTTGTACCTTTAAACAACATCAGATCTTCAACATATTATCCACTATCAGGAAAAAAAACTATGGGCAGTACCTGCTACTGGAGAATGTATTTATCTATAGCTACCCTCTGGTCTTCAATCCAAGTTTTTAACCAAGCCCAGCTATGATATTTGTCACTGACTATTACCAATGTGCTATTGTGAAAATGATTGTTGAGAGAGTTCTACTTAAAAACTAAATAGGTTCACTGTGGCTATCGAAGTCATTTAACAGAGCAAATGAAATGTGACCATACTTTATCACTAATATATCATCACTGATACTATTTAGGCCTATATAGTATTTGCAAAGTCATCAAAAGCTATTGTTTCAATTCAACACATAATTCAACAAAAAATAGCTAATACAATAGGCCTAGCCAAATGTTATGGTATTTAGGGCTCGATTCAATCTGTATCGCTGAAGCGTTGCAAATTTAGAAATTGAAATGTATAGCTAATTTCCGATTGAGCCGCCATATGCAGCGTTTACCGTGAATGCAGTCTCCGCTAATGCAGGAATATGGCCCTTAAATTTCAATCACGCTGTAACGCTGAACTTCAGCGATACAGATTGAATCGAGCCCTTATATGATATTGAATTGTGTTTGGTTGTCAACACAACCAAATATCAACATTTGAAGGAGATGTAAGTTCTGCTTGGATAGTAACATCTGTACCACAGACTTACACTACATGATTAAAAGTATGTGGACAACTGCTCGTCGAACATCTCATTCCAAAGTCATGGGCATTAATATGGAGTTGGTCCCCCCTTTGCTGCTATTACAGCCTCCACTCTTCTAGGCTTTCCGCTAGATGTTGGAACATTGCTGCGGGGACTTGCTTCCATTCAGCCACAAGAACATTAGTGAGGTCGGCACTGATGTTGGGCGATTATGCCTGGCTCGCAGTCGGCATTCCAATTCATCCCAAAGGTGTTCGATGGGGTTGAAGTCAGGGCTCTCTGCATGCCAGTAAAGTTCTTCCACACCGATCTCGACAAACCATTTCTGCATGGACCTCGCTTTGTGCATTGGGGCATTGTCATGCTGAAATAGGAAAGGGCCTTCCCCAAACTGTTGCCACAAAGTTGGTAGTTCAGAATGTCATTGAATGCTGTACACTTAAAAGATTTCCCTTCACTGGAACTAAGGGGTCTAGCCTGGACTATGACAAACAGCCCCAGACCATTATTCCTCCTTCACTAAACTTTACAGTTGGCACTATGCATTGGGGTAGGTAATGTTCTCCTGGCATCCGCCAAACCCACATTCGTCCATCGGACTGCCAGATGGTGAAACGTGATTCATCACTCCAGAGAATGCGTTTACACTGCTCCAGAGTCCAATTTCGGCAAGCTTTACACCACTCCAACCGACGCTTGGCATTGCGCATGGTTATGCTCGGCAATTATGCTGACGTTGCTTCCATAGGTAGTTTGGAACTCGGTAGTGAGTGTTGCAACCGAGGACAATGTTTACGCACGTCGCGCTTCAGCACTCGGCGGTCGCGTTCTGTGAGCTTGTGTGGGCTACCACTTTGCGGCTGAGCCGTTGTTGTTCCTATATGTTTCCACTTCACAATAACAGCTCTAGCAGGGCAGAAATTTGATGAACTGACTTGTTAGAAAGGTAGCATCTTATGACAATGCTATGTTGAAAGTCACTGAGCTCTTCAGTATGGCCATTCTACTGCCAATGTCTGTGTCCTCGATTTTATACACCTGTCAGCAAAGGGTGTGACTGAAATAGCCGAATCCACACATTTTAAGTGGTGTCCACGTACTTTTGTATATATGGTGTAGTCTGGAGCAGGTTTTCATCAAGGATCTCTCTGTACTTTGCTCTGTTAATCTTTCCCTCAATCCTGACTCCCAGTCCCTGCCGCTGAAAAACATCCTCACAGCATGATGCCGCCACCATCATACTTCACTGTAGGGATGGTGCCAGGTTTCCTCCAGACGTGACGCTTGGCAAGAATTCAATCTTGGTTTCGTCAGACCAGAGAATCTTGTTCCTCGTGGTCTGAGAGTCCTTTAGGTGCCTTTTGGCAAACTATAAGCAGGCTGTCATCTGCCTTTTACCATAAAGGCCTGATTGGTGGAGTGCTGCATAGATGGTTGCCCTTCTGGATGGTTCTCCCATCTCCACAGAGGAACTCTGGAGCTCTGTCAGAGTGACCATCGGGTTCTTGGTCACCTCCTTGACCAAGGCCCTTCTCCTCCGATTGCTCAGTTTGGCCGGGAGTCTTGGTGGTTCCAAACTTCTTCCATTTAAGATTGATGCAGGCTATTGTGTTCTTGGGGACTTTCAATGCTGCAGACATTTTTTGGTACCGTTCCCCAGATCTGTGCCTCGACACAATCCTGTCTCTGAGTTCTACGGACAATTCCTTCGACCTCATGGCTTGGGTTTTGCTTTGGCATGCACTGTCAACTGTGGGACCTTATATAGACAGGTTTGTGCCTTTCCAAATCATGTCCAATCAATTGAATTTACCACTGGTGGACTTGAATCAAGTTGTAGAAACATCACGGATGATCAATGCAAACAGGATGCATCTTAGCTCAATTTCGAGTCTCATAGCAAAGGGTCTGAATACTTATGGAAATAAGGTATTTCTGTTTTTTATGTTTAATATATTTACAAAAATGTCTAAAGATCTGTTGTTGCTTTGTCATTATGAGGTATTGTGTGTAGATTGAGGAAACATATTAATTTAATACATTTTAGTAGGCTGTAACGTAACAAAATGTGGAAAAATTCAAGGGGTCTGAATTCTTTCCAAATGCACTGTAAATGGTGTTATGTACAGTTGAAGTTGGAAGTTTACATACACTTAGGTTGGAGTCATTAAAACTCATTTTTCAACCACTCCACAACTGTCTTGTTAACAAACTATAGGTTTGGCAAATCGGTTAGGACATCTACTTTGTGCATGACACAAGTAATTTTTCCAACAATTGTTTACAGACAGATTATTTCACTTAACTCTTGGCGCAACGATCCCTTTAGCGGGATCATTTTCGTCAACATCCCCTGAATTTTTTATTTTTATTTTTATTTTTTTTATATATATTTTTTTTTAGGGGTGGATCAGCTTAATATTGCGGAAAGAATGTTGCTTCCAATGTAATTGTCTGCATCATTTCCAAACATCCCCTGAATTGCAGAGCGCCAAATTCTAATTAAATTACTAAAAATATTTAATTTTCATGAAATCACAAGTGCAATATACCAAAACACAGCTTAGCTTGTTGTTAATTCACCTGGCATGTCAGATTTAGAAAAAAAGCTTTACAGCGAAAGCAAACCAAGCGTTTGTGTGAGGACATCGATCAGTAGACAAAACATTACAAACAGCTAGCAGCAAAGTAGCTTGGTCACGAAAGTCAGAAAAGCAATAAAATGAATCGCTTACCTTTGATGATCTTCGGATGTTTGCACTCACGAGACTCCCAGTTACACAATAAAAGTTTGTTTTGTTCAATAAAGATTATTTTTATATCCAAAAACCTCCATTTGGTTGATGCGTTTTGTTGAGTAATCCACAGACTCGTGCAGGTCACGACGGGCAGACGAAAATTCCAAATAGTATCCATAAAGTTCGTAGAAACATGTCAAACGTTTTTTATAATCAATCCTTAGGTTGTTTTTAACATAAATAATCGATAATATTTCAACCGGACGGTAAACTATTCAATACAAGAGAGAAAGAAAATGTCTAGCTACCAGTGTCGCGAGCATGAACAAATCTAAGGACATCTGGCAGTCCACTGACGCGATGTGATCAATCTCGCTCATTTTTCAGAATAAAAGCTTGAAACTATGTCTAAAGACTGTTCACACCCTGTGGAAGCCATGGGAAAAGGAATCTGGTTGATATCCCTTTAAATGGAGGATAGGCAGGCAATGGAACAGGGAGGTTTCAAAATAAGAGGCACTTCCTGGTTAGATTTCCTCAGGTTTTCGCCTGCAATATCAATGCTGTTATACTCACAGACAATATTTTGACTGTGAGTTCTATCCTAATCTGCCAATTGTATGCATATTCTAGCATCTGGGCCTGAGAAATAGGCAGTTTACTTTGGGAACGTTATTTATCCAAACATAAAAATACTGCCCCCTAGCTTCAAGAGGTTATCACTCACTGTATCACAATTCCAGTGGGTCAGAAGTTTACATACACTAAGTTGACTGTGCCTTTAAACAGCTTGGACAATTCCAGAAAATTATTTCATGGCTTTAGAAGCTTCTGATAGGCTAATTGACATAATTTGAGTCAATTGGATGTGTACCTGTGGATGTATTTCAAGGCCTACCTTTTTAAAATCTTTCTTAAAATTCAAAATACAGATCAGCAATTTACATTCTTACATCATACAAAACAGAACGCAGGTATTAACGAGAAAATACTGGAACAAAAAAAATATTAAAAAATAAACAATTCTAGTGCAATTGAAATCACTCTGAAAAAATCTTATTGTATTGATTTAGGAAAATGTTATTCTTGTTATTGTTCACTAGGGTTAATGTTTTAATAAAATAGTTAAATTCAATCAAAAATGTCAAGGCCTATCTTCAAACTCACTGCCTCTTTGCTTGACATCATGGGAAAATCAAAAGAAATCTGCCAAGACCTCTGAAAAAAATTGTAGCCTCCACAAGTCTGGTTCATCCTTAGGAGCAGTTTCCAAACGCCTGAAGGTACCACGTTCATCAGTACAAACAATAGTACGCAAGAATAAACACCATTGGACCACGTAGCCTTCATTCCGCTCAGGAAGGAGACGCGTTCTGTCTCCTAGAGATGAACGTACTTTAGTGCGAAAGTGCAAATCAATCCCAGAACAACAGCAAAGGACCTTGTGAAGATGCTGGAGGAAACTGGTACAAAAGTATCTTTATCCACAGTAAAACGAGTCCTATATCGACATAACCTGAAAGGCTGCTCAGTCAGGAAGAATCCACTGCTCCAAAACCGCCATAAAAAAGCCAGACTACGGTTTACAACTGCACATGGGGACAAAGATCGTACTTTTTGGAGAAATGTCCTCTGGTCTGATGAAACAAAAATAGAACTGTTTGGCCATAATGACCATCGTTGTGTTTGTAGGAAAAAGGGGACTCTTGCAAGAAAAAGAACACTATCCCAACCGTGAAGCACGGGGGTGGCAGCATCATGTTGTGGGGGTGCTTTGCTGCAGGAGGGACTGGTGCGCTTCACAAAATAGATAGTATGATGAGGAAGGAAATTGATGTGGATACATTGAAGCAACATCTCAAGACATCAGTCAGGAAGTTAAAGCTTGGTTGTTAATGTGTCTTCGAAATGGACAATGACCCCAAGCATACTTCCAAAGTTGTGGCAAAATGGCTTAAGGAGAACAAAGTCAAGGTATTGGAGTGGCCATCACAAAGCCCTGACCTCAATCCTATAGAAAATGTGTGGGCAGAACTGAAAAAGCACGTGCGAGCAAGGAGGCCTACAATCCTGACTCAGTTACACCAGCTCTGTCAGGAGGAATGGGCCAAAATTCACCCAACTTATTGTGGGAAGGTTGTGGAAGGCTACCCGAAACAATTTAAAGATAATGCTACCAAATACTAATTTAGTGTATGTAAACTTCTGACCCACTGGGAATGTGATGAAAGAAATAAAAGCTGAAATAAATCATTCTCTCCACTATTATTCTGACATTTCACATTCTTAAAATAAAGTCGTGATCCTAACTGACCTAAGACAGGGAATTTTTACTTGGATTAAATGTCAGGAATTGTGAAATACTGAGTTGAAATGTATTTGGCTAAGGTGTGTGTAAACTTCCGACTTCAACTGTATATCCAAAACTTTGGAATGTAGCTGTAAGCTAGGTGTTGATAGCCACAGGCTGACTCGTGGAGTGCTAATATAACGTTAGCAGGCTGGTAGGGCTAACGTTAGCAGGCTAGTTGGCTTGATTTGTAACAATACATTTATAAAGTATTCACTTGTAAGCTGGCAAAAAAAAAATATTGCATCAGCAGTCATGATTGCAAACAATTTAGTTTAATTTGAAGTTATACATTTGAAGTTATTTCTGTTTTACATTATAGGGAATAGGCTGGCTTGTCGGGTCCTCCATATTACATCAGCCTCCGGAAAAACATTTTCCGATATGACTTTTGCATTCTTCAGAATTCTGATTGGTTTTATGTAATAACTGAAAAATAGTAAAGTGAGGTGTAACTTTGCATTGGGACTTTTGATGCGTATACTAATGCAAATCCATATGTTACATGTGGTTATGTTATGCTACCTACCCTTTAAATTTTGATATTTGGTTGTGTTGACAACCAAACACAATTCAATATTACTTTTGTAATATGGTAAATAGCCTAAAGTTAAGGCTTTCTTGCAAACAAATGTAACATTCAACCTTATTCTGAGTTATAATAAAAGTTACTCCAAAATGACAAAATACATTGTTTAACATTAATTTCTATTAGGCATAAAATCATCTGAAATACAACCAAAATGAACTGCAAATGCATTCAACAAATTTGTAGAGTCACAAGCTTGATTTTGTATTCATCCCCCATGGCTTTTTTATTAATCAGATAGGCAACAAAGAGACCAAATGTAACGGCTCTCTTTCGGTGAGTGAGTAGACCAAGGCGCAGCGGGTGATGAATACATAATGACTTTATTTTAAGACGAAGACAGACACGAAATACACTTGACTAAATAAACAAAATAACAAAACGAACTAGACAGACCTAAACTACGAACTTACATGAAACGAAGAACACATGAACAGGAACGACCGAATGAACGAGACGAGACAGTACCGTGTGGTGCAACAAACACAGACACAGCGACAATCACCCACAAACAAACAGTGAGAACAACCTACCTTAATATGACTCTCAATTAGAGGAAAACGCAAAACACCTGCCTCTAATTAAGAGCCATACCAGGCAACCCAAAACCAACATAGAAACAGCAAACAGACTTCCCACCCAAAACTCACGCCCTGACCATCACACACATACAAAACAACAGAAAACAGGTCAGGAACGTGACAGAACCCCCCCCTCAAGGTGCGAACGCCAGGCGCACCAGCACAAAGTCCAGGGGAGGGTCTGGGTGGGCATCTGACCACGGTGGTGGCTCAGGCTCCGGACGCTGTCCCCACACCACCATAGTCACTCCCCGCTTCTGTATCCCCCTCCCAATGACCACCCTCCAACTAAAACCACCTAAATGAATGGGCAGCACCGGGATAAGGGGCAGCACCGGGATAAGGGGCAGCACCGGGATAAGGGGCGGCAGGTCCTGGCTGAGGGACTCTGGCAGGTCCTGGCTGAGGGACTCTGGCAGGTCCTGGCTGAGGGACTCTGGCAGGTCCGGGCTGAGGGACTCTGGCAGGTCCGGGCTGAGGGACTCTGGCAGGTCCGGGCTGAGGGACTCTGGCAGGTCCGGGCTGAGGGACTCTGGCAGGTCCGGGCTGAGGGACTCTGGCAGGTCCGGGCTGTAGGGCAGCTCATGACTGTAGGGCAGCTCATGACTGTAGGGCAGCTCATGACTGTAGGGCAGCTCATGACTGTAGGGCAGCTCATGACTGTAGGGCAGCTCACGACTGTAGGGCAGCTCACGACTGTAGGGCAGCTCACGACTGTAAGGCAGCTCCTGACTGGCTGGCGGCTCTGGCAGCTCCTGACTGGCTGGCGGCTCTGGCAGCTCCTGACTGGCTGGCGGCTCTGGCAGCTCCTGACTGGCTGGCGGCTCTGGCAGCTCCTGACTGGCTGGCGGCTCTGGCAGCTCCTGACTGGCTGGCGGCTCTGGCAGCTCCTGACTGGCTGGCGGCTCTGGCAGCTCCTGACTGGCTGGCGGCTCTGGCAGCTCCTGACTGACGGACGGCTCTAGCGGCTCCTGACTGACGGACGGCTCTAGCGGCTCCTGACTGACGGACGGCTCTAATGGCTCGGGACAGACGGGCGGCTCTAATGGCTCGTGGCAGACGGATGGCTCAGAAGGCGCTGGGCAGACGGATGGCTCAGAAGGCGCTGGGCAGACGGATGGCTCAGAAGGCGCTGGACAGACGGATGGCTCAGACGGCGCTGGGCAGACAGATGGCTCAGACGGCGCTGGGCAGACAGATGGCTCAGACGGCGCTGGGCAGACAGATGGCGCTGGGCAGACAGATGGCTCAGACGGCGCTGGGCAGACAGATGGCTCAGACGGCGCTGGGCAGACAGATGGCTCAGACGGCGCTGGGCAGACAGATGGCTCCGACGGCGCTGGGCAGACAGATGGCTCCGACGGCGCTGGGCAGACAGATGGCTCAGACGGCGCTGGGCAGACAGATGGCTCAGACGGAGCTGGACAGACAGATGGCTCAGACGGCGCTGGGCAGACAGATGGCTCCGACGGCGCTGGGCAGACAGATGGCTCAGACGGCGCTGGGCAGACAGATGGCTCAGACGGAGCTGGGCAGACAGGCAGTGCAGAAGGCGTTGGGCAGACGGCCGACTCTGCCCTGCTGAGGTGCACAGTAGGCCTGGTGCGTGGTGCCGGAACTGGAGGTACCGGGATGACGGCACGCACTTCAAGGCTAGTGCGGGGAGCAGGGACAGGGCACACTGACCTCTCGAAGCGCACTATAGGCCTGGTGCGTGGTACCGGAACTGGAGGTACCGGGCTGAGGGCACGCACCTCAGGGCGAGTGCGGGGAGAAGGAACAGTGCGTACAGGGCTCTGGAGACGCACAGATGGCTTAGTGCGTGGTGCCGGAACTGGAGCCACTGGGCTGGAGACACGCACCATAGGGAGAGTGCGTGGAGGAGGAACAGGGCTCTGGAGACGCACAGGTGGCTTAGTGCGTGGTGCCGGAACTGGTGGTACTGAGCTGGGGCGAGGAGGTAGCGCCGGAAATACCGGACCGTGTAGGCGTACTGGCTCCCTTGAGCACCGAGCCTGCCCAACCTTACCTGGCTGAATGCTCCCCGTCGCCCGACCAGTGCGGGGAGGTGGAATAACCCGCACCGGGCTATGTAGGCGAACCGGGGACACCATGCGTAAGGCTGGTGCCATGTAAGCCGGCCCAAGGAGACGTACTGGTGGCCAGATATGTAGAGCCGGCCTCATGGCACTTGGCTCAATGCTCAATCTAGCCCTACCAGTGCGGGGAGGTGGAATAACCCGCACTGGGCTATGCACCCGTACAGGAGACACCGTGCGCTCTACTGCGTAACACGGCGTCTGCCCGTACTCCCGCTCTCCACGGTTAGCCTGGGAAGTGGGCGCAGGTCTCCTACCTGCCCTCGGCCCACTACCTCTTAGCCCCCCCCAAGAAATTTTAGGGTAGTACTTGCGGGCTTCCAGCCTTGCTTCCGTGCTGCCTCCTCATAACGTCGCCTCTCCGCTTTCGCTGCCTCCAGCTCCGCTTTGGGGCGGCGACACTCCACTGGCTCTGCCCAGGGTCCTTTACCGTCCAGGATCTCTTCCCATGTCCAATCCTCCTTTTCCCACTGCTGCTGTCGTGGCTGTCCGTTAACCCGCTGCTTGATCTGGGTTTGGTGGGTGATTCTGTAACGGCTCTCTTTCGGTGAGTGAGTAGACCAAGGCGCAGCGGGTGATGAATACATAATGACTTTATTTTAAGACGAAGACAGACACGAAATACACTTGACTAAATAAACAAAATAACAAAACGAACTAGACAGACCTAAACTACGAACTTACATGAAACGAAGAACACATGAACAGGAACGACCGAATGAACGAGACGAGACAGTACCGTGTGGTGCAACAAACACAGACACAGCGACAATCACCCACAAACAAACAGTGAGAACAACCTACCTTAATATGACTCTCAATTAGAGGAAAACGCAAAACACCTGCCTCTAATTAAGAGCCATACCAGGCAACCCAAAACCAACATAGAAACAGCAAACAGACTGCCCACCCAAAACTCACGCCCTGACCATCACACACATACAAAACAACAGAAAACAGGTCAGGAACGTGACACCAAAGATAACCCTGCAGGAGCTGCAAAGCTCCACATCAGAGATTGGAGTATCTGTCCATAGGATCACTTTAAGCCGTACACTCCACAGAGCTGGGCTTTACAGAAGAGTGGCCAGAAAAAAAGCCATTGCTTAAAGAAAGAAATAGGCAAACATGTTTGGTGTTCGCCAAAATTCAAGTGGGAGACTCCCCAAACATATGGAAGAAGGTACTCTGGTCAGATGAGACTAAAATTGAGCTTTTTGGCCATCAAGGAAAACACTATGTCTGGCGCAAACCCAACATCTCACATCACTCTGAGAACACCATGTTTTTCATCGGCTGGAAAACTGGTCTGAATTGAAGGAATGATGGATGGCTCTAAATACAGGGAAATTATTGAGGGCAATCTGTTTCAGTCTTCCAGAGATTTGAGACTGGGACGGATGTTCACCTTCCAGCAGGACAATGACCCTAAGCATACTGCTAAAGCAATACTCAAGTGGTTTAAGGGGAAACAGTTAAATGTCTTGGAATGGCCTAGTCAAAGCCCAGACCTCAATCCATTTGAGAATCTGTGGTATGACTTAAAGATTGCTGTACACCAGAGACATCCAAGCTGGAGCAGTTTTGTCTTGAAGAATGGGCAAAAATCCCAGTGGCTAGATGTGCCAAGCTTATAGAGACATACCCCAAGAGACTTGCAGCTGTATTTGCTGCAAAAGGTGGCTCTACAAAGTATTGACTTTGGGGGGGTGAATCGTTATGCACGCTCAAATTTTTTTTTCTTATTGTTTGTTTCACAAGAAAAAATATTTTTCATCTTCAAAGTGGTAGGCATGTTGTGTAAATCAAATTATACAAACCCCCCCCCAAAAAAATCAAGGGGGTGAATACTTTCGCTGTATATATTTATATGTTTTTATGTACAGTACATTGATGTCACAAACATATCATTTGTACAGTTCTTTATATATATATATATTGGTTTTTGTCATATTTGACTGTGTAAAACCCACTGCAACTTTTTTCTCTGAGAGTGAGGCGGATCTACTGTATCTCGTTTTGAAACAATATGTGATTAATTGTCTCTCTGAAATTAAACTATTTAATGATAGTTTCAAACAAATGCCTGTGTCATTTAACAGCCATGATTAGATGGGAACAAAACACACCAATCTCTTTCATAAGTTCTTTAAACAAACAAAAAATGACCAACATTTCTGAAAATGGATATATAGCGTTTTGGAATTCAACTCTTCATATGTAGATACCTCCCTGTAGATGAGGGATATTTTTTCTCCCTCACATAAAACATTGATTGGTATTTCTTTTAGAAACCAGAATCTGTTCCGTTGCCAGCATGTCATCAAACAAATTAACAATAGTGTTTACCTAATGGCTTTGTTGTAGAACATAACCGCTTATTAAAACTGCATCTCATTAGCTGCATTGAGCAGCCATTTTACATAAGATTAATTGCCTTTTTCGATTCTGTCTTGCAAATGTATTCACTGCAACGGCGATGCATATGTTCATTTTACAGGAAGCTTGGAAATTGTTTGGAAATGAGGTTCAGCACCTGAGGCAAAAGAGACCAGTGTGCATGGAATATATTTTTAGACCTTTTAAAATGCCTTTGTTGTGGATTTAATCATTTGTATTATTTTCTAGTTAATTTTACTTTGGGGGGTTTTGTATTCTATTCCCTATTTTATTGTATTGAGAATCAACATCATACATATGGGCAAGACAAAAGTGCAACAAGACAAGAGTGCATGTAGGCTACACTCTATTTGGAGTGTGTAGTGGCTGTGTATATGTACAGTGCCTTCGGAAAGTATTCAGACCCCTTGACTTTTTCTAAAATTGATTAAATCGTTTTTTTCCTCATCAATCTACACACAATATCCCATAATGACATAGCAGAAACAGTTTTAAAAAATAATCTATTTTAGAATAAGGCTGTAACATAACAAAATGAGGAAAAGGTGAAGGCGTCTGAATACTTTCCAAATTCAATGTATGTTTCTGTATAGGACTCACCAGTATGACTTTGATTTCATGTAAGAATATTTTCTGCTTCTTCAGCCTCTTTCCGGACATCAATAATAAAATCAGGAAAGCTTTTACTAGCCTCTGATATTCCACCAGGTTCAGGGATTGTTTGGAGCACTTATTGGAATGGCTATAACAGAAAATAGAAGGAAAAAACCCTCATAAAATAGATAGTGATGGATATTTTTAGATCCTATACTCTAGAATGTATTATACGTGTATATTGCATCATACTTTTGACCAGAGCCCTATGCACTATATAGGGAATAGGCTTCCATTTGTGAGAGACACAACCCAGGTTCACAGCCTGCCTGAGGCTGGAACAAAACAAAAAAGTTGTATTTTATGTGAAGTATAAAAAAAAATTAAAGAGTTGGAAACTGTTTTACCGGAGGCTTGCTGAAATACTTAAAAGGTAAAGGGATTGTCAGCAGCAGAGACTGACAGTGTTATATATACCAACATATTAACATTTCTTACAGAGAATAGTTGCATATCATACATTTACCATTTGAAAATAAAGAAAACGGCACCCTTAATTAGAGTATGTGGTTGTATTTTCATGCGCAACGACATTACATGTCATTAATTACATACGTACTAACTGAAAACATGTACCACTTGAAAGTAAAACCACACCCTTGGCTACTGTATGTCGTCACGTTTTTTGCATTTGTTTATTTTTAGTCTCTTGTGACTGGGTCATATTTTCATGTGCAATGGCATGACATATCATTACATTCTCTGATTATTGGTGACATGTGGCGTCACCAAACATTGAATCAATTCTCTATGGGGTGAGAAAGGGAATCAGACATGGAAAATTAGCCAATGTCATCTGAGTAGAAATGTAGTTAGTCTTTGCTCTGAGCATAAATGTCAATGTAAATCACTCTTTAATTCAAGTGTAATTGCTTGACATGCCGGTTAGTGCCTCATTTGATTTTGTCTGATTATAAGACTAAACATCCATTACTGATTGGATTTTTCTTTTCATAAACCATCTCATGAAATTAACATCATACTTATTTTTTGGTGGTATATCAGTTACACTTGAGTCATTTATATATTTGCAGACCTTTTTATCCGGAGTGACTTTCAATATCAAAGAAAGAAGAAATATACTAGTCAATATTTAGCATGTTTTTGACAAGTAAGTCAAGTGACTCATGATGGCGACTAATGTCTGGGAGATGACTCAGACTATACTAAACACAGGAGTGTTAGAACGGCACTACCTGCATTGTTGTGTGAGTAAGACTGGAGACATTATATCTGAAAATAGCCAATTAATGAACACAACACATCTCATAGTACACAGGGAGCCAGGCAGACAGAGACACCAGACAGACACAAACAAGCATGTGTAAGTGTTGAAACATCCTCATTAGCTTGTTGTCGTTGTTAGGAACTTGACATTATTCATGGAAGCAGCGTTTGCATATATATACAGTGCCTTCGGGAAGTATTCAGACCCCTTGACTTGTTCCACATTTTGTTACGTTACAGCCTTAATCTAAAATGGATTACATTTTTTTTTAAATCCTCAGCAATCTACACACAATACCCCATAATGACAAAGTAAAAACAGGTTTTTAGAAATGTTTGCAAATGTATAAAATTTAAACGGAAATGCCTGATTTACATACAGTGGGGAGAACAAGTATTTGATACACTGCCGATTTTGCAGGTTTTCCTACTTACAAAGCATGTAGAGGTCTGTAATTTCTATCATAGGTACACTTCAACTGTGAGAGACGGAATCTAAAACAAAAATCCAGAAAATCACATTGTATGATTTTTAAGTAATTAATTTGCATTTTATTGCATGACATAAGTATTTGATACATCAGAAAAGCAGAACTTAATATTTGGTACAGAAACCTTTGTTTGCAATTACAGAGATCATACTTTTCCTGTAGTTCTTGACCAGGTTTGCACACACTGCAGCAGGGATTTTGGCCCACTCCTCCATACAGACCTTCTCCAGATCCTTCAGGTTTCGGGGCTGTCACTGGGCAATACGGACTTTCAGCTCCCTCCAAAGATTTTCTATTGGGGTCAGGTCTGGAGACTGGCTAGGCCACTCCAGGACCTTGAGATGCTTCTTACGGAGTCACTCCTTAGTTGCCCTGGCTGTGTCTTTCAGGTCGTTGTCATGCTGGAAGACCCAGCCACGACCCATCTTCAATGCTCTTACTGAGGGAAGGAGGTTGTTGGCCAAGATCTCGTGATACATGGCCCCATCCATCCTCCCCTCAATACGGTGCAGTCATCCTGTCCCCTTTGCAGAAAAGCATCCCCAAAAAATGATGTTTCCACCTCCATGCTTCACGGTTGGGATGGTGTCCTTGGGGTTGTACTCATCCTTCTTCTTCCTCCAAACATGGCGAGTGGAGTTTAGACCAAAAAGCTCTATTTTTGTCTCATCAGACCACATGACCTTCTCCCATCCCTCCTCTGGATCATCCAGATGGTCATTGGCAAACTTCAGATGGGCCTGGACATGCGCTGGCTTGAGCAGGGGGACCTTGCATGCGCTGCAGGATTTTAATCCATGACGGCGTAGTGTGTTACTAATGGTTTTCTTTGAGACTGTGGTCCCAGCTCTCTTCAGGTCATTGACCAGGTCCTGCCGTGTAGTTCTGGGCTGATCCCTCACCTTCCTCATGATCATTGATGCCCCACGAGGTGATATCTTGCATGGAGCCCCAGTCCGAGGGTGATTGACCGTCATCTTGAACTTCTTCCATTTTCTAATAATTGCGCCAACAGTTGTTGCCTTCTCACCAAGCTGCTTGCCTATTGTCCTGTAGCTCATCCCAGCCTTGTGCAGGTCTACAATTTGATCCCTGATGTCCTTACACAGCTCTCTGGTCTTGGCCATTGTGGAGAGGTTGGAGTCTGTTTGATTGAGCGTGTGGACAGGTGTCTTTTATACAGGTAACGAGTTCAAACAGGTGCAGTTAATACAGGTAATGAGTGGAGAACAGGAGTGCTTCTTAAAGAAAACCTAACAGGTCTGTGAGAGCCGGAATTCTTACTGGTTGGTAGGTGATCAAATACTTATGTCATGCAATAAAATGCAAATTAATTACTTAAAAATCATACAATGTAATTTTCTGGATTTTTGTTTTAGATTCTGTCTCTCACAGTTGAAGTGTACCTATGATATAAATTACAGACCTCTACACGCTTTGTAAGTAGGAAAACCTGCAAAATCGGCAGTGTATCAAATACTTGTTCTCCCCACTGTAAGTATTCAGACCATTTTCAATGAGACTCGAAATTGAGCTCAGGTGCATCCTGTTTCCATTGATCATCCTTGATGTATCTACAACTTGATTGGAGTCCGCCTGTGGTAAATGCAATTGATTGGACATGATTTTGAAAGGCACACAACTGTCTATATAAGGTCCCACAGTTCAGACAGAGGCTGGACATGAACCCGATCTAACATCTCTGGAGAGACCTGAAAATAGCTGTGCTGTGACGCTCCCCATACAACCTTACAAAGCTTGAGAAGATCTGCAAACGGTTCTTCAACAAAGTACTGAGTAAAGGGTCTGAATACTTGAAAAAAACCTTGAAAAAAACATCACATTTACATATTTTTTATAAATTTGCAAACATTTCTAAAAACGTGTTGCTTTTTCATTATGGGGTATTGTAACGGTTGTCGTCTGGAGGAGAAGAAGAGGACCAAGGTGCAGCGTGGTAATTGTTCATCTTGTTTAATGAAGGTGAACACTAAAAATACAAAAAGAACAAATGTGAAAAACCGAAACAGTACTGTCTTGTGCAGACACACAAAGACAGAAAATATGGTTCCCAATCAGAGACAATGACTAACACCTGCCTCTGATTGAGAACCATATCAGGCCAAACACAGAAATAGAAAAACATAGATAAACCAACATAGACTGCACACCCCAACTCACACCCTGACCATACTAAATAAAGACAAAAACAAAGGAAATAAAGGTCAGAACGTGACAGGTATTGTGTGTAGATTGAGGATTTAAAAAAATCTATTTTAGAATAAGGTTGTAATGTAACAAAATGTGGAAGTGGAGGGGTCTGAATACTTTCTGAATGGACTGTATATATACATTGAACAAAAATATAAAAATGTAAATGCAACATGTAACAATTTCAAAGATTTTAATGAGTTACAGTTCATATAAGTCAATCAGTCAATTTAAATACATTCGTTAGGGCCCTAATCTATGGATTTCACATGACTGGGAATACAGATATGCAAAGGTAGGGGCGAGGGTCAGAAAACCAGTCAGTATCTGGTGTGACCACCATTTTCCTCATGCAGCGCGACACATCTCCTTCGCATAGAGTTGATCAAGCTGTTGATTGTGGCCTGTGGAATGTTGTCCCACTCCTCTTCAATTGTTGTTTGAAGTTGCTGGATATTGGTGGGAACTGCATCACGCTGTCGTACACGTTGATCCAGAGCATCCCAAACATGCTCAATGGGTGGCATGTCTGGTGAGTATGCAGGCCATGGAAGAACTAGGACATTTTCAGCTGCCAGGAGTTGTGTACAGATCCTTGCGTTGTGGGACCATGCATTATCATGCTGAAAGATGAGGTGATGGAGGTGGATGAATGGCACGACAATGGGCCTCAGGATCTCGCCTCAGGAAATTAACGTTACATTCTCTGGCAACAGCTTTGGTGGACATTCCTGCAGTCAGCATGGCAATTGCAGGCTCCCTCAACATTTAAGACATCGGTGGCATTGTTCAACAAAACTGAAATTGTTATAGTGGCCTTTGTCCCTAGCACAAGGGGCACCTGTGTAATGATCATGCTGTTTAATCAGCTTCCACACCTGTCAGGTGGATGGATTGTCTTGGCAAACTCAGTGGATTCTTTGGGGTATGTAAACGTTCTTCAATTGGTGTCAAGGGACCTAATGTGTGCCAGGAAAACATTCCCCACACCATTACACCACCGCCACCAGCCTTTACCGTTGACCCCAGGCAGGATAGGGCCATGGAATCATGCTGCTTATGCCAAATCCTGACTCTGCCATCAGCATGTCACAACAGGATCCGGGATTCGTTGGACCAGGCAATTTTTTTCCACTCCTCAATTGTCCAGTTATGGTGGTCTCGTGTCCAATGGAGTCGCTTATTCTTGTTTTTAGCTAATAGGAGTGGAACCTGGCATGGTCGCTTGTTGCAATAGCCCATCGGTGACAATGACAGACTTGTTCTGCACACAACTCTTGTACTCAGCCTGATAGCTTGCACGATTCCTGCCATTGTCCTTCAACCTCTCTCATCAACGCCCACAGGACTGCCACTGACTCGCAAAGTTGCTTAGGTCACTAATTTTGCCCTTTCTAACATTCAATCAAACAGTAACTGAATCCCATGATGCCTGTGTCCCTGCTTTATATAGGAAGCCATGACCACGTGACTCACTGTCAGTAGGACTTCCATGAACGGGGTGGTGTACCTAATAAACTGGCAATTGAGTGTATATATACACTATCAGTCAAAATTTTGGACACACCTACTCATTCAGGATATTTCTATATTTTTTGCATTTTCTACATTGTACAATAATAGTGAAGACATCAAAACTATAAAATAACACATATGGAATCATGTAGTAACCAAAAAATTGTTAAACAGATCAAAATATATTTAGTATGAGATTCTTCAAAGTAGCCACCCTTTGCCTTGATGACAGATTTGCACACTCTTGGCATTCACTCAACCAGATTCATGAAGTAGTCACCTGAAATACATTTCAATTAACAGGTGTGCCTGTGGAATTTATTTCCTTAATGCGTTTGAGCCTTCTTTAGACTAATTGAGTATCTGGAGCATCAGCATTTGTGGGTTCGATTACAGGCTTAAAATGGCCAGAAACAAAGAACTTTCTTCTGAAACTCGTCAGTCTATTCTTGTTCGGGAAAAATGAAGGCTAGTCCATGCGAGACATTACCAAAAAACTGAAGATCTCGTTCAACACTGTGTACTATCGTCACAGAACAGCGCAAACTGGCTCTAAAGAGAGAGAGAGAGAGGCTCAATTACAATAGTGTTGGATTGCCTGGTCAGGGATAATGGCGATAAATGACTTTTAGTGATCCAGCCTCATCAATTATTAATGCTGAAGGAAGACTGGGTGGATGTAGGTTTATAGGATAGGATACTCTCCATAAGTCAGTCTAGCTATGGAAGAGATGTACAGTATACTGTCTTTCTGAGACGGCTGTCAGATGATACTGCTGTTTAGGATGCTTTAGTCCACTAGGAAGAATGGACATTTTTCACGAAGGTAGGCTACTGTATTTACTTTCTTATGTCTACAGTAGTTGTGTAAAGTCGTTTGATATCATGGTTTGTCAGAACATTTTTACAGAAAGAACTGTATTATACTGTATCTTCATTTGTGTTGCATCTACTTATGTAAAGTTTGATATTATGGCTTGTGAGGACTCAATAGTTTGATGCTTGGGATTTATGTTTAGTGAGGTGTTTTAGGGTTGTGCTAGTAAAACATAACATTTATGTTTTTTGCATTATGTACACAAATGAAAATATACCGTTTAATGGAATGGCAGTTTAACTTTAGTCCGTCCCCTCGCCCCGACCCGCACGCGAACCAGGTACCCTCTGCACACAGACAACAGTCACCCACGAAGCATCGTTACCCATCGCTCCACAAAAGCCGCGGCCCTTGCAGAGCAAGGGGAACCACTACTTCAAGGTCTCAAAGCGAGTGACGTCACCGATTGAAACGCTATTAGCGCGCACCACCGCTAACTAGCTAGCCATTTCACATCGGTTACACTCACCCCCCTTTCGACCTCCTCCTTTTCCGCAGCAACCAGTGATCCGGGTCAACAGCATCAATGTAACAGTTTAACTTTACGTCCGTCCCCTCGCCCCGACCCGGGCGCAAACCAGGGACCCTCTGCACACATCAACAACAGTCACCCACGAAGCATCGTTACCCATCGCTCCACAAAAGCCGCGGCCCTTGCAGAGCAAGGCGAACCACTACTTCAAGGTCTCAGAGCAAGTGACGTCACCGATTGAAAGGCTATTAGCGCGCACCACTGCTAACTAGCTAGCCATTTCACATCCGTTACACACAGTTATTCAGTATCTATCTGCTCCTCACTTGTACAGTCCTGTCAATTTGTTACAGTACTTTTCCTTCATGTACTAAACCCAATGAAATGAACACTATTCATCTCTGTGGTTGTCTACTTTCCTCATCCCAGAGGCTCGTTTCCTAAGAGCACTTTTTCTCTGTGTGTGTTCTGTTCTCTCTTCTCAGACTGGTGGGAAACTGGGCCATCTTATTGTCTCTCTCTGGTCTCTCATTTCAACACCACGGAGAGACGGAGCCCTTTGAATAGCCTGCCAGTGCCCTGTCCTCCCTGCACTCAATGTGTGAGGAGGAGATAACATGAGAATGCACTATCTTCCACAGGACCCTTGCCCCTTCAGCCATTTTCTCATTTCACAGATTTGACCAGGAGGTGAAGTTGGCTTTTTAAGAGCTTTCAAGGCAAGTCCCCTGTCTACCTCCCGACTCCCTTCTCCCAAACTGACGAAGAGAGAGAGAGAATTCTCTCTTTTTTTCTATCATCTCCTCATGGCTTTTTTCTCTCGCCCAGAGCAGAAAGATAGAGTGGGCTTGCTGACAGTTGTCTGAGGAGAGGAGAGAATGCACATGGGGCCTCTCGTTCTGGTTTATTGCTCCAGGGTAGCCGCGGCATATGTTGATGACATGTGATGTCATACACAAAGGGCAAGGTGGGAGAATCAGTGTGCAGCAGCAGGGTTGCTCAACATGCTGGTTAGCCATGGGCTGAATGTACTGTAACCCACCAACGGCGATGAATTAACAGAGTATTTTGACACTAGATAATTACTTCAGAATATGTTAATTTAACCATGTGGTACTCTAATGCTACAGCATAATTTGTGTCACAGTCTGTTTCTAACAGTATCAAATTGTTCTGACGCCAAAGATAGTGTTGTAACAGACACAGTGTGTGTGCATGTGTGTGAGTCCATTTGTGCGTGTGTATGTCTGTGTGTCTAGTACAACATGTCCGGTGTGTTATCTAGTGGAAATGAGCCAGACAAATCGCGGCCCTCCATCTCCAGCTCTCTCCAGTGGGCCTCTGGTCGAGAGCTAATCTGGGTCAGAATGCTAACTGCTGAGAATGGCCTGGGAGAGGCTCACTCACACATGAATCATTTCTCACGCCTCCTGTCTTCATTATGCTCGCCACTGATGGAACCGCAAAGCCTTTCATGTTTCTCTCTGACCCTAAAGGTAAATATCGAGATAACATTCTGGAAGCAGCCTGGCTCCCAATTCATAGTAGCATTCGTCGCCCATCGCCCTCATCACAGAGACACTTTTGGTGTTGCTCATTTGTTTGATCAGACCCTGCCCATACAGTGTAACTCATATCCACTTTCAACTGGCCACTGTGATGTGACACATGTATGTAGACAGATCACTGTTCTCTCTCTCATCATAGTTATCTCTTTAATTGATATCAATGCGGTCAAAATGAGAAAGGTAATCTCCCTTTCAAATCCAACATCACAGTGATACGGCCAGTTAATTATCAGTTGTTCAGTTGTCCAGGCTTGGCATGCCTCCATTTGGTGGCCTTGAAAATATATGATACAACCTTGAGCTCTGTCCCCAGCCAAATAGAAAGAAATGTAAAGAAAATAAATAAAAAAATACAGACCAATCCAATGTTGAACAACCCTCCTTACGATCACATTTCAATCATGGCTAGCACCGAGCTATCAGGAGCGCTTGTACTGCAGCCAGAGGACTGCCATTTGTTCCTAGTGTTTGACGCCTGATTGCTCTGAAGCTAGCATCAATGAGCTCTGAAGCTAGCATCAATGAGCGACACATGTTCAATATTTTATGAGGAACCTATTCTAGAAGCTAGAACACCTGTGTCACCTGCCCTGGTCCTTGCATGAAATAGCCACGGTGGTAATGAATGGAAATGCATTTTAGGGCTTTGTACGTGGATCCAAATTACGCTGGACTTAGATTAAACAAAGTGTCCTTCCTTAGGAATCCTAAAAAAATAGGCAGCAGCACTGTTGAGTTGGAAGCATCCAAAACACTATGGACTTCTGGCAGACGTGGGGATGCTTAGTGATATGCAGGAGGCAGCGGTTTAAGGATGTTTGTTACTTCCTGTTCCAAGGGGTTGCTGCACACCACCAGGCCATTATGGGAGAACACCTGGAGCTGCACCACCGCCTCATTGGCTCCCATGAGGCGGTGGTGGCGGCAAGGGCCAGCTTGGACAGCGAGTCAGGGGGGAAAACACACACACAAACAGTGTGTCCAGGGGGAAACACACTCAGGCTGCTGACAGCGGTGATAGACCTGGAGCAGGAGGGGAGTGTGTGTGCATATCTATTTAAACCTTGGCACCGCTGTCCAACCTCTGGAGCTCCACACAGCCAGCCAGCCTGTTACCGGCTACCGGTAGAACACAGCGTCTGGGCCCGGTGACGATGACCAGATCTGACAAGGTGTTGGCAGCTAAGTGAGCACACAGCCATGTGCAGACGGACTGAGCAGCAAACAAGAGGGGTACAGAATCATTGGAGCTCTACCTGTAGTTTTAGTATAAGTTAGAATACGAGTTAGTGGAATACGAGTTAGTGGAACAGGAGTTGTGTCCTCTCAGGGTAGGGAACATGATTGACAATGTTACAGCCTTGACAATTGTAGCCTTGTTGGGGTGTATGGGAACTTTTATGGATTGCATGATGAAATTGCTTTAAACTTTTTCATTTACCGCTCCAAAGAGTGATAAGGCACCAATAGTAATCCCCTTCAGTATGCTGCCTATGTTGATAATTCAGCATCTTTACAAAAGAGGTCTATATCTGACAGTCCATTAAGTCTTTGTAGATGATAGATTCTCATTGTGTGACAAATTACATAAGAATGCAGTAATTGGTAAACTGTTTTACCAATTTTAAATCGTTTAAAAATAATAATAAATCGCTTCATAATGAATGGAGTTATTATTCCTCGCTACATTACAATTTTGTTATCAACAGCAGCCTCCGGTGTTTCCCTCTTGAAGGAAAGTGGCTGAAGGCCTGACACAAAGCAACTGCTGAATCCCTGCAAATCTGCAGGCTTAATTGATTATTTGTGCAGAGCTGTACGTCTGTGCAGGATACCCAGGGGAAATAATGTCATACAGATAACAAGATCAAATGTGGGGGAACTGCTTTATGCTGCCCATTTTATTAAAATGCATGTTCCCCTTTCTCATTCACAATGAGTTTTCCATTCAGATTTTCCCATTACACGAGGCGCGCCTCATTTTTTAAATGAAGTGTCGCTAAATTGGAGAGTTTAAAGTGATTTAGACCCGAAAGAAAAGTGTTTGTTAAGGGTTTATTTTTTACTTATGAACAACACATCGAGAGACTCCAAGGTTGTTTCCACACTCCCAGAGGACAACATTTCATTTTCAAATATTCACTTCGTTATTCCATCTTCCTCAGTTCCCTGCTGCCGGTGTCCTGTCTACTAAAGGGATTAATGAATTATGTTGATAGTACTGTACACAAACACTTTGAAAAGGTCGCTATTCTTGATTATTTTATTGCCAGAACTTGTCAAATGCAGGTTTCAGAGATATTTCACTTTTGCTTTGACAGCTTACCCATTCTGTGTAGTGGTGTCTTGAATATATAAATGTATTCCAGTGGGGTAAGTTCAGAGGAGTGGAGCCTTGTGGAATGCACATTTGTATCACTTCCATAAGTGATGGGTACAGTAGCAGTCTTTCATAGGTAGCTATTAAACAATTTCCAACTGATTTGAGTGACCACTATAGGGTGGCAGTGGTGCGGTTTCTTTGGTTCAATTTCCACAGTGGGTCTTTAACAGCACCCACTGAAGAAGTCTGATGTGTCCTGCTGCAATGTTACAGCAGGGAGATAGGAGGACTGACGGAGTGACTGACTGCCAGTAGCCCATTAAAACACACTTACCCCTACTATCTACACAATTCATTAATTCCTTTAGTAATAAGTAGGCAATAATGTCAAAGTGTGTTATTTTTTTCGAAAAATAAAACACAAATATATATATATATATTGATTAGATAAGTATTCAACCCCCTGAGGTTAGAATCACCTTTGGCAGTGATTACAGCTGCGAGTCTTTCTGGGTAAGTCTTTCCACACCTGGATTGTGCACCATTTGCCCAATTTTCTTTTCAAAATTCTTCAAGCTCTGTTGTTGATCATTGCTAGAAAGTCTTGCCATAGATTTTCAAGCAGATTTAAGTTTAACTGTAACTTGGCTACATTCACTTGGTAAGGAACTCCAGTGTAGATTTGGTCTCATCCTTAATATTAGGGATAGGTGTTCCGCTAGCCAACAGCCAGTGAAATTGCAGAGCGCCAAATTCAAACAGAAATCTCATAATAAAAATTCCTAAAACATACAAGTGTTATACATCGGCTTAAAGATAAACTTCTTGTTAATCCAACCACAGTGTCAGATTTCAAAAAGACTTTACGGCGAAAGCATACCATGCGATTATCTGAGGACAGCGCCCAGTACACAAAACATTACAAACAGTAATGTAGAGGAGTAACAAAAGTCAGAAATAGCGATAGAATTAATCACTTACCTTTGATGATCTTCATATGGTTGCACTCACAAGACTCCCAGTTACCCAATAATCTTTTGTTTTGTTCGATAAAGTCCCTCATTATATCCAAAAACCTCAGTTTTGTTCAGTAATCCACTGTCTCAAACAACATCCGGTGAAATTGCAGAGCGTGAAACTCAACAAAACAGAAATTCTCATAATAATCCTATGCTATCTTGCTACCGATAGCCAGCTACCCGGCCAGCTGTCTGGATCGCCGTGACCCCAACCAACCTCTACTCACTGGACCCTTATGATCACTCGATTAAGCATGCCTCTCCTTAATGTAAATATGCCTTGTCCACTGCTGTTCTGGTTAGTGTTTATTGGCTTATTTCACTGTAGAGCCTCTAGCCCTGCTCACTATACCATATCCAACCTTTCAGTTCCACCACCCACATATGCGATGACATCACCTGGTTTCAATTATGTTTCTAGAGACAATATCTCTCTCATCATCACTCAATACCTAGGTTTACCTCCACTGTATTCACATCCTACCATACCTTTGTCTGTACATTATTCCTTGAAGCTATTTTATCGCGCCCAGAAACTTCCTTTTACTCTCTGTTCTAGACGTTCTAGACGACCAATTCTCATAGCTTTTAGCCGTACCCTTATCCTACTCCTCCTCTGTTCCTCTGGTGATGTAGAGGTGAATCCAGGCCCTGCAGTACCTAGCTCTAATCCTATTCCCCAGGCGCTCTCTTTTGATGACTTCTGTAACCGTAATAGCCTTGGTTTCATGCATGTTAACATTAGAAGCCTCCTCCCTAAGTTTGTTTTGTTCACTGCTTTAGCACACTCTGCCAACCCGGATGTTTTAGCAGTGTCTGAATCCTGGCTTAGGAAGACCACCAAAAATTCTGACATTTTCATCCCTAACTACAAGGGGGTGGTGTTGCAATCTACTGCAAGGATTGCCTGCAGAGTTCTGTTTTACTATCCAGGTCTGTTCCCAAACAATTTGAACTTCTACTTTTAAAAATCCACTTCTCTAAAAACAAGTCTCTCACCGTTGCCGCCTGCTATAGACCACCCTCTTCCCCCAGCTGTGCTCTGGACACCATATGTGAACTGATTGCCCCCCATCTATCTTCAGAGCTCGTGCTGCTAGGCGACCTAAATTGGAACATGCTTAACACCCCAGCCATCCTACAATCTAAGCTTGATGCCCTCAATCTCACACAAATTATCAATGAACCTACCAGGTACCACTCCAATTCCGTAAACACGGGTACCCTCATAGATATCATCCTAACCAACTTGCCCTCCAAATACACCTCTGCTGTTTTCAACCAAGATCTCAGCGATCACTGCCTCATTGCCTGCATCCGTAATGGGTCAGCGGTCAAACGACCTCCACTCATCACTGTCAAACGCTCCCTGAAACACTTCAGCGAGCAGGCCTTTCTAATCGACCTGGCCGAGGTATCCTGGAAGGATATTGATCTCATCCCGTCAGTAGAGGATGCCTGGATATTTTTTTTAAATGCCTTCCTCACCATCTTGAATAAGCATGCCCCATTCAAGAAATTTAGAACCAGGAACAGATATAGCCCTTGGTTCTCTCCTGACCTGACTGCCCTTAACCAACAGAAAAACATCCTATGGCGTTCTGCATTAGCATCGAACAGCCCCCGTGATATGCAACTTTTCAGGGAAGCTAGAAACCAATATACACAGGCAGTTAGAAAAGCCAAGGCTAGCTTTTTCAAGCAGAAATTTGCTTCCTGCAACACAAACTCAAAGAAGTTCTGGGACACTGTAAAGTCCATGGAGAATAACAACACCTCCTCCCAGCTTCCAACTGCACTGAAGATAGGAAACACTGTCACCACCGACAAATCCACTATAATTGAGAATTTCAATAAGCATTTTTCTACGGCTGGCCATGCTTTCCACCTGGCTACCCCTACCCCGGTCAACAGCACTGCCCTCCCCTCAGCTACTCGCCCAAGCCTTCCCCATTTCTCTTTCTCCCAAATACAGTCAGCTGATGTTCTGAAAGAGCTGCAAAATCTGGACCCTAACAAATCAGCCGGGCTAGATAATCTGGACCCTTTCTTTCTAAAACTATCTGCTGAAATTGTTGCAACCCCTATTACTAGCCTGTTCAACCTCTCTTTCGTGTCGTCTGAGATTCCCAAAGATTGGAAAGCAGCTGCGGTCATCCCCCTCTTCAAAGGGGGGGACACTCTTGACCCAAACAGCTACAGACCTATATCTATCCTACCCTGCCTTTCTAAGGTCTTCGAAAGCCAAGTCAACAAACAGATTACCGACCATTTCGAATCCCACCCTACCTTCTCCGCTATGCAATCTGGTTTCAGAGCTGGTCATGGGTGCACCTCAGCCACGCTCAAGGTCATAAACGATATCTTAACCGCCATCGATAGGAAACAATACTGTGCAGCCGTATTCATTGACCTGGCCAAGGCTTTTGACTCTGTCAATCACCACATCCTCATCGGCAGACTCGACAGCCTTGGTTTCTCTAATGATTGCCTCGCCTGGTTCACCAACTACTTCTCTGATCGAGTTCAGTGTGTCAAATCGGAGGGTCTGTTGTCCGGGCCTCTGGCAGTCTCTATGGGGGTGCCACAGGGTTCAATTCTTGGACCGACTCTCTTCTCTGTATACATCAATGATGTCGCTCTTGCTGCTGGTCTCTGATCCACCTCTACGCAGACGATACTATTCTGTATACTTCTGGCCCTTCTTTTGACACTGTGTTAACAACCCTCCAGGCGAGCTTCAATGCCATACAACTCTCCTTCCGTGGCCTCCAATTGCTCTTAAATACAAGTAAAACTAAATGCATGCTCTTCAACCGATCGCTGCCTGCACCTGCCCGCCTGTCCAACATCACTACTCTGGACGGCTCTGACTTAGAATATGTGGACAACTACAAATACCTAGGTGTCTGGTTAGACTGTAAACTCTCCTTCCAGACTCACATCAAACATCTCCAATCCAAAGTTAAATCTAGAATTGGCTTCCTATTCCGCAACAAAGCATCCTTCACTCATGCTGCCAAACATACCCTTGTAAAACTGACCATCCTACCAATCCTCGACTTTGGTGATGTCATTTACAAAATAGCCTCCAAAACCCTACTCAATAAATTGGATGCAGTCTATCACAGTGCCATCCGTTTTGTCACCAAAGCCCCATATACTACCCACCACTGCGACCTGTACGCTCTCGTTGGCTGGCCCTCGCTTCATACTCGTCGCCAAACCCACTGGTTCCAGGTCATCTACAAGACCCTGCTAGGTAAAGTCCCCCCTTATCTCAGCTCGCTGGTCACCATAGCAGCACCTACCTGTAGCACGCGCTCCATCTCTCTGGTCACCCCCAAAACCAATTCTTCCTTTGGCCGCCTCTCCTTCCAGTTCTCTGCTGCCAATGACTGGAACGAACTACAAAAATGTTCATTGACTACAGCTCAGCGTTCAACACCTTAGTGCCCTCCAAACTCATCACTAAGCTAAGGACTCTGAGTCTGAACACCTCCCTCTGCAACTAGATCCTGGACTTTCTGACCCCAGGTGGTGAGGGTAGGCAACAACACATCCACCCCGCTGACCTTCAACATGGGGGCCCCTCAGTGATATGTGCTTAGTCTCTTCCTGTACTCCCTTTTCACCCACAACTGCGTGGCTGCACACAACGTCAGCAAGACAAAGGATCTGATCGTGGACTACAGGAAACAGGGTCGAACCCGCCGCCATTCATATCGACGCGGCTGTAGTGGAGCTGGTCGAGAGCATCAAGTTCCTTGGTGTCCACATTACAAAGGATCTGTCATGGTCCACACACACCAACACAGTTGTGAAGAAGGCACGACAACACCCCTCAGGAGGCTGAAAATATTTGTCATGGGCCCTCAGATCCTCAAACATTTCTACAGCTGCACCATTGAGACCATCTTGACTGGCTGCATCACCGCTTGGTATGGCAACTGCTTGGTATCTGATCACAAGGCGCTACAGAGGGTAGTGCGTACAACCCAGTACATAACTGGGGCTGAGCTCCCAGCCATCCAGGACCAGTATACCAGGTGGTGTCAGAGGAAAGACATTAAACCTGTCAAAGACTGCAGCCACTCAAGTCATAGACTGTTCTCTCTGCTACCGCATAGCAAGTGATACCGATACACGAAGTCTAGAACCAACAGGACCATGAACAGCTTCTACCCCAAGCCATAAGACTGCTAGATTGTTAGTTAATTAAATAGTTAACCAAATAGCTACTCGGACTATCTGCATTGACCCTTTTTGCACAAACTTTTTTAAATCGTCACAAGCTGCTGCTACTGTTTAATATTTGTCACTTTATTCCTAGTTATATATACCCCAATTATCTCGTACCTCTGCACATCGACTCAGTACTGGTATATAAGTTAACATTACTCATTGTGTAGTTATTATTACGTGTTTTACTTTTGGGAAGGGCCCATGAGTAAGCATTTCCCTGTTAGTCTACACCTGTTGTTTTAGGAAGCATGTGACAAATAACATTTTATTTCATTTAATGGGTTCATTGTAGTTAATTACCACATTTCTGCGCTGAACCTAGTTGAATATTTGCTTAATGAAAACTGCAACTCCTTTCAGCCAAGCGTCCCACATAGTTATTGACTTGATTTCTCTCTAGAGAAACAGCGTGTTGGGATCAGAAAAAAAACGACATCGGTCGTTTGTTTAATAAGTTGTTTAATAACTCCCAAAAATTCAAATAAAATCTGTTAATTACTCATCACTAAAGCACAGTGATAACACATGAATCTGTTGTATACATAAACAACATATCTGACATTGTATTCCCATTTGAACTTTTCTGTGCTTTTAAAAAGGTTGAAAGCGCAGTGATAGATATTAGGGTGGCAAAAATGTGACCGTTTTTTCATTGGAATTTGGTTTGTTAGATGGTTGAAAGCATATTGATAACACATTGGAAATTCAACTCACATTTGGCTGTCTTTTTCAGTGTGTGAATATACAGTAGGTTGTAATGTCATTGATCAAAGTTTCAACCAAACATTACCCAATCATCCATGTTGAAATGCCGTGGTGTGCCCAGTGGGAAGCACTCATAAGTACTGCACTATATAGGGAATAGGAGGCAGTTAAACAGCCAGTACTGACCCAACCTGGATTATCAGGATACCAACTACAGCACTCATGTGTGAGAGAGAATACTTTACCACCTAGAAGCAGAGAAAATAAAATTGCCCAGTTGTGTAATTGTAGTATTCTGTCCACCGTGGTCCAGGGAACACATATATTTTTCTCTCCCCATTGTAATTTGCTTACTTTCCCTTAATAACATAGTTTTACAAAAATAAGACTGAAAGAGGCTTCACAATGTTTGCCAGTGTCACATTTAGCTGTAGTTGACTATTTAATAAAACATTTTACCCCCTTTTTCGATCTTGTCTCATCACTGCAACTCCCCAACGGGCTCGGGAGGGACAGGCAAAGGTCGGGTCATGCGTTCTCCGAAACATGACCCCCAAACCGCGCTTCTTAACACCCACCCGCTTAACCTGGAAGCCAGCTGCACTGTGTCAGAGAAAACAACGTTGACCGAAGTCAGCCTGCAGACTCCCGGCCCGGCCACAAGGAGTCGCTAGAGCGTCATGAGCGAAGTAAAGCCCCCCCCCCTGGCCAAACCCTCCTCTAACCCGGACGACGCTGGGCCAATTATGCGCTGCCCCTATAGGACTCCCGGTCAGTACCTTAGACCACTGCGCCACTCGGGAGGCCCCCGTGGCTGTTGGCTTTTGATAGGAAGAGATGAGATTATAAAGGAGCTGTGTTGTTGTGTGGAGTCCACTGTGCTGCAGAGTTGTGGAAGTCTCAGTCAGCACTGCAGCTTTTCGGCTTATGTCAGTCATCTACACTACAGAGGTACCTGTATTGAGAGATAGGGAGGGAGGGAGGGATTTGAAAGTGACAAGCTTAAAGTGTAGTTCAAGAGAGCTACTTGTTTGGCTCAAGATTATATTTTTTATATTAATCGAACTCTTGGCTACTAACTAATTGATTAGTTAGTAATTAGTTAACTAACTGGATGGCAGGTAGTCTAGCGGTTAAGAGTGTTGGGCCAGCAACCAAAAGTTCTCAACCGAGAGTTTCACCAAGCTAGGGGAAAAATCTGTTGATGTGCCCCTGAGCAAGGTACTTTACCCTAGTTGCTTTGGATAAGAGCATCTGGTAAATGAATCATTTACTGTTGGCAGGTGTTTCTTGAGGCTACCTTCATAATTCATATGACGCGGATGAAGGTCCCATTAAGTTCCTATTATTTGTTCAATACCTTTCCTATTTTCTATTTCCCTTTTTATATACCTTCACAGTTGGCTTTTACAGGACATGTTGACATATACCAATGTTGCAATGAAAGTAACCCATAATTGTGCAAAAGCATCGACAGCATCCAATTACGCATAACCAATACCACTGATGACTGAAGAAATAGCCTACAAAAGACACAGGATGTGTGTGTAGATCCAGAACAGAGCGGTATTGACCAGCCCTTTTCCCAGGTGAGGCAGGCTCCCCGGTGCTCGATGTGTGTGTGACTATTGAACTAAGCTTAGAGCTAGTTTGTATTCCATTAAGCATCTCTGGGGCTTTGTGGTAGAAAAGAGTTAGCTGATGCCCAATTGCAGTCTATAAATTATAATTGTCTATTTCTTTGTGTGTTTATCTTTGTATTCTCTGATCTATCTCTGGTGGTACTCGTTGTATTCCACTGTAATACTTTTGTATTATTGTAATACAATTTTTGCCAGTATTTTAAAAATAGTATTTTCCCACTATGATCAGGAAGAGTGGAACTAATCTGATTGCAGTACAAGGTGATGCTTGAAAGAAAAAGAAAATGATTCATAACCCCTCCATCTGATGGCAGTCTATAGGCCAAGCCCGTCTCATGAACTATATGTTCCATCTCAACGTGTTGCTACACAGCTTGCTAATATACCTTTCCACATGTGTTTCCCTGCAGATCCCAGTGAGAGTGTCTCCATCATGAGGCTGGTGTGGAAGTCCCTGGACAAGATGAGGTGTTTCCGTAAACGCTCCACCATCCCCTTCCTGGGGGTCCTGATCACCTGTCTACTCTTCCTCAATCTGTACATTGAGGATGGGTATGTGCTGGTGAGTCTTTATCTACGGCATCCAAATTAGGACGTTTTGTCTGATAACTGACAAATTCCTAATATGGATGCCATATCGTTCACTTAAAGGGGCAATACGCAATTGAAACAGTAACAAAGTGTAACCCCCGTCCCTGTTTTGGTAAAAAGCTGAGGGATGGGGCTGGAGTAATGTAACCACTCTCAAATTCATTGACAGAGCTATGGATGCAAGGACTAACCATCCAGAAGTATAGTTTTAACCAAGTTCTGAGGGTTTATAGTGTTTGTTTACATATACTTGTTTACAAACATTGGAGTAAAAGAGGCTTATATTTTTGGTTCTGATGGGGTACGACAGTGAAACTAAGTTAATGATGAGCCATTAATAGGTTATATTCTTTAAGAATCAATGGGTACATATCATTCATTTATAAGTCCAAAAATGTATGTAACAACTGCCGAATGCGCCTTTAAGTCATCCAATCTCAAATATATGGAGAAGACAGGCACCATCTAAAAGCTTGGAATTAGATGGTACCTATCTTTCACATACATTTGGAATTGAGAAATGCAGATTTCCACTACTAATGGCATAGAATAGTATCCACATTAGTCCACTTTTTAGGTAGGACAACATCTGACTGAATTGTATTTTGGGGTGTAGTAGCCTGTTGTACCACCCCCCTCCTCTTAAATCAAACAGCATCCAAGAGTTTACTCTTGTATTTAACCATGTTGTCACTTATAGTTTCTTGTTTTCAAAAGGCAACATATTACAGTTTTCAGAGGCAAGAGATTTATTTCTTATTCATGATTCCATCAAATCTTGGTGATCATAACACATTATCTATATTTGTTATTTAAATTATGGGGGGGGGGGTGTGCATATTTTCAACGATCTGGTGCTCTCACGAAATACATATCCATGGCAATGTCAATATCAATATCAATGGTCTTAGAAATTTGAGAAATGTTCAAAGGAGATGACTTGACTTTGCTGTGTTTGTTTGTACAGTAGCTGAGATCAAATCAAATCAAAGTTTATTTGTAGACCTTACAGTGAAACGCTTACTTACAGGCCCTAACCAACAGAGATGAGATGAGACTTTGGTTTGTCTGGCATTGTCACGCCCTGACCATAGTTTGCGTTGTATGTTTCTATGTTTTGTTTGGTCAGGGTGTGATAGGAGTGAGCATTCTATGTTGTATGTCTAGTTTGTCTGTTTCTATGTGTTTGGCCTGATATGGTTCTCAATCAGAGGCAGGTGTTTTTCGTTGTCTCTGATTGGGAGCCATATTTAGGTAGCATGTTTTGTCATTGTGGGTTGTAGGTGATTGTTCCTGTTTCCTGTGTGTTTGTGTTCACTATGCGGGACTGTTACGTTGTTAGTTCGTTTGTCGGTTTATTGTTTTGTTCGTTTGTTTAAGTATTCTGATTAAAATGAATACTCACCACGCTGCATCTTGGTCCTCCTCTCTTTCGCCTAACGACGAGCGTTACAGGCATTCACAATGTGAAGTCGTCTCATCTCATCTGATCTGTTGTCTTTGTTCTGTGTTGTAGGAGGAGGATAAAAGACAACTGAGAGAAACATCAATGCATCCTTCAAACTCTGAGAGATATGTTCACACCTATAGAGATCTCACAAATTTCTCTGGAACCATAAACGTCACATATCGTTATCTTGCTGGAACCCCTTTGCCTCGAAAGAGTGAGTGTATCATAGGATGTAGCATAGCATGTAGTGTGTAATTAATTGGCTGTCATTGCAAATTGTTTTATTAACAATGTCAAATTAGACACGAGAAATACATTGTAAAAACTTGTTTAAATAAATTATTAATAATACATTTTCGGGCAGTTGTTTCGACAATATGTAGCAACATTTTATATATTTATTTGGTCATCATGCAAGTGATACATTTTTTAAGTCATATTTTAATGTACAGTGAAATAATATTTATGTTTTCGTTTACAGAATATCTAACCATTGGACTGTCGTCCGTCAAAAGAAAAAGAGGGAATTACCTCATGGAGACAATCAAATCAATTTTTGACCAGTCCAGTTATGAGGAACTGAAAGAGATTGTGGTGGTGGTTCACCTGGCGGACTTTGACCTGGCCTGGTGTGAAAACCTGGTGCAGGACATCTCCAGGAAGTTTGCCCACCACATCATCACTGGGCATCTCCTGGTGATCCATGCCCCTGAGGAGTACTACCCATCACTGGATGGGCTGAAAAGGAACTACAACGACCCAGAGGACAGGGTACGCTTCCGCTCCAAGCAGAACGTCGACTACGCCTTCCTCCTCAACTTCTGCACCAACCTCTCTGATTTCTACATGATGCTGGAGGATGATGTCCGCTGCTCACGGAACTTTCTGACATCCCTGAAGAAGGTGGTCACCTCCAGGGAAGGCTCCTACTGGGTGATGCTGGAGTTCTCCAAGCTTGGCTACATAGGGAAGCTCTACCACTCAAGAGACCTTCCGCGCCTGGCCCACTTCCTGCTCATGTTCTACCAGGAGATGCCTTGCGACTGGCTCCTTATTCACTTCCGGGGCCTGTTGGCCCAGAAAGATGTGATCCGCTTCAAGCCCTCTCTGTTCCAGCACATGGGCTACTACTCCTCATATAAGGGAGCAGAGAACAAGTTGAAGGATGATGACTTTGAAGAGGACTCTATTGATATCCCTGACAACCCTCCTGCCAGCATGTACACAAACATTAATGTATTTGAAAACTATGACGCCACCAAGGCTTATAGCAGTGTGGACGAATACTTTTGGGGGAAACCTCCCTCTACCGGAGACTTCTTTGTCATAGTATTTAACAAATCAACTAAAATAAGCAAAATTAAAATCTTAACAGGAACAGACGATCGTCAGAACGATATCCTGCACCATGGAGCTCTGGAAGTAGGAGAGAAGCTGGTGGGTACAAAGAGAGGAAGGCAGTGTTCTTCCTACATCACGTTAGGGGAGTTTAAAAATGGCCACATTGAGGTCAAAGATGTGGACCACAAGATTGCCTTTGCTATTGAGTGTATTCGTATTGTGGTGACTGCCAGTCAGAAAGAATGGCTGATTATTAGGAGTATAAGCTTGTGGACTACACAACCTCCCAGTCAATGAGGACAATACAAAAACTATCATCATACCATGTGGGTAACAGTTGGTTTACTAATTCATTTGACAATGTATTCATTTATTTACGTATTATTGTATTTATTTATTGTTGCATGTGTTTATTTACTTAATTATTTATTTACCCATTTATTTATTTCATTTTATAGTATATGTATTTATATTTTTTATGTACAAATCAATCTAGAGTTTTTATATTTGAAACTATACTTTATTGCTTTTTACAATTATGGAAAAATGTTTAATGATTGTCTGACTAACTAATTTAATGGATGTTGACCCGTTTTTATGGATGTGAGATCATGGGAAATATCTGTTGGCTATTATACTCATGTTGTACATCTTCTTATTATTTATGTTTCTCAGTGTCTTTCCACATCAAAAGTAGCCTCTGGGTCCTCTGGACTTGAACAGTGTTGATTAAGAAATAACACACCTGCAGACAAGTATAGCCTTAGGAACATAGCATTGCTCCAAATGTTCTTGCTATCGGAAAATAGCCCCATTCAGCCCTTTCCAAAGTAATCGTCATCCTTTACATCTTACCCTACAAGCATTATGATGGTCATTCTGTCTGTGAATATCCAGTGTGTCCATTCAATCCCTCCTATTAAGGCTGGCATGGTGTTAGAGTGTTGGAGCGAGCTCTGCAAAAGTATTTCTCTGGCACTTTCTCTGGCGCTGTATGTTCCATCAGAGCCGCTGACAGGAGAACAATGTTTGTTTTCACCCTTCTTCTCTAACATCTCAGATTGGAGCGCACAGTACGGAATGGGGTGGAACTGATATTTGACTATTTTTTTTGTCACCACAGCAGACTTTTACCGGAGTAAATTGGTCTGTGTTAGGAGCGCTCTGCTCTCTACACCAGCAAACAACAACACCCCTGGAGCTAGGGTCTCAAGTAAATTCACTCTCTTTCCCCAATGATGTGCTCTCAGGCACTAAAGGATCTTCTCTTAGAATGTTTCTGTAATATAGAAACAAATCAACTTTATTTACTCTGTGTGGTGCCCGTGGGCCATGGTATACTCAAATCAAATCAAATTGTATTTGTCACACACTTTGTAGACAACAGGTGTAGACTAATAATGAAACACTTACTTACGGGTCCGTTTCCAACAATGCAGAGTTAAAGATAATCATTTTTTATTTAAAGAAAATAGAACTAGTGACATGAGGAATAAATACACAGTGAATAACGAATACAAATAAAGAGTAAAAATAACATGGCTATATATAGGAAGTAGAAGATATCATGGCTATATACAGGGTGTACCAGTACCGAGACGATGTTCAGGGATACAAGGTAATTGAGGTAGCGTCAGTATGTACTGTACTGTGCCTTCAGAAAGTATTCAGACCCCTTTACTTTTCCCACCTTTTTTTTAGGTTACAGCCTTATTCTAAAATTGAATCAATAGTTTTTTTCTCAATCTACACACAATACCCCATAATGACAAAGCAAAAATAAGTTTGTAGAAATTTTGGCAAATTTATAACATTAAAACAATTTGAAATACGACATTTACATAAGTACCCTTTACTCAGTACTTTAGGTGATTTTTGGCAAACTCGAAGCGGGCTGTCATGTGCTTTTTAATGAGGAGTGGCTTCCGTCTGGCCACTCTACCATAAAGGCCTGATTGGTCGAGTGCTAGTGCTGAAGAGATTGCTGTCCTTCTGGAAGTTTCTCCCATCTCCACAGAGGAACTTTAGTGCTCTGTCAGAGTGTTCTCCCTGACCAAATCAATTCAAATGTTATTGTTCACATACATATATTTAGCATTTCTCCCCCGTCAGTATGCTGCATGTCTGTGCATGTTACGTGTGTGTGGGAGTACAGTGCCTTCAGAAAGTATTCATACCCGTTCACTCATCCCACACATTTTGTTGTGTTACAGCCTGAATTCAAAATTGATTAAATTGATTTATTTACTTCTCCCATCTACACACACTACCCCATATTAACAAAGTGAAAGCATGTTTTTATAAATTGTAGCAAATGTATTGAAAATGAAATTTACATAAGTATTCATACCCTTGAGTCAATACTTTTTGTAGAAGCACCTTTGGTCTCTGAGAACTTTCCACACCTGGATTTTGCAACATTTGTCCATTATTCTTTTCAAAATTCTTCAAGCTTGGTCAAATTGTTTGTTCCCTCCTGTCCTCTTCTCTTTCTGATATTCTGCATAGCAACAGGGACATGTGATAAACCAGTGGTTCCCAAACCTTTCATAGTCCCGTACCCCTTCAAACATTCAACCTCCAGCTGCCTACCTCCTCTAGCACCAGGGTCAGCGCACTCTCAAATGTTGTTTTTTGCCATCATTGTAAGCCTGCCACACACACACACACTATACGATACATTGTGTTGTTATTTCGCTGAAACTTAGATGGTTTAATTTTATTTTTGGCAGTGAAACGAGGCTACTCAAGAGGCGAGAAAAAAACCTCACCCAAATGTATAGCCCCATTGGAAAATCTATATATATATATTTTTTTTTTGAATGTGAATCACATTTCTATTTGGCGTACCCCCGACAGCATTGCACGTACCCCAGTTTGAGAATACCTGTGATAGAAAGCCTGACCTCTCCCCTCTCTGGGCCCCAGGTGACTGAGGCCCATATGAGGGAGGAAGTGCAACTGCCAACACCAGCCTCCAAAGGGAAATATTCTAACAAGAGTTTTACAGTTTTAGAGAGGCGGGTGAGTGCCTACTCCAACTACGGCAGGGTGGCCACACGCCTCCCCGCGGATGAGCGACGCCGACTGAGACAGTTGGGACTCTGTCCCTATTGTGGGGACAATGTCCCAACTGTGTCTGGTACGTCTCAACAGGGAATCCTCGAGAGCAGAAGGATGGCCCTGTGGTCATCTGTCTCCTGGGTTAGGCTTGAGTTATCCATCATCACTTTCCGCCATACCTTTTTTTGGTATCGATTTCACTCATCTCTTGTTTCTACAGCTCTAGTGGATTCCGGTGCCGGGGAGAATTTTATTAACCAGGCCCTTGCCTCCTCCCTGCACATCACCTCATACCCGCTCTCCTCTCTGTTTCCCGTCCAAGCGTTGGATATGCGACCATTGGGATCCGGCACTATTACGCATGTCACAGGTCCACTCACCCTCACCGTGGTACCCAAGCACCAGGAAAGCCTTCCCTTCCTCATCACCTCCACACCGATGCACAAAGTCATCCTCGGCCTCCCGTGGCTGCAACTCCATAATCCTACCATCTCCAGTTCAGAGAGGAGGATTACCACCTGGGGACCAGGATGTCAGAGGACCTGCTTTTCCGCACCTTGTGGTTCCACATAGGCCCTATCAGTGTCTACCAGCCCATCAATCGGTCCTCCTGTATTGTTGGCACTTGGTTTTGGGGCGTAGATGTAGACATCCGCCAGGCTCTGGAGAGGGAAACTGCTCCTTCGACCTGCCCTCCGGAGTGCATCTACGCCCCCTCGGGGGTCGGTTGCTGACCTGAGCACACACATCCCTCGCCGCTGGACCCCCATGTATCACCCGCACCACTCAATCCCTTTCTGAGAAATACTGATGGCCCCCTTTGGCGCGGGACGTTGCACACTGTCAACTCAAGTTAAGTATGTACTCAATCTAAATCTCCCCGGCACACTCCAGCAGGTAAACTTCTTCCCCTTCCCATGCCTCAGCGTCCCTGGTCTCATCTGTCCATTGATTTCGTCACTGATCTCCCCTCTGATGGTTTCACCACCATTTTGGTGGTTGTGGACAGATTCACAAAATCATGCCGCTTCATCCCTCTCTGGTTTCCCTACCGCTCTCCAGGTCGCTGAGGCACTGTTCCAGCAGGTCTTTCGTCACTATGGCCTTCCGGAGGATATCGTCTCCGATCGTGGCCCCCAATTCACATCACGTGTATGGAATGCTTTCATGGAGAAGCTGGGGGCCTCAATCTAACTGGCAGGTGCAGAGGATGAACCAGGAGCTGGGAGGTTCATGAGGAGTCACTGCCAGAACCGGCAGGGGGAGTGGGCCCGATTCCTTCCTTGGACTGAATACGTCTAGAATTCCTTGTGACACTTCCACTGGGCTGACTCCCAGTGTGTTCTGGGTTATCAGCTGGCCCTGGCTCCGTGGACTCCAAGCCAGACCGAAGCTGCTGCGGTGAACGAGTGGTTCAGGCACGTAGAAGAGGTATGGAACGATGCCCACGTGAGAGTCCAGCGCCCTGCCTGCTGTCAGAAAGAGCAGGTGGATCGCCACCGCTGTGAAGCTCCCGTGTTCCATCCTGGTGATCACGTCAGGCTCTCCACGAGGAACCTCCCACTCCGCCTGCCCTGTAAGAAGCTGAGTCCCCGGTTTGTGGGGCCGTTCAGGGTATCTAAAGGGACAATGAGGTAACTTACAGGTTACAACTCCCCACTAACTACCGGATCTCACCATCTTTTCATGTTTCCCTCCTCATGCCGGTGGTTCCTGGTCCCCTGGCTGATGCCGTGCCCCACGACACCCCTTCACCTCCCTTGGACATCGAGGGGAGCCCTGCCTATGCTGTCAGATCACTCCTGGACTCCCGACGTTGTGGGGGTCGGCTCCAGTACCTGGAGGACTGGGAGGGGTATGGTCCAGAGGAGCGGTGCTGGGTTCCGGTGGACGACATTGTAGATCCCAACATCATCCGAGAATTCCACCTTCGCCGAATGTCCCGGTCCTCTCCCTTGGGGCCGTCCTTCTGGAGGGGGGTGGGGGGGTGGGTACTGTCACGTTTACTCCTCCTCTCCAGCGCACTACTAACCACCGGTCTCGGCAATTACGCACATCTGGCAACCCTCATTATGCACACCTGCACCCCATCATGAGGCATACCTGAGCTGTGTTCGAATACCCATACTAACATACTGTATACTACATACTATTAGTTCATTTTAGTATACTGTAAATGAACGGTATCCTTTCAGTTGAGCGTACTAGCGCTTCGCTGTCTATCGGAAGTTGAAGCTGTTGCCATGCAACCTCTTGCTAGCTTGTTAGCATAACACATTTCTAGCTAGACTGTTCGTAAATTCAATCTGGAGTCCAGGGTGCGCTCGTATATTAAGGGCGTTGTCAGATTGTCCGTTCATAAATTCAGAGCGTTTTTTCTCTTGGAGAGTTCAGAGCGCAGACTGGAAGCTCTGGTTGAGGAGTAGGGTTGATCCGAGCGTTCTGACCTCACAATGGCAGTCAAGCTATATGGCTAACTTGCTAGCTACTTCCAGACACAAATGAGAGAACACCTCACTCTGACCATTTTACTCGCTGGTAGGCAGTTTTTATGTTATAAAGAGGGTTGGTGACCGTAGCTGCTGCTGGCAACAATTTAATGACACTTTTTCTGCTGACTTACTGACACATTCAACGAGTGTCGAGCGTTCATCAATTAATCAGTTATTCTGTGCTCTGCCTCTGGCAGTCAGACGAGTAGATAGCCAGATCGAATTTACGAACGGACCCGAACAACTAACCTCGCTTAGTTATGTTATGAATGACATGAATAATCAAGTCAATAAACGTTGAGTAGTTAGTTAGATAGCATGAAGTAAATATACTGGCAAGTTCGATATACTTGTAGCCAAACTGATGTCACAGTAGGTAGCTAACATACCCGGTACATACTGCTGTAATATGCTATGCGGTTCGTAAGGACAGCGTAGCTAACAAATTGTCAGCCAACATAACGTGTAATGTAACTTATTTGAAAAGTCATTACTTTAATACATTGCTTAACATTTGTCATAATTAGTTAAAGCAAAGAATTAGTATCCACTCTCATCTGTCTTCCGCTGTATATTTTCCACCATTTTCTTCAAATCTGAACCTTATGAAGCCATGCCCATTTTTGGAAGAATTGCATTATGGGCTCTAAAAGCAAGGAAATAGTGTCCACTGCGTGTATACTTTGTATTTTGATGAATTTAGTATGACATCCGGGAACTTTTGGAATACTAACTATATCCATACTATGACCACTAAGCATACTATATACTCAATGTACATCACAAATAGTACGGTTAGTGCAGTTAGTATGAGTATTCGAACACAGCTCTGGACTCCATCACTACCCTGATTACTCCCCTTCATCTAGCACTCCCTAGCATCACTCTTCAGGCAGTATTGGTTATGTTTCCTTGTCAGACGGTTCTCTTGTGTTGTATTGGTCTACGTTCATTATTATTAAACTCACTAACTACACTTGCTTCCTGACTCCCTGTGCCAACGTTGAATCTGTGTTTGAAATGTACTGCTCGACTGAGGGACCTTACAATTATTTGAGGTAGTCATTCAAAAATCGTGTTGCACACGTTGAGTCCATGCAACCTATTTGAATTGTTAAGCTAATTTTTACTCCTGAACTTATTTAGGCTTGCCGTAACTGTTACATCTGCTCCTGCAATGCCCTCTACTGCTCATCCTGTGTCTCCTTGACCTGCCGCCACTCCCCCAGTACTCTCTCCCTCTGTGTATCTGTGATTGTGTGGGCGGAGACAGGTGTGCTGGAGTCAGAGCAGATCCCCACCAGCTGCAACCTGTTCCATAATCAAGACCTCTACAAATACTCAGACCTGACACTTCCACGCTACCAGCTCATAATCTCTGCTCAGTCAGTCTACGGTTCTAGCCGTTTGTTACTATTCAGATCCTGTTGTGCCTGTTTTCCTTGCTTGACGCTGTTTTCGTCTCCGCTACAGTTCTGCCCGCTCTGACTCTGGTACCTGTCTCCAATCCCACGTCTCTACCATCCTGCTACTCTGTCCTGGATTCCCCACTCTACTACTCCCTACTCCCTACGAATCTCCCTTCGGACCTGCTTTCACTGTCTCAACCCCTCTCGCTCCAGCCTCAGCCTCCGCACCTGGTTTCCAGCAACCTGCCCGTGCTTCCCCTGACCTGCACTCCATCTCCCCCCTGTGTTTCAATAAATACCTTGGTTACTTCATTCCAGTCCCCTTGTCTGAGTCTGCTCTTGGGTTCCCCAGTTCCACTACGCGTAACGATAACGAAGGGGTTGAATACTTTTCAGCTTGTCATTTCAAAACAATTCCACTTTCACATGGGGTATTGTGTGTAGGGCAGTGACAAATATTTTTTAATTTCAGGCTGCAAAAAAATCAGGGGGTGTGAATACTTTCTGAATGCACTGTATGTAGTGTGTGTTGGGGTCACTGTATGTGTGGGTAGAGTCCAGTGTGTGTGTGCAAAAAAAGGCAAAATGCAGGTAGTCCGGGTAGTCATTTGATTAACTATTTAGCAGTGTTTAGATTTCTTCTGGCTTGGGGGTATAAGCTGTTCAGGGTCCTGTTGGTTCCAGACTTGGTGCATTGGTACCGCTTGCCATGTGGTTGCAGAGACCACTGTCTGTGGCTTGGTTGGCTGGAGTCTTTGACAATTTGTAGGCCTTCCTCTGACACCACCTGGTAGCGGTCCTGGATGCCAGGGAGCTCGGCCCCAGTGATGTACTGTGATGTACGCACTACCCTCTATAGTGCCTTGCGGTCAGATACCAAGCAGTTGCCATAGCAAGCGTTCATGTAGACCAGGGGTGGGTATCTCCAGTCCTTGGGGGCCTGATTGGTGTCACACTTTTTCTCCGTCCCTAGCAAACACAGCTGATTAATCAAATTGCATTCTAAATTGAAGATCATGATTAGGCGATTATTGGCGTCAGGTGTGTTATCTGAAGCGAAACTGTGACAGCAATCAGGCTCTCGAGGACTGGAATTGCCGACCCCTGATGTAGACTGTCAAGATGCTCTCTATAGCGCAGCTGTATACATTTTTGAGGATCTGAGGGCCCGTGCCCAATTTTTTCAGCCTCCTGAGGGGGAAGAGGCGTTGTCGTGCCCTCTTCACAACTGTTGGTGTGTTTAGATCATGATAGATCCTTAGTGATGTGGACAACTAGGAACTTGTAGCTCTGCACTACAGCCCTGTCGATGTGAATGAAGGTATGCTCAGCCCTCCCGTTTCCTGTAGTACACAATCAGCTCCTTTGTCTTACTGACGTTGAGGGAGAGGTTGTCTCGTCATCGGTGATCAGGTCTACCACCGTCGTGTTGTCGGAAAACATAGTGATGGTGTTTGAGTCGTACGCGGCCACAAAGTCATGGATGAACAGGGAGTACAGGAGGGGACGGATGTGTTGTTGCCTACCCTCAACACCTGGGGGCAGCCTGTCAGGAAGTCCAGGATCCAGTTGTAGAGGGAGGTGTTCAGTCCCAGGGAATTTAGCTTAGTGATTAGCTTTGAGTGTACGGTGGTGTTGAACTCTGAGCTTTAGTCAATGAACAGCATTCTCACGCAGGGGTTCCTTCTGTGGAATGCAAACGAGGTTGCGTCATCTGTGGATCTGTTGGTGAGTTGTGCGAATTGGAGTGGGTCCATGGTGTCTGGGATGATGGTGTTGATGTGAGACATTTCAAAGCATTTCATGGCTACAGATGTGTGTGCTTCGGGGCGATAGTCATTCAGTAAGGTTACCTTGGTGTTCTTGGGAACAAGGACTATGGTGGCCTGCTTGAAACATGTTGGCAATACAGACTGGCTCAGGGAGAGGTTGAAAATGTCAGTGAAAACACTTGCCAGCTGGTCAACGCATGCTCTGAGTATGGCCTTGTGAATGTGAAACTTTTTAAAGATCTTACTCACATTGTGATCACGTATTAGTCCGGAACAGATGGCGCTCTCACTCAGGGTTCAGCATTCTGCAGCGATACGCCATCCCATCTGGTTTGCGCTTAGTGGGACTATCATTTGTTTTTCAACTGGACAATGACCCAGAACACACCTCCAGGCTGTGTAAAGGCTATTTGACCAAGAAGGAGAGTGATGGAGTGCTGCATCAGATGACCTGGCCTCCACAATCACCGACCCCCACCCAATTGAGATGGTTTGGGATGAGTTGGAACGCAGGGTGAAGGAAAAGCAGCCAACAAGTGCTCAGGATATGTGGGAACTCCTTCAAGACTGTTGGAAAATCATTCTAGGTGAAGCTTGTTGAGAGAATGTGTGTGCGAAGCTGTCATCATGGCAAAGGGTGGCTACTTTCAAGAATCTCAAATATATTTTGATTTGTTTAACACTTTTTTGGTTACTACATGATTCCATATGTGTTATATCATAGTTTTGATGTCTTCACTATTATTCTACAATGTAGAAAATAGTAAAAATGAAGAAAAACCTTAAATGAGTGTGTGTCCAAACGTTTGACTGGTACTGTATGTACAGTCACTGTGGGAACGACGTTGTCAATGCACTTATTAATGAATCCGGTGGCTGATAGTAAACTAGTAGTAAACTCCTCCATGCCATCCCATGAATCCTGGAACATACTTCCAGTCTGTGCTAGCAGAACAGTCCTCTAGCTTACTATGTACTGTGTTTTGGTACAGTACATACAATGTACTGTATCATAATACCTCCGGCAAGAACTTAAAGCCAGAGGTTGTAAGATTTTCTGTATTGTCAATGAATAGTATATACCTACCTTGTCATTTTGAAGAAAATGACATGTACAAAAAATTCTCAAATAAGATACGGACAACAACTTAGCTTATTAAAGCTGAAGAATCACTTGTCCTCTTCCTTTCCACACGCCTATTTTCAGCATAAAAAAATCAGTCAAATCTTACAACAATACAATAACGTGATGAATGTTGACATTGACCAATGTTCTGGTGAAATACTCAAGGTGCAAGGCAGGGGCACGGTTTGACAGCATATTTATGAAATGCCTTGTTATGTTTTACCCACTGTTCCATGTTGTTCTCCCATTCGGTCTTGTTCAGAGTCACAGATTGAGTTTCTCCATTACAGGTAGTACACTAGTACAGATTGTTCTGGGAAAGCCTTTCGCCTATGACGCTGATCTATCCATAACAAGCTTCTGTGTGCCAAATCACCTTGAAGAACAACATAACATCACCTCTTGAACGTGAATTCGTTCTTGTCAAACATTTTATGACCTGAGGCCCCAACCTCTTACAATATGACTTCTCTTTTTTTTGTGCATATGAAGTCCCCCTGAGACTTTTCTTGATAAAAAAAAAGTCACTTTTTGTGCATATGAAGTCCCCCTGAGACTTTTCTTGATAAAAAAAAGTCACTATATAAGGTAACTTGTGTGTGACATTCACTGTTGATAGATTCTCCTTTGAACAGAGCCAACGAATCAGGTACATGTACTACCTGTAATAAAACAGCTTTAGACTGGGACATATGTCATCCTAAAGCAGTAGAATCCCTGGTTTTCCTGTAATCCCTGGGTATATTCCTGGGGTAGAGATTGGTATAAATTCCCTGATATAAATCCCAGGAGGTCATTGTACATGGCTATTACTAGAGGGGAAATTGCTGTCCATGCTGAAGAAAGACGCGAGTAAAAAACAGTTGTACACTGCAGATGTATTTGTACATTTACATCTTGGGGGAAAACATAGAAATCCAAATAATTTCGCTCAGCTCAGTGTCAACAAACTACTGTATACAGTTGCTTACTTGTCTTCAAACCACAATATCTCGTAACACACTCCTAACATATAGATTATGTGGTAGCAAATGTACCCCATTAAATCATTTGAGGGTGTTTTTTATATAATTTACAGCAGATTAGTAGCCATGCTACCCAAGATCCTTCTGTCACTGTTCCCATAACTTGGAAATAACAAGCATAAGCAGTGTATTGATGGAAATTCTAGGTTGTTGGGAAGTTTTGCTGTCTTCCAATGGTGAGTGTACAAAGATGCATGCATCTGAACACCAAGGTTTAAGTGGGTAATCAAATCATTTGATATTCCAGGATCTATAAACTTGTTGATTAGCATCTGCAATTGAACTCAACTAAAAATGTACTTGGATTGTGACTAGATGCTTACCAATACTACCTTACTAAAAAACAGGTTCAATCTCACTTGTGCTATTTTGTTCAGTGGAGAGAATGTGTTGAAGTGTTGTTTTGGTGTTGTATTTTTTCCAACATTGTTCGTCAAACAGTACTCTATGTATATTATTGTAAAATGACATATATTTTTTTACATGTATCATTTCAAATGTTGTATTGTATATATATTGTCTTTAAAATATATTTAAATGAAACTAAATTAATGCCAATAACTTTGGGGGAATGGCATTGACTTTGGAAAAGTCTACCACTACTTCCCCTGGTATCAAAATGGGAAACATTCTGTGAGAAATTGCACTGCACAAAATGATGAATAATGACATCTTTGTCTGTATCAGTATAGGGCATGCATATGGTATTTGGTAAAGGAGAGATTGAGAGCAAGTAAACCTTGGATCAATACAGTATGTATTTTAATAATGTCTTTGCCTGAACATGTTACAGTATGTTTTAATATAGAAATGTTTACAAATAAATGTCGATCACACAATTTGGCTACCCTCGTCAGAGTGCAAATAAAAAAGATAACTGTTGTGACATTTGCCTATCCTTGAAAATGCCAGCAAGAGCAGGAATGCAACATGTTTGACTCAGATCTCAGAGTAGCCGAGAGCAAAATCCATACTTTATTCATTTCAATATTCATGTGCTTTCTGCCTTTTTATTGCCTTTTTACTGCATACTCAATGTCTGAACTTTTTAAAACAGTGCTTCATCATGGTCTTCATTATATGGTCTCCGTATGCCGCAGAAGGGAGATGATGTGCATTACACCGTGCTTAAGAGAGAAGTCATAGACAACAGACATCAAGTAAAAGGATGGTTCTGAAAGTGGGCTGTGCAGTGTGAACTCAAAGCACTGTCAGTTATGGCCGATATAAGTGTAGGAATGTGCAAATACATAGATTCAAGTTCCTCTTGATGCTGGTGAGCCTTTTGATTCCTCACACTGGGCTGGTTGGCTGGGAACATACTTTTACAGGTCTTTAACTTTCCCTTCCAGACTCAGACTAGATTCAGGCGTTCGTCCCACCCTGCCAATCTCTTTAAAGTGAACTGGATCCAAGCGGGAGGTGAGTCTACACAGAAGCCAGTATGTCGCGGAAACCATACCTAATGCACATTATAGAGACCTGCCAGAGCATCATGCCGAAATCAATACCCCATGCAGCTGTAGCTGACAGCATCCAAATTGATTCCTGGTTGCCATCATACCAGCGGCAGTGTATAAAAAGAAGCACAAAACCGCAACATCAGGTGATATGGATCGTGTGGATTTCCTCGTTTGCCTTTCAATGTGTTACACTTCCAGCTCCCGCATCTTTTACAAACTCACCTCTGTAACCATCACAGTGGATGCTAATTCCCCTCACATACAGTACTGAATGTGGTGGAGATGCCCGAGTACGACGCCAATCAAAATGTCATTTGATTCCATTCCAAGATGCAGCAAATTCCAAGAATAAACCATTTCCTGGTTAGATTAGATACCGGCGGAGTATATTTTGAGTATATGTTGCACTGATGCACGTCATATGCAATTGAATGTGCACATGTAACACAGTGAAGGGTTACATATACCTGAGTAGCATGGTAAAGGTGAAGGCGTGCCAGTATGGAAGAGATGAAAGGACGAAGAAAAGTAGAGTGCAATGAACAGATATATGGGTAAATAAGGGCCTTTAAAAGCATGTGCCTCAGGGAGAGGAGGAGAGAGGGAGAGGCAGAAGAGGAGAGAACAGGGAACAGACGGGGGTGATGAATGGCTTATAATAAGCTAGCAAGGAGCCTGTGATTGTGTGTCTGCTGGTGATGGAGGATCCCGAGCTGGGTGTTCTGTTCGGATGACCACATGCTTCTTGAAGAGGTGATAATGAGAGCATTGCGGCTTCTGCATCTGCAAGCAGCGATACAGAGAATTGGACCTGGCCTATAACTAGGACCAGAGCAGCCTCTAGTCAAGTGTATTTTAAAAACCACTAATCAGGGATCTAAAAGGGGGATGGAGAGGAAGGTATTGTAAAGCAGTGTTCAGGCAACACCCACATCTGGTTGACCCCAAGTCAAAACAATATTCTTCCCATGCCAGATACCAATTTAATAGGTTTAAATAAAAATAAGGGGTAAGGGCCAAGTTGAGTTTAAATAAATTAACACTATACAGTTGCTGGGTAAATTCAGAATCAACCACTTACTTATCAAAATATTGAATTAACACCCAAACTATCAAACGGTATATCCTACCAGCAAAAAGAAAACTAGCTTCTCTCTTCTCTGTCATGGCAATTCCTGGGTCTTCGGGAGGAGCGCAGATAAAAGAATGGCGCTTGGGGCGTTGTTGGAGCCTGCTGTTGCCTCATTGTGTAGTCCCTACGGCAAGAGGACTTAATCGCTCCCAATTGCTTTGCCTCACAAAGGTGCAAACCTCCCATCTGTCTCTCAGTGTTACGGCACACACATCTTGCCTAGGTTGAAGGCTTGGTTTGCATCCCAAATGCTACCATATTCCCTACATGGCGCACTTCTTAAAAGTGCACTGTATAGGGAATAGCGTGCCATTTGGGATGCAGACTTGGTGCTTGGTTCTACCTTAACTTATAGCAACTCCTTTTTCACAATGCAACACGGTTCCTCACCTGGGAAAAGGACTGATTAATCAAAACTACTACTCCCCATGCCTTTCTTCTCGGGAGAGTTGCTTTACTTGTTTCCAATGCAAAGCTCTCATTTCATCCAACAGGTTCTAGTTGTGTCTTGAGGCCTTTTTTGTGGAATTTCTTTGTGAGGATGGAGCAGCTGTCATGGAACCATTTCCTGTGTAGCAATGCTTTCCAACAACATCCTGACAGTCAATTACCTATGGGTTACGGTATGTGACCCCGGTTCTCTGAAGGAGATGAGGGAGACATCTCACGTTGGGACATGCCCTCGTGCATGTCATGCACTGAAGCCCTATTCAATCACACCTGAAAGGCCAATCAGAGCTTTGTGGGTCTATACAGCACCCATACTGCTCTGGTTTCCTCATTCTAAGAACTGCCTCTTATACAAGTCATGCAAGAGGGGCAATCTGGTAGAGATGTCTCCCTCATCTCCTTCATAGAACCGGGGTTACAGATCGTAACCCATAGCGCTCCTTCAGTCGACTCGGTTCCACATCTCCCTTTGGGACTAGCGAAACGCCTCCATTGCCAAGAGCCCGTTTCCCGAAAAGGTTTTGTTGTGTTACATGGAAGTGTACCTGATCCATCTTACTCAGCTCCAGCCCCGAGGACTGTGTGTGCCAGGGAGGGAGCAGTAACGTCCAGACGATAGAACCTCAGAAAGGTGTGAAGGGAAGTGGAACTAGACGCCTTTCAAATCTGAGACAGAGATGCCCCTGAACAGTGCCCATAACGTAGCAATCCCTCTAGTGGAATGTGCCCAGACACCTAGGGGAGACTGCAATCCCCGACAACTGTACGCCTTGGTAATATCCTCCACTACCCTGTGGGAAAGGCATTGTTTGGACAAAGCCATACCCCGAGCTGGGTTGGCAAAGAAAACAAACAGTTGGCCTCCTCCTGTCCATGTAGATGCACAGGGCGCGCACTTGACAAAGGGTTTTTAGGCGCCGCTGCTCTGAGGAAGAGACTGGCGGAGGGTGGAAGGGAAAGAGATCAGTGGCTTGACTACTATAAGTCATAGTAATGACCTTAGGAACAAACAAGGCATTAGGACGTATCGTAACCATGGGGTAGTCGGGGAAAACTGAGTGCATGAAGGATGAACCGAGAGCGAATGAAGGTCGCTAACGTGCTTGACCGAGGTTAAGGCAAACAACAGGGCAGAGTCCACCGTCTCCAGAGGTTCAAAGTGATCACCTGTGAGCGGATCCAGAACCAGTGCCAAGTCCCATGATGGGGCAAGTGGCTTGGAGACCAGACAGAGACACACTCCCTTCATAAAACAACAGACCATAGGGTGAGCCCTGATTGTTGTCTCTCCTAGTCCTACATGGCAGGCTGAGATCGCCACCAAGTAGACCTTGCCAGTAAAAAAGACCTTGCCCTCGTCGAGCATGTGCTGCAGGAAGGAGAGAACAGCTAGCCTCATACGAAACATCCTGATCTCGAGAGCTTACGTTCTGTTTCACTACACGGATACAGTCTGGCCACGACCAGATTCAAACCGTTTGAGCCCTTCCCTTCCGTCCACCATATGGCTGGACCAATAAGCATCCTCTGGTTATCTGTGAGGGTCGTTTAGTTGATGACAACAACGAGAAGCGCCTGTAGTCGAAGTCAATGTTTGTAAAAATATATATACAGTGGGGAGAACAAGTATTTGATACACTGCCGATTTTGCAGGTTTTCCTACTTACAAAGCATGTAGAGGTCTGTCATTTTTATCATAGGTACACTTCAACTGTGAGAGACGGAATCTAAAACAAAAATCCAGAAAATCACATTGTATGATTTTTAAGTAATTAATTTGCATTTTATTGCATGACATAAGTATTTGATCACCTACCAACCACTAAGAATTCCGGCTCTCACAGACCTGTTAGTTTTTCTTTAAGAAGCCCTCCTGTTCTCCACTCATTACCTGTATTAACTGCACCTGTTTGAACTCGTTACCTGTATAAAAGACACCTGTCCACACACTCAATCAAACAGACTCCAACCTCTCCACAATGGCCAAGACCAGAGAGCTGTGTAAGGACATCAGGGATAAATTGTAGACCTGTACAAGGCTGGGATGGGCTACAGGACAATAGCCAAGCAGCTTGGTGAGAAGGCAACAACTGTTGGCACAATTATTAGAAAATGGAAGAAGTTCAAGATGACGGTCAATCACCCTCGGTCTGGGGCTCCATGCAAGATCTCACCTCGTGGGGCATCAATGATCATGAGGAATGTGAGGGATCAGCCCAGAACTACACGGCAGGACCTGGTCAATGACCTGAAGAGAGCTGGGACCACAGTCTCAAAGAAAACCATTAGTAACACACTACGCCGTCATGGATTAAAATCCTGCAGCGCACGCAAGGTCCCCCTGCTCAAGCCAGCGCATGTCCAGGCCCGTCTGAAGTTTGCCAATGACCATCTGGATGATCCAGAGGAGGAATGGGAGAAGGTCATGTGGTCTGATGAGACAAAAATAGAGCTTTTTGCTCTAAACTCCACTCGCCGTGTTTGGAGGAATAGAAGGATGAGTACAACCCCAAGAACACCATCCCAACCGTGAAGCATGGAGGTGGAAACATCATTCTTTGGGGATGCTTTTCTGCAAAGGGGACAGGACGACTGCACCGTATTGAGGGGAGGATGGATGGGGCCATGTATCGCGAGATCTTGACCAACAACCTCCTTCCCTCAGTAAGAGCATTGAAGATGGGTCGTGGCTGGGTCTTCCAGCATGACAACGACCCGAAACACACAGCCAGGGCAACTAAGGAGTGGCTCCGTAAGAAGCATCTCAAGGTCCTGGAGTGGCCTAGCCAGTCTCCAGACCTGAACCCAATAGAAAATCTTTGGAGGGAGCCGAAAGTCCGTATTGCCCAGCGACAGCCCCGAAACCTGAAGGATCTGGAGAAGGTCTGTATGGAGGAGTGGGCCAAAATCCCTGCTGCAGTGTGTGCAAACCTGGTCAAGAACTACAGGAAACCTATGATCTCTGTAATTGCAAACTAAGGTTTCTGTACCAAATATTCAGTTCTGCTTTTCTGATGTATCAAATACTTATGTCATGCAATAAAATGCAAATTAATTACTTAAAAATCATACAATGTGATTTTCTGGATTTTTGTTTTAGATTCCTTCTCTCACAGTTGAAGTGTACCTATGATAAAAATTACAGACCTCTACATGCTTTGTAAGTAGGAAAACCTGCAAAATTGTCAGTGTATCAAATACTTGTTCTCCCCACTGTATATATATATAATCACATTTACATAATTATTCACACCCCTTTACTCAGTACTTTGACAGACACCCTCGAGTCTTCATGGATATGACGCTACAAGTTTGGCACACGTGTATTTATTGTTTCTCACATTCTTCTCTGCAGATCCTCTCAAGCTCTGTCAGGTTGGATTGGGAGTGTCGCTACACAGCAATTTTCAGGTCTCTCCAGAGATGTTCGATTGGGTTCATGTCCGGGCACTGGCTGGGCCACTCAAGCAAATTCAGACACTTGTCCACCACTGCATTGTCTTGGCTTTGTCCTGTTGGAAGGTGAACCTTCACCCAAGTCTGAGATCATGAGCGCTCTGGAGAGGGTTTTTATCAAGGATCTCTCTGTACTTTGCTCCGTTCATCTTTCCCTCGATCCTGACTAGTCTCCCAGTCCCTTTTGTTGAAAAACATCCCCACAGCATGATACTGCCACCACCATGCTTCACCGTAGGGATGGTGCCAGGTTTCCTCCAGACGTGACGCTTGGAATTCAACAAAAGTGTTCAATCTTGGTTTCATCAGATTAGAGAATCATGTTTCTCATGGTCTGAGTTCTTTAGGTGACTTCAAGCAGGCTGTTTTGTGCCTTTTACTGAGGAGTGGCTTACGTCTGGCCACTCTACCATAAAGGCCTGATTGGTGGAGTGTTGCAGAGATGGTTAACTTCTTATGGCTGCAATCCCGTTAACGGGATCGATATGACAACAGCCAGTGAAAGTGCAGGGCGCCAAATTCAAACAAAAGAAATCTCATAATTAAAATGTCTCAAACATACATGTATCTTATACCATTTTAAAGGTAATCTTGTTGTTAATCCCACCAAAGTGTCCGATTTCAAATAGGCTTTTCAGAGAAAGCACCACAAACGATTATGTTAGGTCACCACCAACTCACAGAAAAATTCTGCCATTTTCCAGCCAAGGAGAGTAGTTACAAAAAGCACAAATAGAGATAATATTAATTACTAACCTTTGATGATCTTCATCAGTTGACACTCATAGGACTTCATGTTACACAATACATATATGTCTTGTTCGATTAAGTTAATATTTATAACCAAAAACCTCAGTTTACATTGGCGCCATCTTCAGAAATGCCTCCAAAATATCCGGAGAAATTGCAGAGAGCCACGTCAAATAACAGAAATACTCATCATAAACTTTGATGAAAGATACATGTTTTACATAGAATAAAAGATACACTTGTTCTTAATGTAACTGCTGTGTCAGATTTCCAAAAGCTTTATGGCAAAACACAATATTCAATCATCTGAAAACAGCGTTCAGCCACAAAAGCAAGCCATACAGTTACCCGCCAAATTTTTGTAGCGTGTTTGGTAAACAAATCCAACGTCAGGAAGCGCATTCACTAAAAGGTGACGAAATGTCCAAAGTTCCATAACAGTCAGTAGAAACATGTCAAACGATGTATTGAATCAATCTTTAGAATGTTTTTAACATAAATCTTGAATAACGTTCCAACCGGAGAATTACATTGACTTCAGATGAGCAATGGAGCTCCCTCTCATGTGAACGCGCATGGTCAAAGAATGGTCAGGTCATGGCAGACCTGACTAATTCCCCTCTCATTCGCCCCCCCCTTCACAGTAGAGGCATTAGACAAGGTTCTACAGACTGTTGACATCTAGTGGAAGCCGTAGGAAGTGCAAATTCATCCATATCTCGCTGTGATTTCAATAAGATCTTGGTTGAAAATCGACCAGCCTCAGAATTTCCACTTCCTGTTTGGATTTTTTCTCAGGTTTTTGCCTGCCATATGAGTTCGGTTATACTCACAGACATAATTCAAACAGTTTTAGAAACGTCAGAGTGTTTTCTATCCAATACTAATAATTATATGCATATATTAGCAACTATGACTGAGGAGCAGGCTGTTTAATCTGGGCACCTCTGTGCACCTCTGTGCACCTTTCACCCAAGCTACTCAATACTGCCCCTGCAGCCATAAGAAGTTATCCTTCTGGGAGGTTCGCCGATGTCCACAGAGGAACTCTGGAGCTCTATCAGAGGGACTATCGGGTTCTTGGTCACCTCCCTGACCAAGGCCCTTCTCCCCCGATTGGTCAGCTCTAGGAAGAGTCTTGGTGGTTCCACACTTCTTCCATTTAAGAATTATGAAGGTCACTGTGTTCTTGGGGTCCTTCAATGCTGCATAAATGTTTTGGTACCCTTCCCCAGATTTGTGCCTCGACACAATCCTGTCTCGGAGCTCTACGGACAACTCCTTCGATCTCATGGCTTGGTTTTTGCTCTGACATGGACTGTCAACTGTGGGAACTGATATAAACAGGTGTGTGCCTTTCCAAATCATGTCCAATTAATTAATTTACCACAGGTGGACTCCAATCAAGTTGTAGAAACATCTCAATGATGATCAATGGAAACAGGATGCACCTGAGTTCCTTTTCAAGTCTCATAGCAAACGGTCTGACTTCTTGAGGATTGATTAATGAGGGAAACATGTTAATAAGTAACAAAATGTGGAAAAAGTAAAGTGGTCTGAATACTTTCCGAATGCACTGTATGTTCCTCCATAGCCATAAATCTCTCACCAGAGAGTGAAGTTGACAGGAGCATGTTCCTCCTTGCAGTTGATATACGCCACAGAGACATATTATCCAACCTGACCATGACATGCTGGCCCTGTAGGAAATGACGGAAGTGCCTGAGGGCTAGTGACACAGTTTAGAGCTCAAGAACATTGATATGGGCTGTTCTCTGAGAGTCTGACCATATGCTGTTCACCGTACGCCCTTCAATAACTGCCCCCCATCCCTGTAGTGAAGCGTCCGTCATCACTACTTTGCACGTGAGGACTCTCCCAGTAAGAATGCCCTGCATCAAGAGGGATGGGTCTCTCCAGCATTAAAGTACCAATAGACACTTTGCAGAGAGATGCTCTTAAGCCTCTCCCCCGTAGGGGGGCTCGGGCCAGGGACAGACCGAATGGTAAGGTGAGATATTTGTAGGCCATGCCCTTCTGTGTGCATGATAAACTCTGATGTGGAAATAAGCATCCTTGAGGACTACCGGGGTGAACCACTTGATCGGCCGAATCTAATCTAACAGCATGCAATATGTTTGCATTTGAAATCTGTAGACCCTCCGATGCCTGTTGAGGTGCCGTAACCCCCCCCTCTTTATTTGGGACCAGGAATAGCGGATGAAGAAGGACTGGTGAGATTCCACCCTTGGCACCACACGTACGGCTCTTCTGCCAGGCCTGGTGGCCGGACGAGGTCACCCTTGAGAGGTAGTTTGTTTTGCATGGGAACATCCTGAACCATCCTCCTTGGCCCGTGGGCCTGGTTGAGATGGGAACAGCGGTGTTGATCCACCCCAACAGGGGCTTATGGGTCTTGAGGTGAGGAGGTTGTGTGCTAAACATGCTTGTGCGACCTGATGCAGGACCCTGAGAAGACTCTGGTCATTGAGCACTAGGAATGCTGCTTCTTATTCCCTTTCCCCCTGGATGGAGCAGAATAGGCCTGTTCGGTGGTTGGAGTGACGCCTGTGCCTAGAGGCATTGCGTTGTTGGTGAGCGGACTCGTTTGTCCCTGGGTTGGAGCTCCCCGGAAAGGGTACTGAGGCTTCTTGGAAACCTTCCAGATTGAAGGAGGCCTCATGTTAACGACCTGGGCAAATCGTGACTGGAGTGGAATATTTATGAAAAAGCACTGAAAAATCAATAGCTCCTTGACCATGTGACCTAGACACCTCAAAGCAACTTTGGTTATTTCAGAGTGTAGGGACACATATTTCACACCCTTTGGTTATACCTTAATGAATAATTACATGTTTTACTTAGAATTACAATAGCTACTTAATCACATAACCATAAACCAACTTTGCATTGTTCACAAGATAGGGAAACACATTGCACACCCTTAGTTTTTTCCCCATAAAGTGCCTACATAATATTATATAAAAATTTGAACATGTACAATTTCAATGGCTCTTCAACCACTTGGCTTAGCATACCTCATTTCAACTTTCCATTATTCCCTAAATAGAGAGACATGAGATATGTTGCACATATTTTAGTTTTCTCATAAAATGATTCCTCCATTACAAATATATGCACTACCAGTCAAAAGTTTGGACACGCCTAGTCATTTAAGAGTTTTTCTTTATTTTACTATTTTCTACATTGTAGAATAATAGTGAAGACATCAACAGTATAAAATTACTTTGAATCATGTAGTAACCAAAAAAGTGTTAAACAAATCCACATTTATTTTATATTTGAGATTCTTGAAAGTAGCCACCCTTTGCCTTGATGACAGCTTTGCACACACTCTCTCAACCAGCTTCACTTGTTGACTGCTTTTCCTTCACTCTGTGGTCCAACTCATCCCAAACCATCTCAATCGGGTTGAGGTCGGGTGATTGTGGAGGCCAGGTCATCTGATGCAGCACTCCATTACTCTCCTTCTTGGTCAAATAGCCCTTACACAGCCTTGAGGTGTGTTGCATCATTGTCATGTTGAAAAACAAATGATAGTCCCACTAAGCACAAACCAGATGGGATGGTGTGTAGCTGCATAATGCTGTGGTAACCATGCTGGTTAAGAGTGCCTTGAATTCTAAATAAATCACAGACAGTGTCACCAGCAAACAACCCTACACCATCACACCTCCTCTCCCACGCTTAACAGTGGGAACCACACATGCAGAGATCATGAAGGCCTGATTCACACAGTCTCCTCTGAACAGTTGATGTTGAAATGTGTCTGTTACTTGAACTCTGTGAAGAATTTATTTGGGCTGCAATTTCTGAGGCTGGTAACTCTAAAACGTATCCTCTGCAGCAGAGGTAACTCTGGGTCTTCCTATCCTGTGGCGGTCCTCATGAGGGCCAGTTTCATCATTGCGCTTGATGGTTTTTGCGACTGCACTTTAAGAAACGTTCAAAGTTCTTTAAATTTTCCGGATTGACTGACCTTCATGTCTTAATGTAATGATGGACTGTCGTTTCTAATTGCTTATTTGAGCTGTTCTTGCCATACTATGGACTTGGTGTTTTACCAAATGGGGATATCTTCTGTATACCACCCCTACATTGTCACAACACAACTTATTCAAAAAACCCTTGAATGAGTAGGTGTGTCCAAACTTTTGACTGGTGCTGTATATATATATTTAAAGTGCCCTTGGAAAGTATTCAGACCCCTTGACTTTTTCCACATTTTGCTATGTTACAGCCTTACTCTAAAATAGATTTTAAAAAGTCTTCAGCCATCTACACACAATACCCCATAACGACAAAAAGAAAACAGGTTTTTAGAAATTTTTGCCAATTTATACAAAATATAAAACTGAGATATATTGCTTACATAAGTATTCAGACGTTTGCTATGAGACTTGAAATTGAGCTCAGGTGCATCCTGTTTCCATTGATCATCCTTGACATGTTGCTACAAATTTATTGGAGTCCACCTGTGGTCAATTCCATTGATGGGACATGATTTGGAAAGGCAACACCTGTCTATATAAGGTCCCACAATTGACAGTGCATGTCAGAGCTAAAAACAATGCCATAAGGTTGAAGGAATTGTGATTGTGTCGAGGCACAGATCTGTGGAAGGGTTACAAAAACATTTCATCGGCATTGAAGGTCCCCAAGGACACAGTGGCCTCCATCCTTAAATGGAAGAGGTTTGGAACCACCAAGACTCTTCCTTGAGCAGGCCGCCCGGCCAAACTCAGCAATCGGGGGAGAAGGGCCTTGGTCAGGGAGGTGACCAAGAACCCAATGGTCATTCTGACAGAGCTCTGGAGATCCTCTGTGGAGATGAGAGAAGCTTACAAAAGGACATCTATCTCTGCAGCACTCCACCAATCTGGCCTTTACGGTAGAGGGGCCAGACGGAAGCCACTCCTCAGTAAAAGGCACATGACAGCTCGCTTGGAGTTTGTCAAAAGGCACCTAAAGACTCTCAGACGATGAGAAACAAGATTCTCTGGTCTGATGAAACCAAGATTGAACTCTTTGGCCTGAATGCCAAGCGTCCCCATCCAAGCTGGCAGAGCTTGAGAGGATCTGCAGAAAAGAATGGGAGAAACTCCCCAAATACAGGTGTGCCAAGCTTGTAGTGTCATATCCAAGAAGACTCAAGGCTGTAATTGCTGCCAAAGGTGCTTCAACAAAGTACTGAGTAAAGGGTCTGAATACTTATATATTTTTATAATACTATATATTTTTTTGTCTAAAATGTCTAAAAACCAGTTTTTGCTTTGTCATTGTGGGGTATTTTGTGTAGATTGATGAGGGGAAACAACTATTTAATACATTTTAGAATAAGTCTGTAACGTAACAAAATGTGGAAAAAGTCAAGGGGTCTGAATACTTCCCGAAGGCACTGTATAAAAAAGCTACTAAAATTCAATAGCTCAGAGGGTAGGGACACTTAGCACACCCTTTGGTTATCTGAAAAAGTGTTTAATTTAATTTTAGCTTAATTTAGCTTAATGTGTTAGTTATTAGTTTTTACTTAGAGTTTCATTAGGTTGTCGGCTTCCTATTTCGCAACAAAGCCTCCTTCACTCGTGCTGCCAAACATACCCTCGTAAAACTGACTATCCTACAGATCCTTGACTTTGGCGATGTCATTTACAAAATAGCCTCCAACACTCTACTCAGAAAATTGGATGCAGTCTATCACAGTGCCATCCGTTGTGTCACCAAAGCCCCATATACTACCCACCACTGCGACCTGTATGCTCTTGTTGGCTGGTCCTCGCTACATATTCGTCTTTGCTAGGTAAAGCTCCGCCTTATCGCAGATCACTGGTCACCATAGCAACACCCACCCATAGCAAGTGCTCCAGCAGGTATATTTCACTGGTCATCCCCAAAGCCAACACCTACTTTGGCCGCCTTTCCTTCCAGGTCTCTGCTGCCAATGACTGGAACGAATTGCAAAAATCACTGAAGTTTGAGACTAATATATCCCTCACTAACTTTAAGCATCAGCTGTCAGAGCAGCCCATCTGCTGTACATCTGCTGTACACAGCCCATCTGTAAATAGCTCATCCAACTACCTACCTCATCCCCACATTTGTTTTTGTTTTTCTGCTCTTTTTGCACACCAGTATTTCTACTTGCACATCCTCATCTGCACATCTATCACTCCAGTGTTAATTGCTAAATCGTAATTACTTGCCACTCTGGCCTATTTATTGCCTTCCCTCCTTACTTCATTTGCACACATTGTACACATATTTTCCTATTGTGTTTTTGACTGTACATTTGTTTATCCCATGTGTAACTCTGTGTTGTTGTTTTTGTCGCACTGCTTTGCTTTATCTTGGCCAGGTCGCAGTCGTAAATGAGAACTTGTTCTCAACTGGCCTACCTGGTTAAATAAAGGTGAAATAAAAAAAATAAGAAAATTAGCTCCTTGATCAAATTGAGCAGCCAGATTGAAGTGGTAATGAATCTGCTCTTGTGTAAGGGGTGCGTAACTGGTGGCAGTGAAGTCAGATGCAGGAGAGCAGAACTGGGTAATAACCGGAGCAGTTTAATATATATATATATAACCACCGGCATCCAGAATAATAAAGAATGGGTACAAAACCCGTTGCGCACCAGACAACAATGTGCACAAGCACTTACAACAAACAATACCACACAAAGACATGGGGGGAACAGAGGGTTAAATACACAACACGTAATGAGGGAATGAAAACCAGGTGTGGGAGAAAACAAGATAAAACAAATGGAAAATGAAAAATGGATCGGCGATGGCTAGAAGACCGGTGACGTCGACTGCCGAACACCGCCCGAACAAGGAGAGGAACCGATTTCGGCAGAAGTCGTGACTTCTTGCTTCAGTTGTTCATGCATTTTGGTGTACGTCATGTATCTCAGACCAGAGGGCAGGCTCTGGAAGATGCCACACATATTGTCAACTCAGTCCCCTGCTATTTGTTTTGCTTTCTTCCTTGCCTGTGTGTGATACAGCCTCGAAAGGCCTGAGCGCCGCTGCCCTCAAACAGCAGAGCCCATACTGACTACCTTCCTCAGCTTCATGTAACAGGTGGTACTGTAGGTGTATGTGGCAATGTGGTAGGCGTAACAGCTCCGCAGGATTGTGGGAACTACGTCGAGGTGCCTCAGTTTCCATAGCAGGCAAGTGTAAAATGTACTGTGTTTTAAGTGAAGTTGATGCTTCTGTCTGTAATAGTCCACAAGTAATTGAAATTGCTGATCCTCTCTACCTGTTCTCAATTGAGGGTCAGCTGAGGTAAGGAAATCAGCCCTCTTTCTGAAGTCAAAGAGGACCTCCGTTGCTTTCTCCACACGGTGATTTGCAAGGTTCCCCACCCCTTGGTTGCAACCCTTCTAACAGAACAGGTCTGTGGGAGCTGAGTGAAAATGGAGGAAAAATACACTTTCTAGGAGGACCTTTCAGCCTTTCACTCCCTCCTCTCTACCTTCTCTTCCTCTGTATCTGCTGATATGCCACTTTCTATCACTCTTAATTTCAAGCTACTGCCTCTGACCCTAGGAAACTATTTTCCACCTTCTCCTCCCTCCCTTTTCCACCTTCTCCTCCCTCCAGCCACTCAAGCATAGACTGTTCATTGTCAACAACTTTGAAAAGAAGATTGATGACATCCGCTCCTCATTCACTCAGCATACTGAATCCACTGGTCCCACCTACACAGAACTACCCTACGTTTTGACCTCTTTCTCCCTTCTCTCCCCAGATTAAATCCTGAGACTCGTGAAGTCCCGCTGCCCGACAACCTGCCCGCTCAACCCCATCCCCTCCTCCCTTCTTCAGACCATCTCTAAACCTCTAATCTCTAATCTCACCCTCTCAAGGACTAGGCATCTCAGACTCTGCACACTCTTGGATTGCATCCTACCCTGCAGGGCACTCCTACCAGGTGATGTGGAGAAGATTGATGTCTGCACAACGTACTCTCACTACTGGAGGCAGTGCTCAGTTCTAGGCCCTTCTCCTTTTCTCTATGTACACCCAGTCACTCAGCTCTGTCGTATCCTCACATGGTCTCTCCTATCATTGCTTTGCAGATGACACTAAACTACTTTTCTCCTTCTCCCCTTCTGACACCCAGTTGGCGACACGCATATCTGCGTGCCTGGCAAAATCTCAGCTTGGATGTCGGCCCACCACCTCAAGCTCAACCTTGACCAGACGGAGCTCTTCCTCGAGGTCTTGAGGTAAGGTCTGACAACTCCACGGTGTCCCCCTCCCAGAGTGCATAGAACCTTGGCGTGACCCTGGACAACACCCTGTCATTCTCTGCGAACGTCAAAGCAGTGACTCGCTCTTGCAGGTTCATGCTCTACAACATCCGTAGAGTACTTGCTCAGCCCAGTTCTTGCTCAGCCCAGTAAAAGCTCTTGTCTGTCCTGGCACCCCAATGGTGGAAGCAGCTTCCCCCTGAAGCTTGGACAGCAGAGTACCGGCCCATCTTCCGAAAACATCTGAAACCCTACCTCTTCAAACAGTATCTTAAATAATCCCACAGCACCCCCCCCCTGCACCCCTCCTTTCGTGAACTAACACTCACTCTTAATTTCCGCCCCCCCCCCCCCCCCCCCCAATAGCACTGAATTTGTTGATAGCTACTTTAATTCGGAAAAATGTACTTACTATGACGGAGATATGTGGTTGTCCCACCTAGATATCTTAAGATGAATGCACTAACTGCAAGTCGCTTTGGATAAGAGTGTCTGCTACATAACTAAAATGTAAAATAAACCATGTTAAATTGGAAACCTGACTCAGTCATCTCCACCTCTGTCCTAACTTACACCTCAAGTCCAGTGGAGGCTGGTGGGGGGAGCTGTACGAGGACGGGCTCATTGTAATGGCTAGAATGGGATAAATGGAAGGTTAAACATGTGGTTTCTATATGTTTGATGTGTTTGATAACGTTCCATTTATTCCATTCCAGCCATTACAATGAGCCTGCCCTCCTATAGCTCTTCCCACCAGCCTCCACTGCTCAAGTCTGTAGCTTGCCAGCACTATTACCTTTTTCTGTCATCCTTCAATAACTGTTTGGATAAATCTGGATGTTCTTTGGCATCAAATACAATTTCTTTGGATCACTAGAAAGAAAGAATATGAATCTACTCCCACCGGTGAAATCATGGGACACATTTATCATCACAACATTACAAACTTCTGGAGTCTATGGAGTCCAGACTAATAGAAGAGATGAAGCACAATGCCTTTCATATTCAAATTATGGAAGGTCTTAAAAGACAAATATACCACTAGAAATGTAAAATATTCAATTTAACAAAACATTTGACAAACTATGACATAATTCCAGCAACACACTGAACACATCACAACACATCACAGAAACTGAATGGCAACACATCACAGGAACTGGATGGTAATGGTTTATGGTTGAACACTCTTTGGAAAAAATGTGCTATGTAGAACATATTACTTCTGCTTGTCCCCATAGAGGAACCACATTTGGTGCTAGGTATAAACCTTTGCAAAGGGTTCTACCTAGAACGAGAAATGTGTAACAATATAAAACAAATAGATCAATCAATCACTGTGTACTGTGTACTGTGTGTGTGTGTGTGTGTGTGTGTGTGTGTGTGTGTGTGTGTGTGTGTGTGTGTGTGTGTGTGTGTGTGTGTGTGTGTGTGTGTGTGTGTGTGTGTGTGTGTGTGTGTGTGTGTGTGTGTGTGTGTGTGTGTGTGTGTGTGTGTGTGTGTGTGTGTGTGTGCAAGGAGAAACAGAGAGATAGAGGAGGATCAGAGGGTGCATGCCTAAGATCACACAATACACCAGAAAGGACAGACTGACCCGAGCCCAAGTATGCAGAACAGATACTTGGGACTGATTGGGCAACACTGTGGCCCCGTCCAAAATTACTCCTGGACAGGGCCAATCAGGCAGGATAAACACCACCCACTTTGCCAAAGCTCAGCACCCACACCATTCAAGGGAAATCAACAGACCACTAAATTAATGCCATGAGAAATGGTTGAGTATAGCCAATGGAGATCTCCCACACTAGCCCTAGAGGGAGCAAAACCGGACAGGAAGATTACGTCAGTGACTCAAGGTTGAGACCCAGTCTGCTTCTCTCACATGGATCGGCAGACCATTCCATAACAGAGGGGCTCTATAGTAGAAATCCCTGCCTCCAGCTGTTTCCTTTGAAATATAGGGACAATAAGGAGGCCTTCTTCTTGTGACCGTACACGTACGTACATTATGTATGGCAGCAGCAGGAGCAAGTCCATGCAATGCTTTGTAGGTTAACAGTAAAACCTTGAAATCAGCCCTAGCCTTAACAGCAATCCAGTGTAGAGAGGTTGGCGCTGGAGTAATATGATCAAATGTGGAGTGGAGGGTAACATAGGTGTTGCCAGAAAATATGGTTTGTGATTCTGGTTTTAAATATGCAACTGAGGTGATGGATGTCCCAGGAGTTTCAAAAGAGTGCAGCTGAGCTGAAGGCACTGAAGACACGGTCTCCAGTGGCGAGGAGTCTGGTGTTGGTGGTGATAAGGAAGCCAGAGTCAAATGACTCAGTGACAGGGGATTTGGGATTGCAGCATTTCAGAAAGGTAAAGAAGAGCTAGGACATGGAGAGACTTGTAGGTGAGCAGTGGAGTTGGTGGAAAGTAGATGTGATGGATTCTCAGATGTTGGTGCAGATGTAGGGAAGTTTCGGTTTCCAGTGGTGTGAAATGAAGGATCCAAGGATAGAGCGAACAACGATGCTCTTTTGAAAGTTTAACAGCCTTCAGACAATGTGCACAATGGTGAGAAGTAGCATACAGCCTGCCTGCAAAGTTCTCCAATGGTCCTCAGTCTTACTTTATGCCATAACATCAGATAAGGACCCAGAAGGTGAACACTGTCTATTCCCCTCCCCCTGCCAGTCCATCAGAATGGCTGCAAACAGATCGAGCCATAACGGTAACACCAAAATGGTTTACCCTTCAGGGTGAGCACTGAAGCAACAGAATTCTGAACATATTGAAGAGGGTTGACAGAGAGACTATAGAGATGAGCATTATATAGAAGAGGGTTGACAGAGAGGCTATAGAGATGAGCATTATATAGAAGAGGGTTGACAGAGAGGCTATAGAGATGAGGGTTGACAGAGAGGCTATGGAGATGAGGGTTGACAGAGAGGCTATAGAGATGAGGGTTGACAGAGAGGCTATAGAGATGAGGGTTGACAGAGAGGCTATGGAGATGAGCGTTGCAGTAGTCCAGGTAAGAGGTGACATTCTGACAAACTGTTCAACACAATACTATTCAGAATGCCCAAAACCTGGCAGTCCAACTTTGAAGGAAGTGCTATTCTTGTGTGAAACTAAGAAAGTTTTGGGAATTTTATTAGGATCCCCATTAACAAAAATATAAATGTAACATGTAAAGTGTTGGTCCCATGTTTCATGAGCTGAAATAAAATATTCCAGAAATGTTCCATACGCATAAAAAGCTTATTTCACTCCTATTTTGTGCAGAAATGTGTTTATATCCCTGTTAGGGAGCATTTTTCCTTGGCCAAAATAATCCATCCACCTGACAGGTGTGGTATATCAAGAAGCTGATTAAACAACATGATCATTACACAGGTGCACCTTGTGCTGGGGACAATAAAAGGCCACAGTTATGTCACACAACACAATGTCACAGATGTCTCAAGTTTTGAGGGACCATGCAATTGGCATGCTGACTACAGGAATGTCCACCAGAGCTGTTGCCAGATAATTAAATGTTAATTTCTCTACCATAAGCCACCTCCAATGTCTTTTTTGAGATTTTGGCAGTACGTCCAACCAGCCTCAGAAACCGCAGACAATGTGTAAACATGCCAGCACAGGACCACATCCAGCTTCTTCACCTGCGGAATCGTCTGAGACCAGCCACCCAGACAGCTGATGAAACTGAGGAGTATTTCTGTCTATAATAAAGCCCTTTTGTGGGGAAAAACTCATTCTTATTGGCTGGACCTGGCTCCCCAGTGGGTGGGCCTGGCTCCTAAGCGGGTGGCTGCGCCCCTTCCCAGTCATGTGAAAGCCATAGATTAGTGCCTAATGAACTGTAACTCAGTAACATTTTTTAAATTGTTGCATGATACGTTTATGTGGCAGGTCATTGGTAAAAATAGAAAATAGAAGAGGGCCAAGAGAGCTGCTCTGCGGTACAACACACTTGACATATTTAACATTAAAGAACCGTCCATTAAAGAAAACACTCTGTGTTGTATTATATAGATAGCTCTGAATCGACTATATGGCAGAGGTTGAATAGCCATAACACATATGTTTTCTCAACAACAGGTCAATAATATCAAAGGCTGCATTGAAATCTAACAGTACAGCTCCCACAATCTTTTTATTGTCCATTTGTTTCAACCTATCATCAGTCATTTGTGTCAGTGCAAGTACATGCTGAGTGCCCTTCTCTATAAACATTCTGAAAGTCTGTTGCTAATTTGTTTAAATATAAATAGCATTGTATTTGTTCAAACACAATTTTTTCCAACAGTTTGCTAAAGAGCTGGCCGCAAGTTGATAGGTCAAGGATGGAGGTGGGCATGACTTAAAAAATGGCAGAGTAATACAAAAAAATGATGATCAGTCAAAATGACTGCTTTAATGATTCTAGTGTTAAATGCTCAGGCTGTTTCTAGGCCTGACAGTCAGGCCTAGAACCAGTAAAGCACGCTTTACCATTCTTGGGTAGCTGAATGACTTTGGATTCCCTCCAGGCCTGATGACAAACAATTTCCTCTAGGCTCAGATGAATATACAGTATATAACGGATAGGAGTGGCTATAGAGTCAGCTACCATCCTCAGTAGCTTTCCATCTAAGTTGTCAATTCCAGGAGGTTTGTCATTATTGATTGTTAACAACAATTTTCCCACCTCTCCAAAACTAACTTTTCAAAATGTAAACTTACAAAGATTTTCTTTCATTTAGTTTTTTTTATGCATGAATACGATTGCTCACTGTTAGTTGTTGGCATTTCCTGACTAAGTTTGCCAATGAAGTAATCATAAACTTTATTGGCAACATCAAATGGTTTTGTGATAAATAAGCCATCTGATGTTGGGAAAGAGCTCTCAAGGTAAGAATGTCACTGTACTCTTTCTCACCCGTTCTATACTGTGCACGTGGCAAATAAACGTTGACACTTGAAACTGTAAGTGTAGTTTGTGTGTGTGTTCGTTTGGGTGTGTTTGTGAGAGAGAGAGCATTTTATAAACGGTATGTCAGATGAGCTCCCAGCATGACAGGTGCTACCACAACACTCCCGTCCAATGACGATGGCCCGAGGAAAACAATGTCTTGGTGCTTGTAACAACATTACTTTTCAACTGATCCCTTTAAATGAACACTGGCTATTTCTAGGCCTGACTGCGTCGAAACAGGATGTGGACATGAAGCTAGGGTTAGGGTAAGGGTTAGGGTTGTAATGAGGCTAGGGTTAGGGTTGAAACGGGATGTGGACATGAAGCTCGAGTTAGGGTTGTGGTTGAGGCTAGGGTTAAGGTTGAACCGGGAGGAGGACATGATGCTAGGGTTAGGGTTAGACAAAGCAGTATTATGGCGTATCCAAAGGTCAAACATGTAAATCAAGGTTTGATCTCTGCTGAGTAGAGGTGGTTCTCCTCTTTCTTCAAACTAGGGCCATTGTTCTAGAGATGATGTTATAATTAGAAAAACTGTATTGTCCACACAATGTGCATATCTTTTCATTGACAGGCAGCAGTGGGTGACAATAAGTAGCTCAGACACGGCCCGTCCCCTCGTCCCTTTTGTGGTGAGTTTAGTAATGGCGCCCATATGAGGGCCTAATTACCGGCTCGGCAGGCCCCGCAACAAAGTCGCTCTTGTTATGCCATCATCCAATTCACACAATCAGATTTCGCAAAAAGGGAACTAATCTCATTCCTTCACATGCCATTACCTTAATCTGAGAACCTCGTGCCTGTTCTACAGACAGACAGGATTTGCTGTGTCCCCGTCCAGATGAGAGAATGATTTTCATTTAGCGAGAGAGCGAGAGTGAGAGAGAGAGACTCACTAACTAAAGAGGCTCCAGCAAGCAGGCATCGCCCAGGCTCACACAGACAAGTCTTTAACTGTCAGTCTGCATTCCGACTCTAAATTTGACCAGGTTTGAAGAGGCGTACTTCGGGGCTGGACTTTGGCCAAAACAAAAAGCAAAATCTAAACATTACTGATGTATCCAGCAGATGCAGCAGGGTTTACTGATGTTGAATTTATTCACATAGCGTAATGTGTCATCTGTTGTGTGGTAGAGTGGTAAGGGCTGTTGATGGTAAGGATACATTTTTAGTAAAGTAAAAGTAAATCAAACCTTACTGGTTTTGATACTGTAAATTCTTTCACACGAATGTACTGGAGGGGAACACAACTTCTGTGTTGGTAGGAATAATACCTTAAGAATTGAAAACAATTTGTTTTCTAAAATCCATTCTATTAATACTTTTTACTTACTCATTCTGTTTTTCTCCCTCATTCACTGGCTCAGCAGCCAAGGTTCATAGTTACATTGTGTAATACTGCCATCTGTTGGCATGTGTGCATCCATACTATACAATTTGATTAATAGACATGAACACTGTATGCAATCTATGTATCGACATTTATGTGCAATCATCAACATTTGAGATACTTGATATTGTGTTTCTGTAATTAGATTGTCACTATGGCTGTGCTTTTTTAATTTATCTAGGCAAGTCAGGTTAAGAACCAATTCTTATTTTAACTGAAGGCAGATTGACAGATTTTTACCTTGTCAGCTCGGGGATTTGATCTTGCAACCTTTCGGTTACTAGTCCAACACTCTAACCACTAGGCTACCTGCCACTTTAGTATTATGAGAAAGGGAAAAGGGGAATATGGAGCAGAATAGGATGGGGGAAATATGACAGTATCGCTCTTATTTTTTTAGAATTGAAAATTAAATGAATATATTTTTGTTAGTTCGCTGCATCTGAATGGAGTTTCAAAGATCGTGTGGCAATAAAATTGTTTTATTTGAGACCAAAAAAGATTGAGCTTTTATTTGAAAGTTGATTTAATACATTTCTCTCTCTCTCACCTGGAAGCAAGGCCATCCTCGTTTAGGGATCATACTTTTAGATTTTTTCTCCTTTTTATGACTGAGAGGACTGTTGCTATCTCCAACATGCATTACGTTCAAAATAAACCAATCTACTGTGTGTCCCTCTGCTGTCTGGTTTTTGTACATACCTGTATGACCCACTCCACAGCAGATTCACTTGCTGGAAACCGGAAGGGCAACATAGACCCTCATTCACTGCCCAGAGAATAAGAAAATACAAAACATTTCTATTTGTAATACTCGTTTCGTGTGTCACTTATGGGATACGCCTAGGGGTGTTCTAAGCTTGAGGTATCCAATCACACAGCGTCTTTTGGAGACAGACCGGTCGACTTGCAGCTTCATTAAATAGTACCCGCAAAACACCAGTCTCAACGTCAACAGTGACGAGGCGACTCCGGGATGCTGGCCTCCTAGGCAGAGTTGCAATGAAAAAGCCATATCTTAGACTGGCCTATAAAAAGAAAAGATTAAGACGGGCAAGAGAACACAGACACTGGACAGAGGAACTCTGCCTAGAAGGCCAGCATCCCGGAGTCGCCTCTTCACTGTTGACGTTGAGACTGGTGTTTTGTGGGGACTTTTTAATGAAGATTCCAGTTGAGGACTTGTGAGGCGTCTGTTTCTAAAACTAGAAACTCTCATGTACTTGCTCTCTTGCTCAGTTGGGCACCGGGGCCTCCCACTCCTCTTTCTATTCTGGTTAGAGACAGTTTGCGCTGTTCTGTGAAGGGAGTAGTACACAGCGTTGTATGAGATCTTCAGTTTCTTGGCAATTTCTCGCATGGAATAGCCTTCATTCCTCAGAACAAGAATAGACTAATGAGTTTCAGAAGAAAGTTATTTGTTTCTGGACGTTTTGAGCCTGTAATTGAACCCACAAATGTTGATGCTCCCAGATACTCAACTAGTCTAAAGGCCAGTTTTATTGTTTCTTTAATCAGAACAACAGTTTTCACCTGTGCTAACATAATTGCAAAAGGGTTTTCTAATGATCAATTAGCCTTTTAAAATGATAAACTTGGATTAGCTAACACAATGTGCCATTGGAACACAGGAGTGACGGTTGCTGATAATGGGCCTATGTAGATATTCAATTAAAAATCAACTATTTCCAGCTACAATAGTCATTTACAACATTAACAATGTCTACATTGTATTTCTGATCAATTTGATGTTATTTTAATGGACAAAACAATTAGATTTTATTTCAAAAACAAGGACATTTGTAAGTGACCCCAAACTTTTGAACGGTAGTGTATGTATATTGACGGAACACACTTTCACATAAGCTGCTGCCACTCTGTCTATTATCTATCCTGATTGACATGTACATTTTACCTCATACCCCTGCAAATTGATTCTGTACCGGTATTCCTTGTATAGTCTTGTTATCGTTAATTTATTGTGTTACTATTTGTTTTTTTATTTGTATAAATTGTTCTTACTTTTTACCTCTGCATTGTTGGGAAAGGGCTTGTAAGTAGGCATTTCACGGTAAGGTCTACACCTGTTGTATTCGGCGCATTGTGACAAATAAAATATTATTTGATTCCCCCCACTCTGGACAGAGTAAGGAAACGAGGATTATCTCTAATCTTGGTTGCCCCTCGATGACCATGGAGGCCCTGGATAGCAGAGATTATGAAAAGGCAACCCCCGGTTACACAGGTATCTTTTGGCCCAGGGGAACAGGAAGATTTCCCTCCACACCAAGTATCCATGATCCTCTGGGGCCTGGCCTGGTGGTAGTATAAATCTGAGTGTGATAGGCTTGCCTCTCAGAGTCATTGAGACTATCCAGAGTGCAAGGGCCCCTTCTATGCTCTCACTGTATGCAAGCAAGTTATGCGTTTTTTGTGAGAAGTGGTGTGAACAAAAACTGTTAAACACTTAAGTGCCTTTTCAGCCGCTATCTCAGCCTGTCGTATAGGCATTGACTATAACACAGTAGGGAAACAGCCTCTGGTCTGTTGTTCCATGTAGGGAGCGTGTCACGTATTACGAGTCTCCAAGCCTTTTGCCCCGTCCTGGGACCTGTCTATTGTGCTTGAAGCAAATTTCTCAGCAATTCTGAGCCTCTGGAAAGCGTTGAAATATCTCTCCTTCAGGGGTGTCTCCACCATTTGTGTTCAGTACGTGCTTTGTACATATGCTTGGATGGAATGAGAGCATGGCGCAAGAGTGACCAACTCTTCCTGGGTGCCCCCCTGCCAGGGTAGGCCCCTCTCTAATCTACGGCTGTCCCATTGAATAGTGGAGGCTATTATATTGACTTATAATAGCAAGGGTTTACAGCTCCCTGAGGGCTCATTCCAACAGAGGTATGGCTATCTCTTGGGCACTGTACAAAAGGCATCTCTTTACAAGAGATTTGCAAAGTGGTATTTGGGCCACCCCTCATACTTTAATGAGGTTTTACCGACTGGACGTCACTGCACCTTCATCGGTGCATACTGGCCTCAGCCTCGGATCCTCTGAGGGCTGATGCTGTTGAAACTACTCTGGCTTCGGAGAGCATGTCTGCGTTACGGGAGTCGGCCATATCCCATAAGTGACATATCGAAACGAATATTAGAAATAGAACTTTGAGTTACTTGCAAGGATGCTCGAGAATGACCAGTTGGCTGGCGAGTGGCTCCTTTTACGGAGGAGAGGGGCTCACCTCATTCACCACTCGACCAGTCTGTCTCCAACAGACGCTGTGTGATTGGATACTTCAAGCTTGTGACACGCCCCTAGGAGTATCCCATAAGTAACATATCTCACTCGTATTCTCATAGAACCGGGGTTACGCAAGTAACCTATTCCAGTATGTCATTGCTATGAAAATGTGGAAGGGGATGTCAAGAGACAATTTACCTAGCCTTACTGTTGATGCACTGATTGTAGGTATTATATTGCTTCTAACATTAATTAAAGAGGCTATACAGAACATTTGCCTCATGTATTTCACACAGTAGCTATCATCCTGACATTTTAATGAAATTAAATTGGAAGAAATTCGCCACCGCTTGGAAATATGTAGATCAGTGTTTCTCAAGTTCCGGCTCGTGGGACGTTGCCGACTGGTCCCTGAGATGGTTTAAAGGTGACTTGAAAGGGAACCAGTGATGTAATGCTTGCTCTCATTTTGTTGTGTGTTATCATAAACAGCTTGTTTTGAAAAAAAAGACGTGTCACATCTCAGTGGTTTTGAAATATGTATTGTTTAATCACATTGGAAATAAAATAAATTGTTTTGTGCAGTGAACAAAAATAAGAAATATAAAGCCTCTCAAAAGATACACATTTGCTTGCTGCTTTTGTTTGCTTTTATTTACATTAGTCCTCGCTTTATGGAGTAGGAGTTATGTTAGTAGAGACCTATAGTGATGGACACAGGATTGAGATATCATCTGTATTGGCAGGACACCGAGGAAACATCAATAATAATGCGACAACAGAGAGCACATATGGTCACATATCCACAGAACGTATAGTGTCTTTCTTTCTCTTCCTGGGGTTGGTTCAGTACAATGTACTCCGCTTCAATATGTACGGCCTCCGAGCTTTGGTGTTTTTCACCTGCCTCTTAAAAATATACGGTGATTTCCTTTTGAGCGGGTTGTCACTGTTTTGATCGGCGTCTAAGTTCTCTCGTGAGTCGTCAAGCACCTGTAAAGAAAGACAGAATAAGCCACTCCCGAGACTCTTCTGTGGTGCATAATGCCATGAAAACAAATGTATTCCTTATAGATTGACCTAAAAAACAAACACAATATATGAAGTGAGCTGATATAAAAGATACCAGAAATTTTCCATTCACACAAAAAGCTTATTTCTCTCAAATTGTGTACATACATTTGTTTTCATCCCTGTCAGTGAGAATTTCTCCTTTGACAAGATAATCCATCCACCTGACAGGTGTGGCATATCAATAATCTGATTAAACAGCATGATCATTACACAGGTGCACCTTGTGCTGGGGACAATGAAAGGCCACAGTTATGTCACACAACACAATGCCACAGATGTCTCAAGTTTTGAGGGAGAGTGTAATTGGCATGATGACTGCAGGAATGTCCACCAGAGCTGTTGCCAGATAATTTTATGTTCATTTCTCTACCATAAACCACCTCCAATGTCGTTTTAGAGAATTTGGCAGTACATCCAACTGGCCTCACAACCGCAGACCATGTGTATGGCGTAATTTTCTGATGTAAACGTTGTGAACATAGTGCCCCATGGTGGGGTTATGGTATGGTCAGGCAAAAGTTACGGACACCGAACACAATTGCATTATATCGATGGCAATTTGAATGCACAAAAATACCCTGACAAGATCCTGAGGCCCATAGATTAGGGCCTAATTTATTTATTTCAATTGACTGATTTAGTCATATGAACTGTAAATCAGTAAAATCTTTGAAATGGTTGCATGTTGCGTTTATATTTTTGTTCAGTACATGTTCCATATATAGCACCCTATGCAGCTGTGTGTTAGACCTAGATCAATCAGATTCAGCGTTAACCGCTGATGTTTTGGCAGTGTCAGAGGTATAGCTGCGTTGGAGCTGTCAAATCGGTGAGCAGCTGCTCTTGATCATTGTCATGAAACTACACCTGTCCCACTCGCATTAGGTACTCGCGGGGCAAACAGTGCCCCTCTGTCTTTGTATGTGTAGCCCATGTATCTGATGCTGTCTGGCCAAAAAGAGTATGACATGTCACATTATTTTTTTACCAGAATGAGAATGTGGCTATATAGAAATAATATTGAGGTGTTGATTACATCTCACATTCCAGTGTTCAGACTTGTAAACAAGGCTGCATTGGATTTCTCGTAATGTGACTCCGTGCAACTAATGGCAATGTACTTATGCATTAGGTATAATGACAGGGACCGCTTGTGGATTTGACAACTCTAACGCAGTTCCACCTCCGACACTGTGAAAGACAACTGCTATGACGATGTGGCTAAAGCATATCTGTTTAAATAGAGCCCTTAAACAAGTGTTTCGTGTGTTGTTCCATGCATGATAAAGCAAGTACTAATCTGTATAGCCAGGCTAAAGAGTCTACCATGATGTGTGTGGCCCTGTTTTTGTGTTTTTGTGTGGGTATGAGATGCTTCTCCCTGTAGACCACACTTTTGCCCCAACTAACACCAACACCCCAACTGACTCCAACAATCAACTAATCATGATCTTCAGTTTAGAATGCAATTAGTTTAATCAGCTGTACTTGCTAGGGACGGGGGGGAAAGTCTGACACCACTCCGCCTCTGAGGAGGTGCCCATCCCTGCTGTAGACTAAGGGCTTGATGCAATCAGATTCGCTTCAGCCAACATACGCATAGCGGTTGTTTTGACGGTGTAGGAGGTGGAACTGCGTTAGACTTGTCAAATCCACAAGTGGCTCCCGGCAGTATAGTGTAGCTAAAGTAGACATTGCCATTGGCTGCACTGAGTCGCATTAACAGAAATCCCACGCAGCCTTGTTTACGAGTTCAAACACCGGAATGTGAGATGCAATCTACACCTCGATTCGGAAGGCAGAAATCCTCATTATTTAGTTGAATGATTTTTGGATTTCGGCATCATTATTTCTATATGGCCGACACTTTCTCATTCTGAACTTTTACATGAGTGGGGTGGTTGTGACTTCACGAAAATGATAGCAAGAGCAGCTGCTCACCCATTTGACGGTGCCAACGCAGTTCCAACTCCGCCAAAACATCTGCAATGCAGGTGTCTGCTCTCGCCGGTTAACGCTTGATCTGATTGAATCTAGGCCCTGGAGTGCTTATCCCTGTGCGTGTTTACCGTGTGTGCATTTGTGTGACTCACTCGAAATGTATATGTCTGCATGACAGATTTTCGATTCAAATGTGAGAATTGCTCTCCGTGCATCAGCGTCTGTTTTTGTAGGTGTCGGTGTGTGCATCCTTTTCTGTGTGTCCCAGTGTATGTATGTATGCATGAATCCAAATATGGGTGTCCCTCACCTCTCGGGGCTGCAGCACTCTGCAGATCTGCTGTAGGTCTAGAAGCTTGTCCAGGGGCTCAGGAAGGGAGGCCAGTCTCTCCCACAGCTCCTCCTCAGAGTTATACTCCTCCTGTTCTCTCCACGACAGGCTGTTCATCAGGCTGTTCACCATCCTGCACACATTCACCAGGGACACACGCCAGTAGGGGGCGCCCTGTTTCATCTAGGAGGAGCATATAAATAAATACTAGGACTACGACATACATAAAGACTTACATGTGTGTGTGCATGCGTGTGTGCATAGGTGTGCTTTTGCCTTTGCACTCTCTCATGGATCAGTCAGATCTAACTAGCTTCAATCCTGCTGTATCATAATCTCGTTTGAGTGTGTGGTTTTGGATGGTGCGAGGCCCCTATCGGTGCCCGTTGGGGCCTCTGTGCGTGGGCCGACTCGTTAACACAGCACAGCCCCGACTCCCTCCTGGGTGTCACTGAGTCGTAAAAGGAACAGAAGATTGGTGCTTCTAAATCACTTTAAATCCCATCTCAGCTATCATCTTTCCTTTATGGATGGCAAAGGAAACACTTTTATTTTCTGCATCTCCTTTGTTGAGTTGTTAGATATTACATATGGATTTGGAGGCCATGGGGGAGAAATGTCACAGAGTGGATTATTTTGTACTGAGCAGACTGAGGATAAACCACAGAAAGGACGTCTTAGTCTGTTGGATACGCCTGTGAGTTCCTTACAATATTGACATTTAGAAAAGCCTACCGCCCTCAAATACAAATGAGCTCTTGTTTACTTCCAAATGAGCAGTTTGTTAAGACACTGAGTGTTGAGACGAGAGGTAGGTACACTTTTAATTGTGCAGAAAGGTCACTTCACATTACAGTTTGATGTAGCTCCTTCTTTCTCCAGTGTGTTCTCTCTCATTGTCAGTTAATTATTGAGGGACTGAGGGACGGAAAATCCTTTTTATGGAGCAGTCCAATAATGCCAGCATCCAGAGTAGAGGGACGAACTGCCATTTCAAGTAGCCCCTGTCCCCACTATTGAATTGTCTGTAGCTTGGCTCATGACAGCTCTGGGTGGCCAGATTAGTTACTGGCTAGATTTCAACATCAGACATTTTTAAGACAGTGACTACTGGTATATCCAGAATTTGGAAAAATGTAATTGATCTCACCTTACCAATTGATTTAGTCATCATTCTGTGTTCTAATTCCATTATTTTCGATGAAGAAAATCAAGTGCTGGCATATGCATATGCATGCAGCAGTTATAAATAGACCTGACAGATACTTCATGAAGTAACAAAACTGTTGTTTCACAGCCTGCAAACAAGCGTCATTGAAACAACAGTCAACCTATTCCAACATTAGGAAACGGATCCCCCACCCACCCATGTATTTCTGTAATCTGTGTGTGAAAGAAAAAAGGGAAAGACAAAGCCACAAGTGTCTACTACAACACTGCCTCTCCAGTGTCTTCTAATCTAGAGCACTCTATCAGTCATCTGGCGACATACGATTACAATCAGCCCCCCCCAAGGATCCCTTGGAACATCATCAGCGATAAATCACAGAGCTTATTTGTCAAAGTCGTGTCTCAGTGTGTCCCTCTCATCTCCATTCGTTTATCAGACAGAGTGGGGAGGAGGGAGTAGGGATTGAGAGAGAGAGAGTATGTGTTTGTGTGCGTGTCACGCGTGCGTGTGTGTTGTGTGCTCATGTGCAAACGTATGTGAGTGTGTGTGTGAGTGTGTGTGTGTGTGTGTGTGTGTGTGTGTGTGTGTGTGTGTGTGTGTGTGTGTGTGTGTGTGTGTGTGTGTGTGTGTGTGTGTGTGTGTGTGTGTGTGTGTGTGTGTGTGTGTGTGTGTGTGTGTGTGTGTACGAGAATGTGCGTGTGTGTGTGTGTGTTTTGGCCGCGCGGCGCTACGTTGCTGTCAGGACCATCTGAATGGTATTAACTCAGGTAATCAGTCTCCAGGCTCCACTAGTTCCAGTTCTATCTACTTCATTTCCTCTTGCCTGTCAACGGAGTATCTTGCACGATAAATGGTCATATATAACATTTTAAAAAGCAATTATGTTATACCTAAATGATTTCATTTTGAAACCTTTATAGTTCCTGTGCATGAGCGTGTATGCATGTGTAAGTTGAAAAGTGATGAAGTGATTAGAAAAAGTGATTTTAAAAGCTTTATTGATTATTGATTGTTCTAGATGGAACATTGTGTTCATCTCAAAGACCGTATATCTTAACACTAACCCAGAAACCTGTGAAAACTATGAACAAATAGAGTCCATAATGAGCCAATTCAATTGGAACAAAAACCGAGAGAGAAAGAGGACATATCCAGGCTCCATAAAAGAGCACCTGCACTACGGGGGCACTAACTGCACACGGGCACACACACACACACACACACACACACACACACACACACACACACACACACACACACACACACACACACACACACACACACACACACACACACACACACACACACACACACACACACACACACACACACACACACACACACACACACACACACACACACACACACACACACCTCAGATCTGACAGGTGCACAGAGGAAGCAGCGCAGTACCTTTGAAGTGAAGAGACTGTTCAACAGCTCCTCCTCTATTGCCCGCTGTTCCTGGTCAACATCTATCAGATAGACACAAAACAAGAGTTATAACACAGGTTTATCATAGTGCAGGTATAAAGGTATTATACAGGTAGGTATATAATAATAAAAAATACAACTCCAATTCTGAAGTAACCATTTCAGTAAAAACGTGGTTTCTATCACCTGGGTTTTTCTAGCATAGTCTACAACAGATTTATCCAACTTAATTGATCCGTTTGGTGGCAATTTAGCCCTCGTAGACTATTCCTAACGAGCTGCTTTAAAGACTATTAACGTTCTGTTAGAGCCTGATCCATTGTGACCCATCAAACCTCGGCAAAAGGTACAGTAAAGCTCAAGCAAAAACAGCTTGACTTAACAAATGTTTTTACATTCCATTTTGGAGCGTGTCACAGAGTTCAGATAACCAAATCGTGCTTAGATGTCAAAATTGATGTTGAACTTGATTCAAGTTGATGTTGAATCAAATCCCTTTTGCTCCTTAAGCCAGGAAGTCAAGGCTTTTTGGGGCGCAGCTAGATCCATTCACCCCTTTCCATCACCCACATCCCACAGCAACATCTACATAACAGTTTGTTTCTCTGACGGAGATAAGTGCTTAATAAGCTCAACCGAACAGTGTGATGTCCTGGAGCGCTTCAGTTGGCTTCCCCACACCTGAGTCACCTAGGCTAGGGCATTGATTAAACAATTAGATGGATACATTGTGCTGTGCTAGAACAGAGGTATGCACACACCCCGTAGCTCTGCAGGTCTACCCTACTAGAGCTTTGCACAAGAAATATCTCAGAGCAGTTATGCCTTCTTGATAGGAATATGCGGGTAGTCAATGTATGTGAATAAATAAGATAAATACCTGGGTAATCAATGGATGTGAATAGATAAGATAACTAAAGTGTGCGTGGTGAAATCCACCTGTTGCAAAAGTATGTTTCAGATGAGAGTAATTCAGTTGGTCCCTCGTCTCTGAGACCATTTCCTGTTCTTTCAAGGTAAAATCCAACTTAATCAGTTGACAATGCAACCAAAATAATACCCAGTAAGGTTGCAAATGAATTAACAATCAAAAGGAAAGTATGTGAAAGGATGCCCGTGCTTACCTGAACATAATACGCCACACGTCAAACAGAGGAGAAGCACACACGGCAGCTGTGCCTGCATCTTCGTACAAATCCCACGCTCTGAATCCACCTAGCTAAGCAGGACCCAAGTCCATAGGGTTAGGGGTCAAATGCAGAAAGAGAGAGAAACAGAGAAGTCGGAGGTGGAGAAGGAATGTACTCAGTCTGTTTGTCCTTGTCTTCTCTTCTTCCTGTCAGTAACAGTGTCTGCCTGTGTCCTCTTGGCTTTAGATAGAGTGAATGAAGTGAAGAGCAGTGGGCTTCATTCTCTCTGTATATAAGAGGTAGAATGATGTCACAGGACCACTCTCTCACCCCCCTCTCTCTCTCATCCCCTCTCCCCCTCACCCTCTACCCACAAGCGCCTGTGCTGTGTCATCGTGACATCATACATCACCCCCCATCACACATCAAGGTTTTGCGTCATACAACTTTTAGATGTGGTTATTTACATGTATTTATTTATATTGATTACTTTAGAGTGGGTAGCTTGATTGTTATGCTGATTTGTTTGTGGAGGCGAGTTGTGTGTATGAAGCTGAAGACCCCTGTCTCACTGGGATTCAGGGAACACACACTCAGGGCTCTACAAATACTCTATGAACAAATGTATTTCTTGGTGTTTTAAGTGTAAGTGGTATCTCATCAATGAAAGTTGCATCACTCTTTTACCTTGAGACCAAATGCTTTGAAGTAAGTATGGTTAGGGATAAGGGATAGGGATAAGGGATAAGTATGTAATACGTCAACCTCAACTCAGTTAAGAAGCACATACATTAATAAATATGAATGATTCTATAGATTTTTTAATTTTTTTATTAACAGTTTTCTCTTAATAACTATTTTGTATAGATTAACAACTGCTATCGAAAACCCATAGGCTACTGGTAATCCCAAACACTGATTTATAGTCTAATTGTGCCATAGGCCATATCATCGTGCTGAAAGTGCACTCCAGCTAGACAACACTCACAAGCAAATGATGGCCACATGCGCTCCCATATGCAGCCTACCCAAGTGGGAAAAAAATCTAATTAGACATGCTTAAATCATACTTCATTATATTTAAAATTATTTAAATAGGAACCATTTTAAATACATTTAATGCAATTAGCATTTAAGTATATTATATACATTTCAAATCATATAAATTGGGACACTTTTTTGTACTTAAGTATGTTTTTAGTAATCTAAATAAAGAGAAAAATTAAATATACAGTGCATTTGGAAAGTATTCAGACCCCTTGACTTTATCCACATTTTACATTTACATTTACATTTAAGTCATTTAGCAGACGCTCTTATCCAGAGCGACTTACAAATTGGTGCATTCACCTTATGATATCCAGTGGAACAACCACTTTACAATAGTGCATCTAACTCTTTTAAGGGGGGGGGGGGGTTAGAAGGATTACTTTATCCTATCCTAGGTATTCCTTAAAGAGGTGGGGTTTCAGGTGTCTCCGGAAGGTGGTGATTGACTCCGCTGACCTGGCGTCGTGAGGGAGTTTGTTCCACCATTGGGGTGCCAGAGCAGCGAACAGTTTTGACTGGGCTGAGCGGGAACTGTACTTCCTCAGAGGTAGGGAGGCGAGCAGGCCAGAGGTGGATGAACGCAGTGCCCTTGTTTGGGTGTAGGGCCTGATCAGAGCCTGAAGGTACGGAGGTGCCGTTCCCCTCACAGCTCCGTAGGCAAGCACCATGGTCTTGTAGCGGATGCGAGCTTCAACTGGAAGCCAGTGGAGAGAGCGGAGGAGCGGGGTGACGTGAGAGAACTTGGGAAAGTTGAACACCAGACGGGCTGCGGCGTTCTGGATGAGTTGTAGGGGTTTAATGGCACAGGCAGGGAGCCCAGCCAACAGCGAGTTGCAGTAATCCAGACGGGAGATGACAAGTGCCTGGATTAGGACCTGCGCCGCTTCCTGCGTGAGGCAGGGTCGTACTCTGCGAATGTTGTAGAGCATGAACCTACAGGAACGGGTCACCGCCTTGATGTTAGTTGAGAACGACAGGGTGTTGTCCAGGATCACGCCAAGGTTCTTAGCACTCTGGGAGGAGGACACAATGGAGTTGTCAACCGTGATGGCGAATTTTGTTACGTTACAGCCTTATTCTCCAATGGATTACATTGTTTTTGTCCCACTCATCAATCTACACACAATACCCCATAATGACAAAGCAAAAATAGGTTTGTAGAATTTTTTGCAAATGTATAAAAAAATATATAAATGGAAATATCACATTTACTTAAGTATTCAGACCCTTTACTGAGGACTTTGTTGAAGCACCTTTTGTAGCGATTACAACCTTGAGTCTTGTGTATGACGATACAAGCATGGTACACATGTATTTGGGTAGTTTCTCTCATTCTTCTCTGCAGATCCTCTCAAGCTCTATCAGGTTGGATGTGGAGCGTCGCTCCACAGCTATTTTCAGGTCTCTCCAGAGATGTTAGATCGGGTTCAAGTCCGGGCTTTCATCAGACCAGAGAATCTTGTTTCTCATGGTCTCAGAGTCCTTTAGGTGCCTTTTGCCAAACTCCAAGGGGTCTGTCATGTGTATTTTACTGAGGAGTGGCTTCCGTCTGGCCACTCTACCACTAAGGCCTGATTGGCCTACCTGGCATGATGACTCCTTGCTGTCCCCAGTCCACCTGACCATGCTGCTGCTCCAGTTTCAACTGTTCTGCCTGCAGCTATGGAACCCTGACCTGTTGTTTTCAACTCTCTAGAGACAGCAGGAGCGGTAGAGATACTCTCAATGATCGGCTATGAAAAGCCAACTGACATTTACTCCTGAGGTGCTGACCTGTTGCACCCTCGACAACTACTGTGATTATTATTATTTGACCATGCTGGTCATTTATGAACATTTGAACATCTTGGCCATGTTCTGTTATAATCTCCACCCGGCACAGCCCGAAGAGGACTGGCCACCCCTCATAGCCTGGTTCCTCTCTAGGTTTCTTCCTAGGTTTTTTCCTAGCCACCGTGCTTCTACACCTGCATTGCTTGCTGTTTGGGGTTTTAGGCTGGGTTTCTGTACAGCACTTTGAGATATCAGCTGATCTAAGAAGGGCTATATAAATAATTTGATTTAGTGGAGTGCTGCAGAGATGGTTGTTCTTCTGGAAGGTTCTCCCATCTCCACAGAGGAACTCTGGAGCTCTGTTAGAGTGACCATCATGTAGTTGGTCACCCCCCTGACAAAAGTCCTTCTCCCCCGATTGCTTAGTTTGGCCGGGCAGCCAGCTTTAGGAAGAGTCTTGGTGCTTCCAAACTTCTTCCATTTAATAATGATGGTGGCCACTGTGTTCTTGGGGACCTTCAATGCTGCAGAAATGTTTTGGAACCCTTCCACTTTATTTTAAATTGATTTATTTTAAGAATGTGAAATGTCAGAATAATCGTAGATTATTTATTTCATCACATTCCCAGTGGGTCAGAAGTTTACATACACTCAACTCGTATTTGGTAGCATTGCCTTTAAATTGCTTAACTTGGGTCAAACATTTCGGGTAGCCTTCCACAAGCTTCCCACGATAAGTTGGGTGAATTTTGGCCCATTCCTCCTGACAGAGCTGTTGTAACTGAGTCAGGTTTGTAGGCCTCCTTGCTCTCACACGCTTTTTCAGTTCCGCCCACAAATCTTCTATAGGATTGAGGTCAGGGCTTTGTGATGGCCACTCCAATACCTTGACTTTGTTGTCCTTTAGCTATTTTGCCACAACGTTGGAAGTATGCTTGGGGTCATTGTCCATTTGGAAGACCCATTTGCAACCAAGCTTTAACTTCCTGACTGATGTCTTGAGATGTTGCTTCAATATATCCACATAATTTTTCTCCTCATGATGCCATCTATTTTGTGAAGTGCACCAGTCCCTCCTGCAGCAAAGCACCCCCACAACATGATGCTGCCACCCCCGTGCTCCACACAACGATGGTCAAACAGTTTTTTTTAAATTCCATCAGACCAGAGGACATTTCTCCAAAAAGTACAATCTTTGTCTCCATGTGCAGTTGCAAACCATAGTCTGGCTTTTTTTATGGCGGTTTTGGAGCAGTGGCTTCTTCCTTGCTGAGCGGCATTTCAGGTTATGTCGATATAGGACTCGTTTTACTGTGGATATAGATACTTTTGTACCTGTTTCCTCCAGCATCTTCACAAGGTCCTTTGCTGTTGTTCTGGGATTGATTTGCACTTTTCGCACCAAAGTACGTTCATCTCCAGGAGACAGAACGCATCTCCTTCCTGAGCGGTATGACGGCTGCGTGGTCCCATGGTGTTTATACTTGCGTACTATTGTTTGTACAGATGAACGTGGTACCTTCAGGCGGTCTTGGCTGATTTCTTTTGATTTTCCCATGATGTCAAGCAGAGGCACTGAGTTTGAAGGTAGGCCTTGAAATACATCCACAGGTACACCTCTAATTGACTCAAATGATGTGAATTAGCCTATCAGAAGCTTCTAAAGCCAGGACATAATTTTCTGTAATTCTCCAAGCTGTTTAAAGGCACAGTCAACTTAGTGTATGTAAACCTCTGACCCACTGGAATTGTGATACTGTGAATTATAAGTGAAATAATCTGTCTGTAAACAATTGTTGGAAAAATGACTTGTGTCATGCACGAAGTAGATGTCCTAACCAACTTGCCAAAACTATAGTTTGTTAACAAGACAACTAGTTTTAATGACTTTTAGTGTATGTATGTAAACTTCCGACTTCAACTGTATATATGCTTCAACTTAAAAACAACTCCAAGTGTATTTTGAATGAATATACTAAATTGCAGTTAAAGCGTATGAAATCGAAGTACACTTTTAATGAGTGTGTTTAAGTGTAATGATAGTGAACATATACACTGAACAAAAATATAAACGCAGCATGTGCAGTGTTGGTCCCTTGTTTCATAAGCTGAAATAAAAGATCCCAGAAATGTTTCATACCCACAAACATCTTATTTCTCTCACATTTTGTGCACATATTTTTCTACATCCCTATTAGTAATCTATCCACCTGACAGCTATGGCATATCAAGAAGCTGATTAAACAGCATGATAATTACACAGGTGCACCTTGTGCTGGGGACAATAAAGGGACAACTCTATGTGCAGTTTTGTCACACAATACAATGCCACAGATGTCTCAAGTTTTGAGGGGTCTCAAGTTTTGAGCTGACTGCAGGAATGTCCACCAGATGTGTTGCCAGAGTATTGAATGTTAATTTCTCTATCATACAAGAGAAGTTGGCAGTAAGTCCAAACTAGGCTAACAACCGCAGACCACGTGTATGGCGTTGTGTATGTTGTCTTGTGGGCGAGCGGTTTGCTGATGTCAACGTTGGCAACGGTGGCGATGTGGTTATGGTATGGGCAGGCATAAGCTACGGACAACAAAAACAATTGCATTTTATCGATGGCAATTTGAATGCTGAAATACCGTGATGAGATCCTGAGGCCCATTGTGAAGCCCGTTTTTGACTGATTTCCATATATGAACTGTAACTCAGTAACAATCTTTGAAATTGTTGCATGTTGCGTTTATGTTTTTTTACATCATGGTATACTTAAAAATTTAAAACAATGAATTTAATAAAACACACTTTTAATAATTGTATTAAAGGTTGATGATAGTATATTTGAGGTATATTTAAAGACTGAAAAAACTATTAATTCAAAGTACACATTTAATCAGTGTCTTGAAGTGTAATTATACTATATTTATAGTATAATTTAAGATCTTAAATTTGAAGTATATTGTTTGAATTGGTAATATATTTTAGTATACTTCATTATACTTTTAATACACTGTCATTTGGCAAATGTATTTAAATGTATCTGCAGCACTTCCAGCACCCCTTCCTGCAGCGTGATGTTTTCTTCCATGCGATGTGCCCTCCTCAAGTATGACGACTCAGGATATGACCCAGATGCAGACAAGGGAGGCAGATACTACATCTCTCAGATCATTTATTAGAAACACCGGGCAGGCAAAAGGGCAAGTCGAGGGCAGGCAGAGGTTCGTTATCAGGTCAGAGTCAGGCAGGTACAGGGCGGAAGCCAGGCTCGGGGTCAGAGCAGGCAGAGGTTTGTAATGAGGTCAGAGTCAGGCAGGTAGAGGATGACAGGCAAGCTCGGGGTCAGGGCAAGCAGAATGGTCAGAACCGGGAAAAACTAGGAAACAGAACTAGAGCAACAGGAAGCCAGGAAAGAACGCTGGTAAGACCTAATAAGACAATACGAACTGGCAACAGACAAACATAGGTATAAATACACAGGGGATAATGTGAAGATGGGCAACACCTGGAGGGGGGTGGAGACAAGCACAAAGATAGGTGAAATAGATCAGGGTGTGACATCAAGGCCAAATAATCAACACTTCTTATTAATTAAATCTATTGTGGTCAGTAACCCAGTATGAGGTTATTTTTAATGGTAGGCCTACTGTTACAATAATATGACATGTGGTGTCTTTATCACAAAGTCCCCCATTTTGGTCCAATTACCTCAATATGACCTATGTTAAAGGTCTTAAGAGTATTGTAATCATAATGATTGTCTGTATTAACTGTGGGGTTAATTTGGTGGGTAGATAACCTTATAAATCCATTGTTATATTGTTTTTAATGATTTTACTCTATTTTCTTCTGACAGGAATTCTGATTAAAATCCGGAATTCCTGTCATAAGAAAACAATATAACAATGGATTTATATGGTTATCTACCCACTAAATAAACCCCACAGATAATATAGACAATCATTATGATTACAAAATCTTATTAAGACCTTAACAAGGGTCATATTGAGGTCATTTTGACCATAGTCCAGCGGCTACATGAAAAAATGGTGGTCTTTGTGATAGAGACACCAAATTTCACACACAGCTAGGGCATGTCTAAATAAGTATTTTTGGCTATTGTGCCATAGCAGATTTGGTCCATTACCTCTCTAGTGGTCATTTCCAATATAGCCATTGAAAAATAGGCTAAGAAACCCAAGATACGTAACTGGTTGGATAGATGTCACCAGGGGTACTCTGCTCCAATCATAGCGCAAGCAGATGACAGAGACAGTGCCAAAGTTGACTTATTGTGGTTGAACATGGTAAAGTTGGATTTGCGTGTGGTTCTGCAACAAAAGAGAGACATTATACGCAGGTTGCATAAAATAAAGGTAAGGATGAATCTATTAAACCAAAATATTTAAATTAATGAAAATAAGGAAATTGCATGACATCTTAACGTTATAACAATTAAAACACACATTGAAAATAGGAAACACAAGTACTCTTAACTTAACAACTGGAAAGAAACTGAGGAATGGCTTGACAGGATTTAAATACAAACTAAAGCCTATTAGGGCAGACCTGAGAATTAGTGACAAGTGTGTGGCATTGAGAGAGAATCAATAAGTTAACCTCTGTAATATTATACTCCACTCTGAGGGCTTTTGTACAGCCGCCAACCAGCTGCATGGGGCCGTACTGGACACGATTCACATTGCCATATCTCCATAAATAATTGGAACATACAGCCCAATGATGTCTTAAAATATTTGAGAGGGTCTGGAAGACACAATAAAATGGCCCAAAGATGCCATATGTACGTATCCTTTAAAGTGTTTATAGAGAAGTGGTGCCAACATACAATTTTTTGTAAATGTTTTCATGGCTAGCTCCAACTCTAAAAAGTATATATAGTGTTCCCTAAAGTCTACTGATTGTAATGATATATCATATGGATTTCACATGACTGGGAATACAGATATGCATCTGTTGGTCACATACACCTTTAAAAAGGGAGGGGCATGGATCAGAAAATCAGTCAGTATCTGGTGTGATCATTTTCTTCATGCAGCCCAACACACCTCCTTCGCATAGAATTAACCAGGCTGTTGATTGTGGCCTGTGGAATGTTGTCCCACTCCTCTTCAATGGCTGTGCAACGTTTCTGGATATTGGAGGGAACTGGAACACGCTGTCATACAAGTCAATCCAGAGCATCCCAGACATGCTCAATGGGTGACATGTCTGGTGAGTATGCAGGTCATGGAAAAACTGGGACATTTTCAGCTTTAAGGAATTGGGTACAGATCATTGCAACATGGGCTGGAGTGGTTAAACGTGGTCTGCGGGTTGCGAGGCCGGTTGGACATACACCACATTCTCTAAAATGAGGCGGCTTATGGTAGAGAAAATAACATTAAATTCTCTGGCAACAGCTCTGGTGGACATTCCTGCAGTCAGCATGCCAATTGCGCACTCCCTCAAAACTTGAGACATCTGTGGCATTGTGTTGTGTGACAAAATTACACATTTTAGAGTGGCCTTTTATTGTCCCCAGCACAAGGTGTAATTATCATGCTGTTTTATCAGCTTCTTGATATGCCACACCTGTCAGGTTAATGGATTATCTTGGCAAAGGAGAAATGCTCACTAACAGGCATGTAAACAAATGTGTGCAAAAAATTTGAGAGAAATAAGCTTCTTGTGCATATGGAACATTTCTGGGATCTTTAATTTTTTTAATGTAACCTTTATTTAACTAGGGAAGTCAGTTAAGAACAAATTCTTATTTACAATGATAGCCTACTCCTAACCCGGACAAGGCTGGGCCAATTGTGCACCATGGGACTCCCAGTCACGGCTGGTTGTGATACAACCTGGAATTGAACCAGGGTCTGTAGTGACACCTCTAGCACTGAGATGCAGTGCCTTAAACCGCTGCGCCACTCAGCTCATGAAAAATGGGGCCAACACTTTACATGTTGCGTAAACAAGTGTGTTCAGTGTATATACGTTCACGCTTACCATAAAGACTTAACAAGATCACCTGGAGGAAGTTCTGTGTTTGTCCACTAGATTACACTGTCATAGAAAACTCAGAATAAAAAACAAAAATCTCTCAGATAAGGTTGTGGTACTATTCTTAAAATTCTACGAGCAGAAACACAGAACAGACAAGAGGAAAGTGCAAGACAATAGAACTATGAGCAACATTTGGGCTGTGGACAACACTAAAATAAAGAGTATTTTCTAACACTCCCTCTTTGGGATTTCCTCCGACATGTAACTTTCAACAGAAAGGTGTAACTTTGACATTATGTTGTTAAAGGTTGGTGTTAAAGTTACTGCAACACCCACCGCCAGACACAATGTCAGTGCAACAGGAAACAAAGGATTTAGCCTCTGTCCTAAACATTGGACCAAATCAGCTATCATTTCAACTACATATATTTTGACACATTTTCAGGGTGACTTATAGAGTATTATGTTGAGTGCTATGCAAGGGTGATATGTTACCGGGTACAGTTGCAGAGTCATTGTGCTACAATGGTCAGAGCCACTTTGAGAATAGCCTCAGTGGGTTTCTAGAAGCGTCTCTACCTCCAATTTGATGTTATTCTAGTCGTGATGCAGTCCAAACACTCCAATGTGAACAGTCTCACTCTCTGACACGTGTGTCTTCTTCGCCTGTCATAGAGTGTGACAGGGGGGGGAGGAAGACTCACGAGCTCTCCTTTTCAATTGGCAATGATGGAATCACTCCTGTCCCATTTTGATGACTTATTTATTCAAAATAGCCATATGAAGCCATAGCATCTTAGAGAGACTTCCCCTCTTTAGCATAGATAATACAATACAATACGTTGCAGACCTTTCACATGCACGTGCGCGCACACACACACACACACACACTTCCGTGCCCCCAAGATCTTTGGAAAGGAATCATAATTAGCATGTTCTATGAGAGCCCCAGGCCTACTCTATTTTCCTGCTCTAGGTTATTAAAGTCTCAGTCATTGTTGGAGAATACAGGAAGACCAGGGTTGCATCCCAAATGGCACTCTATTCCCTAGGTATGTACCACGTTTGACCAGCGCCCATGGTCAAAAGTAGTGCATACCTAGGGAATAGGGAGCCATTTTGTACCAGCCCATATTGCTACAGAGCGGCAGGTGGAGAGCCCAGTCTCTGACGAACTCCTTTTACGGGATCTTTCTCTTCAGAAATCAACTAATCAGGATTCGGAAAACAGCACTATAATCCCTGGACCTTGCATCTCACCCAATAATGTCAATACTTAAATGGCTATTAGCAATGCAGAGTTGTATGTTGTTTGCAGCTGATAAATACATGAATGAATGGCAATATAGCCATTCATCTCTTTCTTTAATTTATGTAAGTCATGAAGATAATGATGATGATGATGTGGCGGTCATTTTACATCCATCACAAGCCTTTATAGCTGTTGGTTTAACCAGAGCGGTAACTGGTTTGAGTACTGAGCAATCTAGAACATACATTTTGACTTCACGGATCACCACTCAAGGGGCTGTACAATATAAATAATGGCAACTAAACTGAACAAGACGGTGTTTTCTAAGGATGTCCACACAATAAATAAAGTTTTAATTGATGCTCTGTCAAATGACAGACTGTGCTGCAGTACATTGTAAACATGTCAACGGTGAGGCATTACAACTTCTTTCCTTCACCTTTCAACTAATTCTATTAGTTACCTGTGCCACACCCATAGCGTGGGAATTGGCAGCTTTGTCACCTAATTCTCGAATAATTAAAAGTCTCTATCTCTCTCTGATCGGTCACTCAACTCTTCCTGCAAATACTACATATGACCTTTGAACCCTGACAGTAATCCAATCAGATGAGAGAGAGAGAGAGAGAGAGAGAGAGAGAGAGAGAGAGAGAGAGAGAGAGAGAGAGAGAGAGAGAGAGAGAGAGAGAGAGAGAGAGAGAGAGACTGTGTCGAGAGGGCACACCTCTGGATTCTGACAAAGAGAGAGACTATATAGAGGGAAGACGTATGGACTCTGACTTATCTGAGACCCAGAGAATGGAAGACATGGGCAAACAGAGAATAGGGCATTGCAGGCAGTGAACACAGGGGACTCGCCCAACCCGACCCCAGCGCCATGCAGCCGTAGCTCCAGCCCCATTCCCAGGCCTACAGGATGGCTAAAGACAGCCAGTCAATAGTCTATTATTTCTCTCTCAGATAAGGTTAAGAGTGAGGTTGAGGTTATTTCTCTCTAAGATAAGAGTGCAGGAGGCAGGCCTTCCTCCGCCACCGTGGACCTTACTAAAGGTCAACAGTATCTAACATCTCCTCTGATATTTTATTCAGATGGCAGCCCTAGCCCTGGCTGGCTGATTGGGCCGAGCCCGTGCTGAAGCTTTGCCTGCATCTCCGTGTGTATAATCTTTTAAAATAGAAATGTATCCTTGCCAATGGAGACTCCTCGTCACAGAGGATGTGTGGATAGAAACACTTGAAAGACTCACACTGCAGCTGGAGCTCCTTACCTTTTCGCTTGTACACTTCAGTTGAATAAAGATACAGCAGGAGTGCTATTTTGGTCTGATTGCAGGATTTCTATACAACAACAAAAAAATTGCTAAATGGTATTGAAATATTCATGGTGTGGTGATAGTTATGTGAGGATATGGTAACACTTTATAATAACTCCAGATAAAATAAAGCATTTATAATTGATTTGTAAATAGTTTATAAAAATAAATACATAAATAACCCAACAAGAAAACAAGAAATGTCGGACCAGTCCAAATAACAACCCAAATTGTCACGACTTCCGCCGAAGTCGGCCCTTCTCCTTGTTCGGGTGGTGTTCGGCGGTCGACGTCACCGGCTTTCTAGTCACCATCGATCCATTTTTCAGTTTCGTTTTGTTTTGTCTGTATTAATCACACCTGGTTCCAATTCCCCTATCATGTTCCCTATTTAACCCTCTGGCTTTCATTTCTGTTTTGTCCGTGATTGTTTGTGCGTTAGTGGTTGTGGTTTATACATTGTGTTTGTGATTATTTCCATTTGTGGAATTTTGCCATTAATCGTGAGTAAAACACTGTGGTTTCGCTCAACACCTGTGTCCTGCGCTTGACTCCGATAATTCTCCGCACACAACCCTGACACAAATAGAACTGTAACAGTAATCCAAACGCAATCTATACCAGTGGAGGCTCCTTAGAGGAAGAAGGGGAGACCATTCTGCTCAGTGAATTTCACACAAATAAAAATTGTGAAACATTAAAAAAGGGATCCTTTTTACATACAACTATATTAAATATAGTCACATCACCGGATAACTGATTAAAAAACATTGTTTTGCAATGAAAGCAGTAGTGGTGCGTGGGTAAAATCACTGGGGAAGCCAAGCCAGGAAAAAAAGCCAAATTACAATCTATGTGCTGTGATAATTGCGTTGTTTGCTCTATAACGTGTTCGTTCATTTGCCTTGTCACTGTGATATATAGGCGTAAGGCCGAGACAAGACACAGTGGCAGAATAAATTCAACCACATCTTTGTTTCATCACAAAACCAGAAAGCAACATCAGTTTGGTGAAGTCCACAAAGCATATTACATGTAACAAACAGTTACATGACCTACAGCATGGTCAAGCAAGTTAATGTTTCCGACATATTCAGACTACTAAACAACCGTTGATTTAGAACCCCGGAGAGCTGCAGCAAGTCGAAAAGAAAACAGGAGCTGCCTCCACTATTCCAACACTATTTCAACTTCAACATTTCAACATCATCAAATCACCTCTGCTTAGTCTAATAGAGTGACAACTTAAAGATACGAAAAACTATTTAGTCCAATCAATTTGTGTGTGTGTGTGTGTGTGCGTGCAAGTAGAAAAAACTTTGACTTAACGTACTTGTAGAGAAACGCTAATGACATCCTCCTTTCTTTCATGTTGCCGACAGTACACACTTGTAGTTTTTGTTGTCCTAGGTTACGTGGCTAAAATGTTTGCTAGCTAGCCTAACTTCCTTTTATGGGCGACGATATGCCAGGCCAGCTAGTTAACATTAGCCTACTACATCTAGCTAGCTACATTGAACTTCCATCCTCTTAGGCCAGGGGCACAATGTATATGAATTTATGGTTGGATCAGAAAGGGACAATTATATGCTTTTGTAAATTACGTTTAGCTTTTCATGTGAGGTGATTGGCGTGAAGCCAAGTCTAAATTGGCTTCCCGTGACACTTTTTTGTGTGTGACAAGACCATTCACAGTTGAGCTCACTCACTTTAGCTCAACAATGATTGGCTATTATTTCATTTTTTTTTAAATATCAAGCGAGGCCAAATGCTCACTGGCTGCCCTTGCATTCAGTGCAACAATGTCATACTCTTTTTGACCAGGCAGCATCAGATCGATGGGTTACACATACAGAGAAAGATGGGCGCTGTTTCATTCGCTCCAATGTTTTCTCCGGTGAGATACACTCAGCTTCTTGAAAATTAAAGGAACATTTGTAAACACATAGAGAATAACCAGAAATTATTATTTTCATTTTATTATTTGTCCATTTTTAAGTGAGGCCTGGCTTCTACAGTAGCCTCAACAGCACTCTGCAGGGTAGCAGCCATGGTGTAGCCGGAGGACAACTATATTCTGTCTTCCTCTGGGTACATTGACTTCAATACAAAACCTAGGAGGTTCCCACCCCCTTCCATAGACTTACACAGTAATTATGAAGACTTCTGGAGGACATCCTCCAACCTATCAGAGCTCTTTCAGCATTAGCTGACATGTTGTCCATCCAATCAAAGGATCAGATAATGAATCTAGTAATGAAAGCATAAGCTACAATTAGCTAGCTAGCACTGCAGTGCATACAATGTGGTGAGTAGTTGACTCAAAGAGAGAGACTATTATTGAACAGCTTTGAACAAATTAATTTCTTTAAAAATTAAGAAGCATCAGAGTGTGTGCGAGAGAGAGATTTTGCTGTGTAACGGCAGTCTAAGTCGTCCTCCTCATCGGACGAGGAGAGGCGAGAAGGATCGGAGGACCAATGTGCAGCGTGGTAAGTTTCCATAATTTAATGACATGAAAACTAGACAAGAATACAAAATAACAAACGTACTAACCGTCACAGTCCCGTGTGGCACAAACACTGACACAGAAAACAACCACCCACAAAATCCCAACACAAAACAAGCCACCTATATATGATTCTCAATCAGGGACAACGATTGACAGCTGCCTCTGATTGAGAACCATATTAGGCTGAACACAGAAACAGACAAACTAGACACACAACATAGAATGCCCACCCAGCTCACGTCCTGACCAACACTAAAACAAGCACAACACATAAGAACTCTGGTCAGGACGTTACATGCTGTATATTTTTTTATTTACATTTTACTTACACTAGCTAATGCAGCTAAGCCTACTGAACAACCTGACTCAAAGAGAGAGGAAGGATATTTACACTACATGACGAAAAGTTTGTGGACATCTACTTGTCGAACATCTCATTCCAAAGTCATTGGCATTAATATGGAGTTGATCCCCCCTTTGCTACTATAACAGCCTCCACTCTTCTGAGAAGTTGTTCCACTTGACGTTGGAACATTGCTACAGGGACTCGCTTCCTTTCGGCCACAAAAGCATTACTGAGGTCGGGCGCTTATGTTGGGCGATTAAGCTTGGCTAGCAGTCGGCATTCCAATTCATCCCAAAGATGTTCGATGGAGTTGTGGTCATGGCTCTGTGCATGCCAGTCAAATTTTCCACACTGATCTCGGCAAACCATTTCTGCATGGACCTCGCTTTGTGCATGGGGCATTGTCATGCTGAAACAGGAAGGGCCTTCCCCAAACTGTTGCCACAAAGTTGGAAGCACAGAATCCTCTAGAATTTCATTGTATGATGTAGCGTTAAGATTTCCCCTCACTGGAACTAAGGGGCCTTGTCAAAACCATGAAAAACAGCCCCAGACCATTATTCCTCCTCCACCAAACTTTACAGTTGGCACTATGCATTCGGGGAAGTAGCGTTCTCATGACATCCGCTAAAAACAAGGATTCAACGGTTAGACTGCCAGATGGTGAAGCGTGATTCATCAGTCCAGAGAACACGTTTCCACTGCTCCAAAGTCCAATGGCGGCGAGCGTTTACACCACTCCAGCCGACGCTTGGCAATGTGATCTTAGGCTTGTGTGCGGCAGCTCGGCCATGAAACCAATTTCATGAAGCTTCCGACGTACAGTTCTTGTGCTGACTAGGCAGTTTGGAACTCGGGAGTGAGTCTTGCAACCGAGGACAGGCGATTTTTACACACTACACGTTGTTGCTCCTAGACGTTTCCACTTCACAATACAGTTGACCGTGGCAGCTCTAGCAGTGCAGCAATTTAACGAACTGACTTGTTGGAAAGGTGGCATCCTATGATGGTGCCACGTTTAAAGTCACCGACCTCTTCAGTAAGGCCATTCTACTGCCAATGTTTGTCTATGGAGAGTGTATGGCTGTGTGCTCGATTTAATATGCCTATCAGCAACATGTGCTGATACTAATTTGAAGGGGTGTCCACAAATCTACTAATTTGAAGGGGTGTCCACATACTTTTGTTTATATAATGTATGTTAGCTAGTTGGCTAAGGCTTTCTATTACGCCATCTGTTGCAATTCAAGGTAAACTTTCATTGTTTATATTTTTATTGCCACCGGGGCACGCAGGTGTAACTGCTAAACTGCTTTTGGTACACTACTGTGTGATTGTACACATGGATTAGATTGTGGGTTTACTATAGTGTTAGTTCTAGTAGCTATGTTGACTATGGCGTTAGCTTATATGGTGGCAACGATGTAGGCTGTGTGTAGCGGTTATTGTATGAAGGTTTGGCTTGGAGAGGTTTTTTCACCTGGTTACAGGCAGCTGTTGTGTGTGCACTGAAGTCCACAAGTGAGAGGACAATGTGAGAGGAGAGCACGTAGACGTGATGATGCTGTTTGTATGGCTGGTATGAACTCTGTGTGCAGGTGTATTCATTCCACCAAATATGTTGTAAAATTTTTCTTAAATGGAATGAAATGGGGATGAACCTACTTGAATTTGTCCAATAGAGACTCTTGTTTTAGTTGCAAAATGTAACCTTTTCAACGTTTTGGACTCGCCTAATGATTACACCCTAGATCAGCTAGATGCAGGCAAGATTATTCAAGGTGGTATTGAATGTGTCACTGTCTGTCACCTTGATTACTCCAGCTTGTGTTTCAACCTTATAAACTTTCATTTGTAGGCTAGGTTGTAGCAACCTCATAATGGGTATGTAGTAGCCTAAACCTGTCAATGTTACATTGAGCCGTGTGAATGGAATATGAATGACAGACCAATACACTCCGATAGAAATAAGGCCATGTTCATGAAAAATATGAAATTGTCCTCCCTAATCTTAAATTCCACCGACCGTCACTGATCTATACGTACAGTGTATACACCGGATTCATTTACACAAGATACGTTAAGATTTATATGTACAGCAGTAGATATAGAGAGAGCTATGCCAAGAATCCAGTATATTAATAAATATGCGTGTGTGTATAAAACAGGGATCGTCAACTAGATTCAGCCATGTGCCGATTAAAAAGAAAATATAATTTTTATTTATTTTATTTATTTTTTGTTCAGAAAACTTGGCGGGACAAATATAACCACCCGCGGGCAAAATTCAGCTTGTGGGTCGCCAGTTGGGGAACTCTTGTTTAACCTCTTAAAAGTGAAGTCCCCATATTTCGGGACCCTATTTGAATTGTTTTATTCAAATCAGTCTGGTATGAGAACGGTAGCCTCTATCTGCAAAAGCAGGGTGTGTGCGGAAAGCTGAGTATCTTGGCTGTTGATCGGTGACTTACAATTTATGGTATAACTTACTACCATATATGGACATACGGAACTTATTAGCAGTGTTGCCAACTTAGCGACTTTGTTGCTATATTTAGCGAGTATTCAGACCCCTCTAGCAACACATTTTCAGAAAAGCGGCTAGCAACAAATCTAGTGACTTTTTCTGGTGTTATTGGAGACTTTTGGAGACTCTGACATGAAAGCACGTATCGTTCTTACTCTTCTCAATCCATCACAATTACATGCACATGGCCAATTATGCAAATTAGGCGATGACGTCATTTAGCGACTTCTAGCAACTTTTAGGACAGCCAACAGCTACTTTCCTTACTGAGGAGTTGGCAACACTGCTTATTAGGGCAAACCGAGCCGATGACCTATTTTTCAAGATGTCTGCTACCTACATTTCGGTGAGTGTTGTGAAGGATAAATGAAATAAACACGGAATACGTCGAAACACACCGAAAGCCGGGACTCCATAGATCATGAGGATGTCTTGTTTGTCTGCTTGTGACCTACCGTTATTGATCACCAGCTCGCCCCGAGAGTAATTTTCTAATTTTACACAACGTTTTTACCAAACATCTTACAAGGTAACTTAATTAAGCTTTCGATTTGGTCTGTGTTTGAACTATAGCTACATGAGGGGTATCAAATTAATCCTTAGGTTGGTAGGAACAAATCTAACATACTGCCAATGAGTAGGTGTGTGCAAATGTTTGACTGGTACTGTATATCTGCTGCTTTTATATTGTTTTTGTAAACAGTTCATTTGTATGTGGGACCAATACATTGGATATCTCTAGGCTAAACGTTCAGGCACTTTGGAGAGGTTGAAAAAAACACTTGGATATCCCTTGTATGACCCCTGACACCAGCACAATGTTTGAGAGAGGTTGGTGTTGTAGAAATGTAGTTTGTATAGTGAACAATAACTTTTAGGCACATCCAGTGTGTAAAAACAGTGAATTACCACATTTGGACTCATTGAAGAGGTTAAAAGGACACTTGAATTTACCCTGGATTCCCCATAACACCACCACAGTGTTTGAGTGAGGTTGATATGGTATAAATTGTGTTTTTAAACTGAACAAATAGCATTTAAGGATTGCATATATGTAATAGCACTGGAATTATCTAATTTACAGACCGATGCCACTTTGGAGAGGTTTAGGGACACTTGGAAACGTCCTGTGACCACACCTGACACCACTTACTAAAACATTTGCCCATTTCTAGTTGTTAGGTCTATCAATCCCATTTTTTTCTGATATTGTTCACATGTTGTGGAAGCCATCTGTGTTGTGTTTCCATGTGTTTCCAGCTCTGGTCAATGAAAGGTGACTTTCAAAATAAAATAAACAAATATTTAAAAAACGTTTTTGTTTGTGCTCGTGTATTCTGAACTATATAACTCCTATCTATCTTCTGATCCTTTCCCCCCAATCTCCCAGATGTCTTCTTTCCAAATAATTCTTTCTACGTCTTTGCGTGTCAGAATCATGTAATTACACATGAATAGCAGTTCTTTTTGGGTATGTCTGTTTAGGCGGAAATCAAAATTTTGCCATTTAAGAAGATGAACAGAAAGAGCTATTACTGTATATACACAGTACAAAACCCATGGCAAAATGGATTTACTTCTGGACCAGACCAGGGGTCTCAAAATAGCCTAGAACATATCAATGGTAAAAGAATAAGCAAACAACACAGGATGTTTAAATAAATATATCAAATTACGGTCCCAAATTGGTTGCAATACCCATTAAATATTTGGGAGCATAAATAGTATGCCATTTTTTTTGTTTATTTTATAGTTTACTCTCGATTAGTCAGCACCTCTACGAAACATTTTGGGTGTGCGTCAGCTCATGGCTTTTGAAAATAAATATATCTGACATTGTATTCACACAAACTGTTGTGGAGCAACTGTTAGAAGGACATGAGGAAGAGTTGTAATGTGAACGTTGTCACCGCATGTGAACTAATCATAAAACAGGGCGATGAAGCATACACACAACAGCTGGCCTGACCGGCCAATTTCTCTCTCGTACATTTTGATTCCTTCATTACTACTGATATGTGATTGACAGGTATAAATGTTAGATGTATGATAAATCAGTCTTTTAACCGCAGACAATTTGCACACATGGCTTTGTTTAGCGGCATCTTTACTGGTCCTTTAGAGGTAGTAAATCTTTAAACATAATTGGATAGTTCATGCGAAATAATGAATTCAGATATGGACTGCTCTTAGTATCTCGTGGACAGATTCTGCCCGTAAATCAAATAATCTGTCGTGATGGGATGGAATGCATAGGACAACGAGCAGCAGTAGTTCTGGTGTTTGAGCGTTCGTCACTAATTATTAGGACGTGCCAGGTTCGGGTGAAGGCGGTGCTTAAAGAGAGATAGAGATATTTAAGCAGGAGAGATATTTTTCCGTCAAATATTTTTGAAATGGTGTAATTTTATCACAAAAGTGCAATGATATAAGAACAGCAAATTGATATTGGTGTACTGTAGACATTTGATTTCAGTACATAAATGGGACTTCTCAAACATATATAATGATTTAAAAAGACCCAGAACTTAATCACAGCTGACCAAATTAAGCAAGAATTTTCTAAAAACGTATTACTCAGCTTATTACTCAGTCTGAAGTTACACATCACACAATTACTGTGTAGTTACTGTACTGTAGTGTGACTGTTTCCGAATAAAATGTTCAATATAGTTTCTTAAACATCCTCTGTATTGTGTGCTTATTGTTTACCATTTTGAGACCTTAAGGAGCAATTTTTTGCGAAAAATTTAACTGGTCACTCAAAAAATGTATAATGTAAATAGCCGACACTTTAGATGAGGCCACACAACAGGACTTTACTAATGATTAGTAAATGGTTTAAAAGACCCTACATTAAACATCATATTCATAATTTTTTTGAATCATTATGAATTACTTTAAAAGTTGTTTATAAATGTGTGAATAACTAGGTTACAAAAAAGTACAAATGTGGAAGTAATGATTAATAAATGATGAATAAACAATTTACTAATCCATTATAAATGCTTTATTACACGGAGTTATTATAAAGTGCTACAGAGAATACTAATCTATAGAAGCAGGCTCAGTGGGTAGAGAATTACATAAAGGAAACGACCTAAAAACACCTGTTACTCCTGGCAGACATAGGGCTCTATTCAATATGCATAGCAGAAGTTGAGCTTTACAGTGTGACTGAAATGGAAAGGCAAAGTTCCCATGTTAGCGGAGACTGCATTCATGGTAAACGCTGTATATGTCGGCTTACTTGGAAATTACCTTTACATTTATATCGCACAATCTGATACAGATTGAATAGAGCCCATAGTGTAACCTGTCCACAGTGCATATCTAAACCCCTACTGATGATCAACACAGAAAACAGTCCAGATAACCGAACAGGGTAATATTTAAGACCTAAATGAGGCACAAGCAAACACTTTGAGGCTGACAAACTTTTGGGAATGTCTGGCCTTCAGGAGTCCCAGGCTGGAGAGTGGTGATAATTTTTTGGGGTGAAACTGGGAAGTCAATGATTAGTCCTTTCCTTAAAGTTCACCATCTCTCGTTTACCACCCAACATAGCCAACAACCATTTGCTAAATCACAGGACAAACCCATAATATATTTTAATCAAATCATTGAAATAACTTACATTGGTGGTGCATGCGGGGCAGTGCTCGTTTCTCTTTTCTGAATACTGTACATAACTGACTACTGTATGGGAGGTAGAGACATTGAGTTGCAGACAGTTGCCCAGGTACAAACGTTGAGTTGCAGACAGTTGCCCAAAAGATTGAGAACAACTCTCTGCATGTACTGATACGACCGGTTCAATTAACAGGTAATTAGAAAAACAATGGCCATGGGAGCCAGACCAGAGCCGATCCAAAGATACCATTCAAAGGGTGTGTTGTGAAATGATTAATTGTTTGATAGACAATTGTGAAAATTCATACTAAACAGAGAAACAAAGGTTTGTATCAACTTGTCAGGAAGCTTCTGAACCTTAATCAAATAGTTTTACAGAACAAGGTAGTTCTCCTAAACTGAACAGTACCGTCGGTTTGGTAGCTCAGCCAGTAAATAAGGCACAATTTACACAGTAGTCAATAGGAATAGCCTATGTCATGGACGTCAATACAAATGGATATTCAGTGCCTTCGGAAAGTATTCAGACCCCTTGACTTTTTACAAATTTTCTGACGTTACAGACTTAATCTAAAATTGATCAAATCGTTTTTTCCCCCCCATCAATCTACACACAATACCCATAATGACAAAGCAAAAACAGGTTTTTATAAATCTTTGCGAATTTATAAAGAAAATGAAAAACTCAAATATCACATCTACATAAGGATCTAGACCCTTTACTCTGTAATTTTTTGAATACCTTTGGCAGTGATTACATCATCAAGTCTTCTTGGGTATGACACTACAAGCTTGGCACACCTATATTTGGGGAGTTAATCCCATTTTTCTCTGCAGATTCTCTCAAGCTCTGTCAGGTTGGATGGGGAGTGTTGCTGCACAGCTATTTTCAGGTCTCTCCAGAGATGTTTGATCAGGTTCCAATCTGGTCTCTGGCTGGGCCACTCAAGGACATTCCGAGACTTGTCCCGAAGCCACGCCTGCGTTGTCTTGACTGTGTGCTTAGGGTTGTTGTCCTGTTGGAAGGTGAACCGTCCAGTCTGAGGTCCTGAGCACTCTGGAGCAGGTTTTCATCAAGGATCTCTCTGTTTCCTCCAGATGTGACACTTGGCATTCAGGCCAAAGAGTTCAATCTTGGTTTCATCGGACCAGATAATCTTGTTTCTTATGGTCTGAGAGTCTGTAACTCCAAGCGGGCTGCCTTTTACTGAGGAGTGGCTTCTGTCTGGCCACTCTACCGTAAAGGCCTGATTGGTGGAGTTCTCCAGAGATGGTTGTCCCATCTCCACAGAGGAACTCTGGACCTATGTCAGAGTGACCATCAGGTTGTTGGTCACCTCCCTGACAAAGGCCCTTCTCCCCCGATTGCTCAGCTTGTCTGGGCGGCCAGCTCTAGGAGGAGTCTTGGTGATTCCAAACTTCTTCCATTTAAGAATGATGGAGGCCACTGTGTTCTTGGGGACTTTCAATGCTGCAGCATTTTTGTTGGTACCCTTCCCCAGATCTGTGCCTCGACACAATCCTGTCTTGGAGCTCTACGGACAATTCCTTCGACCTCACGGCTTGGTTTTTGCTCTGACATAAACTGTCAACTGTGGGACCTTTATATAAACAGTTATGTGCCTTTCCAAATCATGTCCAATCAATTGAATTTACCACAGGTTGACTCCAATCAAGTTGTAGAAACATCTCAAGGATGATCAATGGAAACAGGATGCAACTGATATCAGTTTCAATTTGTGTGTAGGTTGCTGAGGAAAATGTTTTATTTAATCCAATTTAGAATCAGGCTGAAAACGTAACAAAATGTGAAAAAAGTCCAAGGGGTCTGAATACTTTCCGAAGGCACTGTAGGCATTGTGAGAAGTTAGGCTTTAGCTCCTTTTATTGTATCAGACCATCTTTGAAGGATTTTCTTACCATTTATCATTAACGGTGCAGATAGACATCTGAGATCCAATCCAAACAGGCCCAATAGGCAGAAAATTGCCCTTGTGGAAGAAAATCTTGCATTAAACCAATGAAAGTATCCAGCAATTACCTTGGCTGTGCTTTCTTTGTAAATCCTCATTCTGCATGGCTTTGTAGTTACCACTTAAAAAAACGAACAAAAACTCTACCTAGCAGTGTTTGCTTGCTTTACCTGGAAATGGTTGCCGTTTCAAAGTCATTAATGAATTGTAAAGGCAAGACCAGTGTAGGGACTACAGTTTCATATATCTGAGATGATTGACAGGTGCAATAGTGGCATGTGTCATAGCTTTGTTTTAAAGGGCAAAGTGTAGATTATGGCAGGCAGCTTTGAGCTTTGCTGGAGGGCAAATGTCATTGCAGATATTGCTGGGGCCTCAGGGTGATTAAATGTCAAAAATCAGAAAGATGTGTTTATGTCTCTGTTGCTCTGTCTTGCCAACTGACAAAATACAGCATACTAGATTGTTTTGGATACTGTTGGAAAAGGCCTCTTGACTGAGCTGTTTTGCAATATGAGTTATTGGAAAGCCGTTGTGTGTCAGGCTTAAAGTCAATGCCCTTTTACCTCCACTAAATTCAGCTATGTCTTAGATGGTGCATGTCAACTGAGCAATGGATCTCCACTGAAGTATTACGTAACAAATTAATATAATGTTGTTAATGTATTTCTAGTGTTGCTACGCAGGTATGAGAGCAACTCAATGTAAAGTGTTACATAGAGCAACTTAATATACACTACTGTTCAAAAGATTGGCGTCACTGAACTAAACTTGTTTTTGAAAGGATTTTTTACAGTGTAGACAGTGTAGACATTGTTAATGTTGTAACTGACTATTGTAGCTGGAAACAGCAGATTTTTAATGGAATATCTACATAAGCCCATTATCAGCAACCATCACTTCTGTGTTCCAATGGCACGTTGTGTTAGCTAATCCAAATGTATAATTTTAAAAGGCTAATTGATCATTAGAAAACCATTTTGCAATTATGTTAGCACAGCTGAAAACTGTTGTTCTGATTAAAGAAGCAATAAAACTGGCCTTCTTTAGACTAGTTGAGTAGCTTGAGCATCAAAGACTATTCTTGTTCTGAGAATTGAAGGCTATTCCATGCGAGAAATTGCCAAGAAACTGAAGATCTAGTACAACGCTGTGTACTACCCCTTCACAGAACAGCGCAAACTGGCTCTAATCAGATTAGAAAGAGGAGTGGGAGGCCCCGGTGCACAACTGAGCAAGAGGTGTCTAGTTTTAGAAACCGACGCCTCACAAGTCCTCAACTGGCAGCTTCATTAAATAGTACCCGCAAAACACCAGTCTCAATGTCAACAGTGAAGAGGCGACTCCGGGATGCTGGCCTTCCAGGCAGAGGTCCTCTGTCCAGTGTCTGTGTTCTTTTGCCCATCTTAATCTTACATTTTTATTAGCCAGTCTGAGATATGGCTTTTTCTTTGCAACTCTGCCCAGCATCCCGGAGTCACTGCAGACCCTGATTCGATTCCAGAGTGTATCACAACCGGCCGTGATTGGGAATCCCATAGGGCGGCGCACAATTGGCCCAGCGTCGTCCGGTTCAGGGTTTGGCCTTGGTAGGCCGTCATTGTAAATAATATTTTTTTCTTAACTGACTTGCCTAGTTATATAGAAAATATATAAAAGGAGCTCAGTGACTTTCAACGTGGCACCGTCATAGGATGCCAGTTTTCCAACAAGTCAGTTTATCAAATTTCTGCCCTGCTAGAGCTGTCCCGGTCAACTGTAAGTGGTGATATTGTGAAGTGGAAATGTCTAGGAGCAACAACAGCTCAGCAGCGAAGTGGTAGGCCACAAAAGCTCACAGAACGGGAAATCTGAGTGCTGAAGTGCGTAATGCGTAAAAATCGTCTGGCCTCGGTTTCAACACTCACTACAAAGTTCCAAACTGCCTCTGGAAGCAAGGTCAGCACAAGAACTGATCGTCATGAAATGGGTTTCCATGGCCGAGCAACTGCAACCTAAGATCACCATGCGCAATGCCAAGTGTCGGCCGGAGTGGTTTAAAGCTCTCTGCCATTGGACTCTGGAGCAGTGGGAGAAGGCTCTTCCCTGTTTCAGCATGACAATGCCCCCGTGCACAAAGTGAGGTCCATACAGAAATGGTTTGTCGAGATTGGTGTGGAAAAACTTGACTGGCCTGCACAGAGCCCTGACCTCAACCCAATCAAACACCTTTGGGATGAACTGGAAACAGTGGAGGCTTGTGACTTGAACAATTGAGGAGGATGGGAGACCCACGGTATAGCTGCGGAACCCACGGAGATGACCGTGTGTTTTTAAAATCGTCGAAGACTATTTGTTTTAACCTAAAGCATTTAATAAAGACAATTATAGTACAATATTATGGGGAATGGGAATGAGATGGCTACTTACACTGTGTTGGAAAGGGATCACAGCAGTGATTGTATGAGGCATGAGTTGAGGTGTTCGGAGGCTTGGCCAGTATTTGACTGGGAAGACAAAAAACAATAACACTACACAGTTAGTCAAAAGAGCTAAGAATGAGTTAGTCCAAGCAAGGAGTAAAATCATTGATGTGTAATAATGTGTATGTGATTGACTCTACATACAGTAATTGTATGTAGAGTGAAAATTGATAGGGGTACTCACAGTGCTTGGAGGGGAAACATTCAATGTCAGTGTATGAGCGGGCATATGAGATGTGGCTTCAGTTCATGTCAGGAGAAAGTTGACAACGGTAGTGGAGTAGAGTAGTCATCACCTCTTAGTTGTAAATACAAATAGCAGATACATTCCATTACAGCTGCGCCATCGTAAGTTTGGACAAGTTTCTCTATGAAGTTAAACTGAGACATCTCAAAATTCATAAAGTCAAACACAGACTGCGCATCTTGCCCACTTTACACATTAAAGTACTGTATCCCAAGAAACGTTAATGAATAAAGCCCTGATCACCCACATACCTGACGATAACTGACAACTGCAAGCAGACTGGTGGCACCATAGGTCATAGAGTGGTGGGGCAATTTTTAACGGTTGAAAAATCGTCTCCTTTTCATCCGATACAGCATGTCAGATTTTTTTATGTTTAGGTGTAGCTTAGGCTGCTGCAACATTTATGGCATGAGTTTTTGATTGTGTCTGTTTGTGTTTATGCTAAATAAAAACCGGAAGGAAAGTGGAAAGCCTACCTGAGCGCACGCGAAAAAATGCGCTGTCTCTCTTTAATCTAACCTTTAATGGATGATGCGATGGAAGCTATCAAATAATTCTGAGTATTTTTGACATCCTAGAATAGACAGTCGAAAGTTCGATATGTTCAGCAAGTAAAGCATCCTAACGTGTAATTACCTCTGCAAGCTCCATGTAGTTGCCCTTGTTAACGGAATTTTCCGTCTCGTCGTGTCCTCCAAAAGCAAATTCTTGCATGCCCTGCTTTTGTTTTTTCATTTAGCTGAACGATCGATGTTCTTCAGGTCACTGTACCCACCTTTCGACCAAGGCTCAGAATTTCCAAAAAGCAGGCAAGGCCAGCAATACAGGCGGCCTGATGAAAGGCTCCATGTTAACCGGCTATACTTTTGATACCAGGTTCTCATGAGTCACCATCCCGGGTCCGGGAGCATCCTCATCAGTAAAAAAGCTGACTAGCATAGCCTAGCATAGCGCCACAAGTAAATACTAGCATATAAATATCATGAAATCACAAGTCCAAGACACCAAATGAAAGATACACATCTTGTGAATCCAGCCATCATTTCCGATTTTTAAAATGTTTTACAGCGAAAACACAATATGTATTTCTATTAGCTAACCACAATAGCAAAAGACTCAACCGCATATTTTCAAAAAAAATTTACCGCATAGGTAGCTATCACAAATTCGACAAAATAAAGATATAATTAGTCACTAACCAAGAAACAACTTCATCAGATGACAGTCTTATAACATGTTATACAATAAATCTATGTTTTGTTCGAAAAATTTGCATATTTCAGGTATAAATCATAGTTTTACATTGCAGCTACAATCACAAATATCACCAAAGCAGCTAGAATAACTACAGAGAGCAACGTGAAATACCTAAATACTCATCATAAAACATTTATGAAAAATACATGGTGTACAGCAAATGAAAGACAAACATCTTGTGAATCCAGCCAATATTTCAGATTTTTTAAGTGTTTTACAGCGAAAACACAATATAGCATTATATTAGCTTACTACGATAGCCAACCACACAACCGCATTCATTCACCGCAAAGGTAGCGATCGCAAAAAAACAGCAAAAGATATAAAATTATTCACTAACCTTGACAAACTTCATCAGATGACAGTCCTATAACATCATGTTACACAATACATACAGTGGGGAGAACAAGTATTTGATACACTGCCGATTTTGCAGGTTTTCCTACTTACAAAGCATGTAGAGGTCTGTAATTTTTATCATAGGTACACTTCAACTGTGAGAGACGGAATCTAAAACAAAAATCCAGAAAATCACATTGTATGATTTTTAAGTAATTAATTTGCATTTTATTGCATGACATAAGTATTTGATCACCTACCAACCAGTAAGAATTCCGGCTCTCACAGACCTGTTAGTTTTTCTTTAAGAAGCCCTCCTGTTCTCCACTCATTACCTGTATTAACTGCACCTGTTTGAACTCGTTACCTGTATAAAAGACACCTGTCCACACGCTCAATCAAACAGACTCCAACCTCTCCACAATGGCCAAGACCAGAGAGCTGTGTAAGGACATCAGGGATAAAATTGTAGACCTGCACAAGGCTGGGATGGGCTACGGGACAATAGGCAAGCAGCTTGGTGAGAAGGCAACAACTGTTGGCGCAATTATTAGAAAATGGAAGAAGTTCAAGATGACGGTCAATCACCCTCGGTCTGGGGCTCCATGCAAGATATCACCTCGTGGGGCATCAATGATCATGAGGAAGGTGAGGGATCAGCCCAGAACTACACGGCAGGACCTGGTCAATGACCTGAAGAGAGCTGGGACCACAGTCTCAAAGAAAACCATTAGTAACACACTACGCCGTCATGGATTAAAAACCTGCAGCGCACGCAAGGTCCCCCTGCTCAAGCCAGCGCATGTCCAGGCCCGTCTGAAGTTTGCCAATGACCATCTGGATGATCCAGAGGAGGAATGGGAGAAGGTCATGTGGTCTGATGAGACAAAAATATAACTTTTTGGTCTAAACTCCACTCGCTGTGTTTGGAGGAAGAAGAAGGATGAGTACAACCCCAAGAACCCATCCCAAACGTGAAGCATGGAGGTGGAAACATCATTCTTTGGGGCTGCTTTTCTGCAAAGGGGACAGGACGACTGCACCGTATTGAGGGGAGGATGGATGGGGCCATGTATCGCGAGATCTTGGCCAACAACCTCCTTCCCTCAGTAAGAGCATTGAAGATGGGTCGTGGCTGGGTCTTCCAGCATGACAACGACCCGAAACACACAGCCAGGGCAACTAAGGAGTGGCTCCGTAAGAAGCATCTCAAGGTCCTGGAGTGGTCTAGCCAGTCTCCAGACCTGAATCCAATAGAAAATCTTTGGAGGGAGCTGAAATTCCGTATTGCCCAGCGACAGCCCCGAAACCTGAAGGATCTGGAGAAGGTCTGTATGGAGGAGTGGGCCAAAATCCCTGCTGCAGTGTGTGCAAACCTGGTCAAGAACTACAGGAAACGTATGATCTCTGTAATTGCAAACAAAGGTTTCTGTACCAAATATTAAGTTCTGCTTTTCTGATGTATCAAATACTTATGTCATGCAATAAAATGCAAAGGAATTACTTAAAAATCATACAATGTGATTTTCTGGATTTTTGTTTTAGATTCCGTCTCTCACAGTTGAAGTGTACCTATGATAAAAATTACAGACCTCTACATGCTTTGTAAGTAGGAAAACCTGCAAAATCGGCAGTGTATCAAATACTTGTTCTCCCCACTGTATATGTTTTGTTCGAAAATGTGCATATTTAGCGGTACAAATTGTGGTTTTACAATGTGAATACGTAGTCAAAATGCACAAAATTGTCCGGAGAAATCTTGGACAGTCACCTAATCTAATCAAATAACTCATCATAAACTTTACTAAAAAAGACATGTTGTACAGCAAATGAAAGATACACTAGTTCTTAATGCAACCGCTGTGTTAGATTTTTTTAAATAACTTTAGTACGACATACAGCTTACGTTATAGCGAGACAGCGCCCAAAATAAGGGCGGAAAATATGACTAAACATTTTCAACAGAAATACGAAATAACATCATAAATTGTTCTTACTTTTTGCTGAGCTTCCATCAGAATCTTGTACAAGGAGTCCTTTGTTCAGAATAATCGTTGTTTGGTTTTAGAATGTCCTCTTCTCCTGTCGAATTAGCAAACATAGCTAGCCATGTGGCGCAAATGTGCCAAACTTCACATGACGCAAAGAAAATAAAATTCCGAAAATCGCAATAAACGTTCAATAAACTGATATAACTCGGTTTAAAAAAACTACTTTATGATGTTTTTATCACATATATCAAATAAAATCAGAGCCGGAGATATCTAACGTCTATACCGAAAGCTTTTCAGAACGCAATCTGGGGTTCCTTCTCGCGCCTTCCAAGACAATGAAAATTCCAGACACGTCATTCCAAAAGCTCTTGTTCGGCCTCAGATCAAGCTAGACACCCCATTCCACCTCTCACTGCCTGTTGACATCTAGTGGAAGGCGTATGCAGTGCATGTAGATCCATAGATTTCAGGCAAATTAATAGGAAGGCCCTGGAACAGAGCCTCGATTTCAGATTTTTCACTTCCTGACAGGAAGTTTGCTGCAAAATGAGTTCTGTTTTACTCACAGATATAATTCAAACGGTTTTAGAAACTAGAGAGTGTTTTCTATCCAATAGTAATAATAATATGCATCTTGTACGAGCAAGAATTGAGTACGAGGCAGTTTAATTTGGGCACGATTCTTTACAAAGTGAAAATAGCGCCCCCCTATTGACAAAAGGTTTTAAACACCCTCACCTTTTCATCCTACTTCATGAAACTGATCTCAGGCAGAGGTAGACCCTCGGTTTTAATTCGCACCTTTTCCGTATACCCCAGAGAATGAAAGGGGTTATTCAATAAAAAGTCCACAACATTTTCGGCAGCGTTGGCCATTCTACCATTCTGGTGGAGGAAACTGCACACTTGTGCTGTTAGCCAGCTAGCTACTGAAGTTTTTGCAATTTATTTAAATGTGCCTTGCTAACTGGACACAAAAATAAAGATCTAAAACTTATATAACAATTTATAATATACCTCCTCCGTCTCCTGTAATTTGAAAAAACTAATTTGAATTGAATAATATCCCAAAAATACTCAACTATCACTCTTCACTCATAATCTCTATCCAACAATGTCACCAAGCCTCAACACATAGAACCCTCATAATGCTCTGTGGCACAATCCCAATACAACTCACTAGGTTCATTCTCTGATCCTAATCCTATGATTGGATTGACAACATGTCATTTCATACTGCAAAAGCTTTGATTGGTTGGAGGACATCCTCTGGAAGTGGTCATAATTACCATGTATGTCTATGGAAGGGGGTGAGGCCTACGAGTGGCCTAGGTTTTGTATTGAAGTCATTGTAGCCAGAGGAGGACGGAAGCTAGCTGTCCTCCGGGTACACCATGGTGCTACCCCAGACAGCAGGTGTCCACATACTTTTGGTCATGTAGTGTATATATATATACAGTGCATTCGGAAAGTATTCAGACCCTTTTTCCACATTCTGTTACGTTGCAGCATTCTTCAACAACAACAAAAATGTTCCTCATCAAAGCGGTGTCATTGTAAATAATAATTTGTTCTTAAATGACTTGCCTAGTTAAATAAAGGTTAAAAAATAAATAAAAAAGGGACTGGGAGACTAGTCAGGATAAAGGGAAAGATGAACGGAGCAAAATACAAAGAGATCCTTGATGAAAACCTGCTCCCGAGCGCTCACGACCTCAAACTGTTCACCTTCCAACAGGACAATGACCCTAAGCACGCAGCCAAGACAACGCAGGAGTGGCTTCGGGACAAGTCTCTGAAGGTGCTTAAGTGGCCCAGCCAGAGCCCGGACTTGTACCCGATCGAACATCTCTGGAGAGACCTGAAAATAGCATTGCAACGACCCTCCCCATTCAACCTGACAGAGCTTGAGAGGATCTGCTGAGAATAATGTGAGAAACTCCCCAAATAAAGGTGTGCCAAGCTTATGTAGCGTCCTGCTCAAGAAGACTCAAGGATGTAATCGCTGCCAAAGTTTCTTCAAAATAGTACTAAGTAAAGGGTCTGAATCCTTATGTAAATGTATTATATATCAGTTTTTTTATTTGCATAAATTTGTAAACATTTCGAAAAACCTGTTTTTGCTTTGTCATTATTCGGGTATTGTGTGTAGATTGGAGAGAGGAAAAATATATTTGATTATGTATTACTTTCCGAATTAACTGTATATATAGTAAAAACACATACACACGAACAGCATAATCCCTGCCAAAGGTGCATCAACAAAGTACTGAGTAAAGGGTCTGAATACTTTCCGAATACACTGTGTATACAGTTGGAGTCATTAAAACTCGTTTTTCAACCACTCCACAAATTTCTTGTTAACAAACTATAGTTTTGGCAAGTCGGTTAGGACATCTACATTGTGCATGACACAAGTCATTTTTCCAACAATTATTTAAAGAGATTATTTCACTTATAATTCACTGTATCACAATTTCAGTGGGTCAGAAGTTTACATACACTAAGTTGAATGTGCCTTTAAACAGCTTGGACAATTCCAGAAAAGGATGTCATGGCTTTAGAAGCTTCTGATAGGCTAATTGACATCATTTGAGTCAATTGGATGATGAAAGAAATTAAAGCTGAAATAAATCATTCTCTCTACATTTCACATTCTTAAAATAAAGTGGGGATCCTAACTGACCTAAGACTAGGGAATATTTACTAGGATTAAATGTCAGGAATTGTGAAAATTGAGTTTAAATGTATTTGGCTAAGGTGTATGTAAACTTCTGACTTCAACTGTATGTATATATATATATATATATATATAACACTTTAGATGAAGTTGTTTATGTGACCCACACCAACTGGAGTCATAAACAGAAAACAGGAGAGAAATATATGACCACACACTTGTAAACAATACAATACGTTCAGCCTATATGTTATTGTTGCTCCAGTATAACCACTGCATTTCGGCAGAGGCTGGACGTGTTAACTTCATCTCACTCGGTGAGAAAAGATTTATGGAGATATTTTATGAGCCACTTTGAAATCATTCAGATGATTTTACAAATGCGAAGGCAAAGGAAAGAAAATACATAAAGTAGAAGCCTATCCATTCTGACACTTTGGCTGACCTTCACATCACAAAATGTTCTATTCATCTCAGAGGGTCATAAATGTTCATTGAAGCCTGAAGAAGTATTTATCCAGATCAGAGTTGTCTATATGCTATTAGCTAATGCTAATGAATATTCTGTCTCTACGAGACACTGAGACCGCCACTGCCTGAGGAATTAGGACTTGCTTGGCCTACACATTGGTATATTTGTAGGCACTAAAAATATAGTATTTTTTTAAACTGCAATGCTTTTTTTTGGACCAACTGTTGCTATTATACACTTGAGTGCCGTGTTTCACAAGCATTGTGGTAATTGTTCGTTTTTAGTGCAAAATTGTACATTTGCTCAAGGCAGCCAAACATATATTATGTAAAGTAGAATCAAAGGTCAAAAGGTGAGGAAATGGAGGACATGTTACATGGATGCACAGACAAATGTGTAATATGGAAAGACATAACTGAGGTAGTGACAGATGTGTGTATTCAATGCATTTTTAGTCTGCACACACTGAAAATTTGGGTATAATCATGTTTTCTTCCCTGCTTTTACTACTATGCAAATAATTATATGAATTACTGAAAACGTTTTGCTTAACACACAGCCTAATATCTCTAGTCACACACAGTCCTAATTATTATTGCTATCTAGCCTTGTCTCTCCCTGTTCGAAATGGACGTTGTCTCGGAAGCAAAATACATAATTTATGGGGCCTTGTGTTTTTAGTGTCAACGCTAAAACTAAGTAGGAAATTAGTGTTTGATTATTGTGGCTTCCCCCTTCCAGTGTTTTGGTAGTAGTTCCAACTTCAACCCTGGGATTCATGGCTGTTGTTTCCAAACTCCCCGAGGGATATGCCAAACCTCACAGGCACCACAATGAATGGAGCCATTTCCAGGCAGCTTGACTCCCTATTTTAGATTTTGTCAAAGTCATAAGAATTAGCCCTACCAGAAATAATGGACATTTGATTTGGCATTTGGCTTATGGTAGCCTGTTTGCAAGTAATGATATTGGGTTTCATACGATGGCTAGTTTCTCACATTGAGTCCAGTTTGTCATATTGTGATTTTACTAAATATTTGGTCCTGCTTTATTTAAAGTGCATCTTATGAAGGCTTCATAAAGCATTAATTTAGGCTTCATAAGCACTACATAAAATGGGTAAACTGGTATTATCAATTCCTAAATATAGGTCAAGTGTCAGATGTCTCTAATCTTTACGAATATGAGGTCAATACCCTGATAAAGTTAAATAGGATAGACATTGACTATGACATGTTCCATCTGGTCAAGCATCTGATTGAACAGTTTAACCGTAACAAGGTGGGCAATATGATAACACTGTTAATTCATGGATCTTTGCCTATAACATACACATGGAGACCAAATTAGACTATGCATAACCTACAAAGGCATTAACAAAATGTCCTCCTACAACCAGTATACAACCTAACCACATAATAAAATGTATATATATTTTTTTTATCTCAGCCCCGTCCCCGCAGGAGGCCTTCTGGTAGGCCGTCATTGTAAATAAGAATTAGTTCAATAAAGGTAAAATAAAAATTTTAAAAATGTAATTGAAACCAGTTTTGCCTACTGAGACAGTCTTTGGGATTACTCTAACACAGGCCTCAATTTAGCTCAATAAGTCATACATCTACATCCATGTATGTGTAAGGAAGCCTCTTTATTGCAAGATCTTTGGGTTAGCCTTCCAAGGTTCTTGAAACCACTGCGCTCAGAACTGGTGTGTTGAACTGGGTTAACCAGGTTTTAGAAATTGTAATGAATAATAGTAGCAGGCTAGTAATATTAGGTGGCTCAATGCAATACATTTCTAATGACTTTCACTAATGGGCAGTTGTTGGCTGAGAATTCAATATGGTCAGCTTGATGAATTAAATAAGACAGACACGCCCTGCTGTCGCCAGATGTGGGCAACATGCATACTTTTCCACCACCATGCTAGGATGGCTAATTTTACTTTATGATGTTGGACAACGTTTGAAAATGGTGGTGGGGAAATGGTGTTTTATTAAGAAAGTATGCATATTTGACCCTTCTTTATAAAAAAAAAAAATCTCCAATTATGCCCTGTTAAATCGGGTTAAGGAGGAAACTGAATCATTTGCAGCCTGAATTGAGGATGTTTTATGTACGAGCCGGTCGCCAGGGACCTTCTGGGCACATTATGTCCAGACGGATAGTGGAGAATAGAGCCCACTAGCGGCTGTCCAGGCTAAAATAAGACGTAGATATGTATCTGTTTGGGCATAACCTTTCCGGTCCGTCTGTATCTAGAACTTAATCCCACAGTTTTATTAGTCGCGTTGGTTCAATCACATGTCACAATAAGGACCTGTTGTTTTCATAAATAAAATGACCTGCGTAGAGTAGATCAATTGATTGAATAAAAGAGATTATCTCTCTTCCTCTATTTCATTTCCTACTGTGTATGATGGTTTGTCTGGGAAGGGAAAGGGTCGTGGTTGTTTATTCCCTGGCTTGATATCAGATTTATTCAACATGTGTCACGATTGTCTTGTGAAGAGAGAGAGGACCAAAACGCAGCATGTGAAAAATAAGACATCTTATTTTTATTTTAAGAAGGAAAAACGAAACAAAACACTTTACAAACTAACAAAACAACAAACGACCGTGAAGCTACAAAACGAAAGTGCACACACAAGCTACTAACGTTTAGACATAGACAATTACCCACAAACAGCTAAAGCCCATGGCTGCCTTAAATATGGCTCCCAATCAGAGACAACAATAACCAGCTGTCTCTGATTGAGAACCAATTCAGGCAACCATAGACTTTCCTAGACACCTACACTGAACACTAACCCATCTACTCTACTTAACCATACAACACCCTAGACAATACAAAAACACACAAAGACAACCCACCCCAACTCACGCCCTGACCAACTAAATAAATAAAAGAAAAAGGAACAATAGGTCAGGAACGTGACAACATGTAATAATGCTGAATCACCAATACACTATACTAAGATCTATCTTTAACGGCTCTTTCTCTGTAGACTCTATTCGTGGCAAGGTGGAGGTGGTGCAAAGGGAGAACAAACAACTTAAAGGAACCTTGCTTGATGTACAGTGTCGATCAATGCGGGACAATCTCATCTTCTCTGGGATACCGAGAGAGACTGCTAGGACACTGTCACGAGACTGAAACTGCCCACAGATGTCGTGCATAATGTCACTTTCTCCAGAGTCCAGAGAAATGGTAAGGCCTCTGGGAAAAGGGCACGGCTAGGAATGGTGGCGGTGTAGTGCTGTATGTTCAGAATTGTATACCTTTCAAGAGGAGGGGTGACCTTAATGTATGTTAAGTAGAGGCACTATGGGTTCAAGTACATCTGCCTCACCAGGCACCCATATTGGTAGGATGTGTGTCCAGACCTCTAGCTCTAAGGTGTCTTCTCTGGATGACTTATGCACTGGGTTTGGCCACAGAGAGTAACAGAGATGTATTTATCTTAGGTGATTTTTATATAAATTGGAAGGAACATAATCATTCAAATAGAACACAATGATTGAGATATGCTGAGAGCTGTGGTTTGAACTAGCTATATGTCTAAACAAAAGACTCCACTATGCAAGTAACCATTTCACTGTACCGTTTACACCTTTTGTATCCTGTGCATGTGACAAATAAACATTGATTTTATTTGATATAGTGTGTGTTTACCAGAGACGGTAATGTGAAGAACCACTTGACCCGCACCAAAGTCAAATTAGGATATAACGTTAGGCCAACGAGACAGTGTTGAAGTTGTAAAATTCGTCGGTAGAATGCCCTGCATTCTGCATTCAATAAAGTAATTATTATAATACAAAAAGCTTTGTTAAATAAAAAAAAAGCTTGCGGTTGTGCTTTTATCACAACCGCAAGCTATTTTCTGTAATTAGTTTGCCATTAACTTGTAAATAATGATATTGCTGTGAGTTTATTTTCCTGTAATAATGAATACAAATGATCTAAAGTTAAGACGTCAGCAATGTGATATGGTCAATATTTGAAGTTAGCTAACTAGCTAACAAGCTAGAAACGAACCAATTTTTTTTTTTTGAAAGTAGCTTTTAGTTGCCTGGTTTGCTAGATTGACATACACTAAATTCATTTTTAAACGGTTGGGTTTATGGGTGTTAAAATACACCAGTTACGCTATTTTGGACCACCAGGCTGCTGATGTCATGCAGCCTGCCGTTTTTGTGTGAACACTTTTTCATAACGACAAGTTTGAACTCTGTTCATGATGTCACCGCGACAACTGTCTACAGACATGTCAATAGAAGTAGTATAAACCAGCTTTTAGTCTTAAAATCTTTGGTTGTTTAGTACACTACCATACTCACTCTGTTAAGCACATGGTCTCGCATGTGAATCCTTAAAGAGACGGGTGCGGCTACGGTTTAAGAGGGTGTGAACGATTCTAAATGAATAGAACAAAACATGCTTATTTCATTTCACAATGTACAGCATTTAAAACGTCCAAACTCCACTCGCAACAGTATTCAGTTGGTAAGAGACAGACATTGAGTCAATACTAGGAATAGATTGTCCACCGTCTACAATAACTCTTATCCTGGCAGAAGAGAGAAATAGGTAAAATACATTTCGATTCAGAGCAATAAAGAAATTGAATAATTTATCTGAGCAAACCAGAATCCTTTCAATATATAAATTCAAGCAATACTTTAGTACCACTTAAATATAATACATTTGAAGGTTGTGCAGGACTATGGTAGATGAAGGAACTAATTTATCTGGTCAATATGTCAGTGCATAATTTCTGTTGTTTGTAACAGTGTGTTGTATGTGGGAATGTGATTGTATTATAAATAGTATTTTCATAGTATTTTCATGTTTAAGGACTCTTGGAAGATTAGTCCAAATGAGGACTAAAAGAGATCCTAAATAAATATAATCTGGTTCAACCAGCAGCCCTCCACTGCATGTTTCGGTTTTACCACCCTCACCCGAGTAAGAGGTTGTCTATCTGAGCTATACACTCTTAGAAAAAAAGCTGAAGAACCTTAAAGGTGAACCCTTTAAATAACCTTTTTTTGGTTCCAGGTAGAATCCTTTTGGTTCCAAGTATAACTGTTTTTATACAGAGGGTTCTATGTACATGGAACCCAAATTGGTTCTAACTGGTACCAACATTTTTTTAAAATCTGGAACAGCCAAAGAACCCTTTTGGAACCCTTTATTCTAAGAGTATAGTTGATTGTACATGAGTCAATCCACAGCCTTGCCACAGTGACAGCCAGGTCATCTATCTGAGCTAGGTGATAGTGCTGTGTAGCCCTCAGGAACTCTGTGGTGGACAAATGTGACCGACCGGCTCAATTCGTTAGGACACAATTGGGAGAGGAAGCTATGTATCGGGTAGGAAGTTGAGTGGAAGTGGGCGTTGCTACATTGTGCAAAAGGACTATTGAAATGAATACTTGCATACTGGAGTCTTTTAAGTTTTAATACACAATACATTGGTTTTTTAAAGCCACGTTAGACAGCAATACTCTACACATACGGACCAGCTCAAATAGACAGACGCGTGCTATATGGCAGACCAATACAAACTCATCTCTCGGCATGTCCAGTCCACTCAATATCTCAGCCAATCATGGCTAGCGGGAAGGTTGCTGACTTTTTCTGTGGCTTAACCAACTAGGCTCCCAATTTAACAATTGTATTTGTATTTACAGATGGCATACAAGTTTGTTATTAAGGCAGATGAAAGTTCACATGTTCGAGAAGGCAATTCTGCCCCCCCCAAAAAGTTTCGATTTATTTATTTTTTGTTCTCAAAAGGGCTGTCCTGTGAAGTAGTGACCACCACATATACAGTGGGGCAAAAAAAGTATTTAGTCAGCCACCAATTGTGCAAGTTCTCCCACTTAAAAAGATGAGAGAGGCCTGTAATTTGCATCATAGGTACATTTCAACTATGACAGACAAAATGAGAAAAAAAAATCCAGAAAATCCCATTGTAGGATTTTTTATGAATTTATTTGCAAATTATGGTGGAAAATAAGTATTTGGTCAATAACAAAAGTTTATCTCAATACTTTGTTATATACCCTTTGTTGGCAATGACAGAGGTCAAACGTTTTCTGTAAGTCTTCACAAGGTTTTCACACACTGTTGCTGGTATTTTGGCCCATTCCTCCATGCAGATCTCCTGTAGAGCAGTGATGTTTTGGGGCTGTTGCTGGGCAACACGGACTTTCAACTCCCTCCAAAGATTTTCTATTGGGTTGAGATCTGGAGACTGGCTAGGCCACTCCAGGACCTTGAAATGCTTCTTACGAAGCCACTCCTTCGTTGCCCGGTCGGTGTGTTTGGGATCATTGTCATGCTGAAAGACCCAGCCACGTTTCATCTTCAATGCCCTTGCTGATGGAAGGAGGTTTTCACTCAAAATCTCACGATACATGGCCCCATTCATTCTTTCCTTTACACGGATCAGTCGTCCTGGTCCCTTTGCAGAAAAACAGCTTCCACCCCCATGTTTCCACCCCCATGCTTCACAGTAGGTATGGTGTTCTTTGGATGCAACTCAGCATTCTTTGTCCTCCAAACACGACAAATTGAGTTTTTACCAAAAAGTTATATTTTGGTTTCATCTGACCATATGACATTCTCCCAATCTTCTTCTGGATCATCCAAATGCTCTCTAGCAAACTTCAGACGGGCCTGGACATGTACTGGCTTAAGCAGGGGGACACGTCTGCCACTGCAGGATTTGAGTCCCTGGCGGCGTAGTGTGTTACTGATGGTAGGCTTTGTTACTTTGGTCCCAGCTCTCTGCAGGTCATTCACTAGGTCCCCCCGTGTGGTTCTGGGATTTTTGCTCACCGTTCTTGTGATCATTTTGACCCCACGGGGTGAGATCTTGCGTGGAGCCCCAGATCGAGGGAGATTATCAGTGGTCTTGTATGTCTTCCATTTCCTAATAATTGCTCCCACAGTTGATTTCTTCAAACCAAGCTGCTTACTTATTGCAGATTCAGTCTTCCCAGCCTGGTGCAGGTCTACAATTTAGTTTCTGGTGTCCTTTGACAGCTCTTTGGTCTTGGCCATAGTGGAGTTTGGAGTGTGACTGTTTGAGGTTGTGGACAGGTGTCTTTTATAATGATAACAAGTTCAAACAGGTGCCATTAATACAGGTAACGAATGGAGGACAGAGGAGCCTCTTAAAGAAGAAGTTACAGGTCTGTGAGAGCCAGAAATCTTGCTTGTTTGTAGTTGACCAAATACTTATTTTCCACCATAATTTGCAAATAAATTCATTAAAAATCCTACAATGTGATTTTCTGGAATTTTCTTTCTCATTTTTTCTGTCATAGTTGAAGTGTACCTATGATGAAAATTACAGGCCTCTCTCATCTTTTTAAGTGGGAGAACTTGCACAATTGGTGGCTGACTAAATACTTTTTTGCCCCACTGTACCTAGTTTCCTGAAAAGGGTCACATATACAGTATATCCATTGATTCTTGAAGAATATAACTTATAAATCCCTCATGAGCTTAGTTCAAGTGTCACACTCCATGAGAACCCAAAATATAAGCTTGTTTTTCTCCAATGTTTGTAAACATTGTAAATGTAAACAAACACGGTATAGCCTCATAACATGATTAAAACAATACTTTTCATATCATGGATGGTCAGTCTTTGCATCCATAGCTCTGTCTATTAATCTGAGAGTGTTTACATTTCTCCAGGCCCATCCATCAGATTTTTACCAAAACAGAGGCGGGGTGACCGTTTTGTTGTTGTTTCATCTGTGGATTTGCCCTTTAAACAGCTGCATATTATCAAGATATCAAAGTGTCACCAACAAAAAGGTAAACAATAGGCCTATAGCAATGCAGCACATGGCATTCATTTTTCACATGTAAATAGCACTTTCTAGTAGTGCTCAAAGCATGCCCTTCCATAAGCGCAGGATTTATTTTTCAACTCAAATCAATGAGCCCAATCAGTAATCCATGACAATAAGATCATAAACAACAGAGTAGGTGTCACGCCCTGACCTTAGAGAGCCGTTTTATTTCTCTATTTGGTTAGGTCAGGGTGTGATTTGGGGTGGGCATTCTATGTTATCTATTTCTTTGTTTTTGGCCGAGTATGGTTCAGAGGCAGCTGTCTATCGTTGTCTCTGATTGGGAATCATACTTAGGCAGCCCTTTTTCCCACTTTCTGTTGTGGGATCATGTTTTTGTTAGTTTCTGGTTTAGCGCTACTATACTTTACGTGTCGCTTATGTTTTTTTTGGTGTTCATTTAATAAATTCAAAATGTACGCCTACCACGTTGCACCTTGGTCTCATTCAGACGGCAGCCGTAACAGTAGAGCTGGCTAATAAGTCCTTCGTTTTGGGGTCGTTCTCAGGTAAAACAATTAGCCTAACCTGTACTTCCGTAATTCAAAGTCCTATTCTTGAAGATCAAGGGTATAACATTTATTGGAATGACTGGAATTCTGATAGACTTTGGTTTTTAATGTAAAGATATAATATAATCGTATTATTACAGTTAGTAGAAAGCGATGGGTTAGAAGAAGCCTACATAGCCAACCCATAAAGTAAAATGTAACATCCATATATGGCCGGCTATGTAAACTTTAACATTGATTTATCCTGCAATAGATGTCATTCAATTTGTAACATGTAATCAGATTACGTTACTTTAGTACATTTAGAAAGTAACCTACCTAACCCTGCAGATGGCATACAGATGGCATACAGATGGCATACAGATGGCATACAGATGGCATACAGATGGCATACAGATGGCATACAAGTCTGTTATCAAGTCACATGAAAGTTCACATGTTCCAGAAGGCGTTTCTGCCCCCAAAAAATAAATGTTCAAATGCCTCTCCTGTGAAGTAGTGACGCGCGACATACGCCTAGTGTCTTGAAACGGGTCACAAATGGATTCCACAACTGAATCCCCGTGAGAGGTCACACACACAGCATCCTCAAGTTTAATGTTAGTCCTGTGTCTTCATGTTACGTGTCAGTTGTTCCCTACACTTTTTATTCCTTTAATAGTCTTTTTGCGCCTTCAAAGTCTATTGTGATAAAAAAAGAGCCACTATATCAAACGTTACAATGAAGCAAGGCAATGTAAGGCACTGGTGAGGAATTCAGCGAACCTTCCATAAGCTAAATATGTAAAAAGGGAATCTCTTTTATCACAATGCATTCATGTTGGACAAAAGACTACTTTGCAAATCATAACAAAACTAAAATATTGGAATCATATACAACCACTTCTGCTATAATTGCGTTCTTTGTTTTTCAAGTAACCCATTTGTTCAGCCTGGCCTCAGTCATACGAAACATATTATATGTATTTCTGAGCACCTCCAAGACATATACAATGGACTAATGGTGTAGTTACTTTAGACAGAAACGAAACTAGGGTGGCTGGTTGGGGAGGATGGGTAGGCGTATACTGCGACCATCTAGCAATCCAGAGGTTGTGTATTCGAGTCGCGTCTGGGACAACTGTAGTATTATAGCTAAGCCTTCCCCTAACCCAAATTTTTACCTTAACCAAATTCACCTAACCTGATACAGAAATTCTCTTTGTCGTATTAGTTGTCCTAACCTTTTGCATAAATGTGCCTAACTTTTGTTGTTAGTTCTCCTAACCACCGACGTAAATGATCCCTGTAATTCTCCTTTGTTGTTACGGCCCAACAAGCAACCTTGTCTCAGAGAAAGACGTATAGTACTATACGTCCTGCAAGATGTAGGTTAAGTTCTATCATCCAATCCGTATGCTATTGTACGATCCAGGTAAGACGTATGATACTATACGGGCTCCAGAGTCGTGCAGTGATCTAAGGCATTGCATCTCAGTGCAAGAGGCTTCATTACAGTCCCTGGTTCGATTCCAGGCTGTATCACATTCGGCTGTGATTGGGAGTTCCATAGGGCAGTGCAGAATTGGCCCAGCGTCGTCTGGGGTAGGCCGTCATTGTAAATAAGAATTTGTTCTTAAAACTGACTTACCAAGTTAAATAAAAAAAAATATATATAATAATTTTTATTTGTATGGTATTGTATGATGGCTACTCCATTCGTAATGTAACCAACATAACGTAATATATCATATTAAACGGAAACTTACATACCAAATCCTACCAATTGCCCTGAGACCAGGTTGATTTATTTTATACACCCAACACCCTTCGAAACCTTGCTCTCCACATCTCCCCGTTTTATCAGCTCACTTCCGTTTATTGCATCCCACAACAAAAGGGATTCACCACCTTGGATTTCCTGCATGGCTTGCCATTCTAATGCAATCATGCATATCCATTATCTGTCACTGAACTCAAACAAATGGTTGCATTACCAGTCAAATGTTGATTAGTGTTATCGCTCACAGGTGACAGTAGGGAGCACCTTATTGATTGGCAAGTAGTAGGGTAGTATTGCTGGTAGTCACTCAGATTTAGTGCTCATTAAATCAAAGAGAAACTGGTAGCATCAAGATGACCGCATTCAAATAAACGAATAAAATCATAGAGACACCATCTGCTCACTCCCCCAAACCATTTACTCATATGAGACAGGTATAGACAGCTGTTGTCCAATAAGAATGGGCAATTTACCATTTGCATACACTGGTTGCTGCTCATTGCTGTGACTTTTACAGTAACTTGAATCTGCAAATTAAGAAATTATTATAAAATGACAAGGTTAGAATGTCTATTATTGTTAAGCTTACTTCATGTACCTTACCTTGGACGTACAGTGGGGAGAAGAAGTATTTGATACACTGACGATTTTGCAGCTTTTCCTACTTACAAAGCATGTAGAGGTCTGTAATTTGTATCATCGGTACACTTCAACTGTGAGAGACGGAATCTAAAACAAAAATCCAGAAAATCACATTGTATGATTTTTAAGTAATTAATTAGCATTTTATTGCATGACATAAGTATTTGATACATCAGAAAAGCAGAACTTAATATTTGGTACAGAAACCTTTGTTTGCAATTACAGAGATCATACGTGTCCTGTAGTTCTTGACCAGGTTTGCACACACTGCAGCAGGGATTTTGGCCCACTCCTCCATACAGACCTTCTCCAGATCCTTCAGGTTTCGGGGCTGTTGCTGGGCAATACGGACATTCAGCTCCATCCAAAGATTTTCTATTGGGTTCAGGTCTGGAGACTGGCTAGGCCACTCCAGGACCTTGAGATGCTTCTTACGGAGCCACTCCTTAGTTGCCCTGGCTGTGTGTTTCGGGTCGTTGTCATGCTGGAAGACCCAGCCACGACCCATCTTCAATGCTCTTACTGAGGGAAGGAGGTTGTTGGTCAAGATCTCGCGATACATGGCCCCATCCATCCTCCCCTCAATACGGTGCAGTCGTCCTGTCCCCTTTGCAGAAAAGCATCCCCAAAGAATGATGTTTCCACCTCCATGCTTCACGGTTGGGATGGTGTTCTTGGGGTTGTACTCATCCTTCTATTCCTCCAAACACGGCGAGTGGAGTTTAGAGCAAAAAGCTCTATTTTTGTCTCATCAGACCACATGACCTTCTCCCATTCCTCCTCTGGATCATCCAGATGGTCATTGGCAAACTTCAGACGGGCCTGGACATGCGCTGGCTTGAGCAGGGGGACCTTGCGTGCGCTGCAGGATTTTAATCCATGACGGCGTAGTGTGTTACTAATGGTTTTCTTTGAGACTGTGGTCCCAGCTCTCTTCAGGTCATTGACCAGGTCCTGCCGTGTAGTTCTGGGCTGATCCCTCACATTCCTCATGATCATTGATGCCCCACGAGGTGAGATCTTGCATGGAGCCCCAGACCGAGGGTGATTGACCGTCATCTTGAACTTCTTCCATTTTCTAATAATTGTGCCAACAGTTGTTGCCTTCTCACCAAGCTGCTTGGCTATTGTCCTGTAGCCCATCCCAGCCTTGTACAGGTCTACAATTTATCCCTGATGTCCTTACACAGCTCTCTGGTCTTGGCCATTGTGGAGAGGTTGGAGTCTGTTTGATTGAGTGTGTGGACAGGTGTCTTTTATACAGGTAACGAGTTCAAACAGGTGCAGTTAATACAGGTAATGAGTGGAGAACAGGAGGGCTTCTTAAAGAAAAACTAACAGGTCTGTGAGAGCCGGAATTCTTACTGGTTGGTAGGTGATCAAATACTTATGTCATGCAATAAAATGCAAATTAATTACTTAAAAATCATACAATGTGATTTTCTGGATTTTTGTTTTAGATTCCGTCTCTCACAGTTGAAGTGTACCTATGATAAAAATGACAGACCTCTACATGCTTTGTAAGTAGGAAAACCTGCAAAATCGGCAGTGTATCAAATACTTGTTCTCCCCACTGTATGTCAAGAAAGCACAGCAGAAAAAGTATTATGCCTGATAACTAGGCTAGTATTTTCAAATGTGTATTTTTTTCCCCCTTTTGAATGTTTTTTCTTCTTCTGAATCAGATATCTTCAGCCGCAATGATCTGTATTTCTGGCTCATTTGTGCACCAATCCATAAATCAGGCACTGTGTGCCCAGAATAGTGGCAATTAAGGAGAGTGGGCACTGGTGATATGTTAGTTTGTGTATGGATGGATAATACGCTTTTACATTGAACTGAATGGAAGGTTGATGTGTATGTGTCACGTTCTGACCATAGTTCTTTTGTATTTTCTTTGTTTTAGTGTGGTCAGGGCGTGAGTTGGGTGGGTATGATCTATGTTTTCTGTTTCTATGTGGGGTTTCTCGTTTGGCCTGATATGGTTCTCAGAGGCAGGTGTTAGTCATTGTCTCTGATTGGGAACCATATTTAGGTAGCCTGTGTTCTATTGTGTTTTGTGAGTGGTTGTCTTCAGTCTTTGTGTGTCTGCATCAGACAGAACTGTTTCGTTTTTTTCACATTTGTTGTTGTTTGTATTTTGAGGGTTCACTTTTATTAAATCAAGATGAACAATTACCACGCTGCACATTGGTCCTCCGATCCTTCTAATTTCTCCTCCTCAGACGAGGAGGAAGACGAAAGCCGTTACAGTATGTATGATTTGGGTACAGTCTGGAAACCTGATCAAACAGCTGTATCTAGACTGGGGGGGAAACAATGTGCAAAAAAACACAGCAAACACAATGCTTTTCAAAGAGAGCAACAGGATTGCAGATGGCCCAGGGTTGTTTTCCACTGTCCGTCAGAACATGTGGGTAGGTTTAAACTTTTGAGGCATTAAGAAGCACAAATGATCAGGAGAATCTCTTAAACAACCCTCAAACCAACTTTTAGAAGTTGTCGAATGTAAATATCAATGTAAATGCACATTTTAAATTAACCGGATGCTTACTGGGAGTGGGATGATCAAACCCCTAACTTCTTGTTGCACATGTTCTGACCCACAGCCATAACATACGATAGAGGATTAAGAAAGGAGCACTCCTGGTGAAACAGACGTTGAGACGTACGGCACTAACTCAGTCAACACGTTCTCTGGTTAAAGGTCTTTGGTTATTAGTTCTAAATGAGAGGCATTACATTAAACTCCCCACGGCCTAGTTAAAACTACGTAAATACGGCCAGAGATGTATGCAAGCTGTGTCTGATTGGTTTGGAGTTAGCTACTCTCCCACTGATGTCATAAACATGCTCATAGTGTACACAGCATTGTGTTAAGCCATTCAGCTCATGTTCCACAGCACAATTTCAATTCTATTTTACGCTTATTGGACTGACTTCTGCTTGATATGAATTTACCCATTCTAAAGGAACTAGATGCACTTTCTGGATGCACTAATAGGTTGGAAGTAATAAGCTCCTGGATACCGTTTTAGCGTGCCAGTCGTGCGTTATAAAGGTGCATTGCATCAGGCTTTCACATTAGAGTGATCGGTGTTGTAGCCGTAAACAAGCAAACTTTGCTTGGGGCATATAAAAAGGGACCTGACTGTCATGTAATGTGGGTGGGAAACCACGTTCTATGTTAAGTAAGTGCGAAGCAATATTTGTTTCGCGCATGAAAGTACATTTCAGCGGGAAGATGGTTTCTAAGGCGTATTCAGCACAGATGTTACATCCTAAAATGAGCTTGATGATCTCTCCTGTTTGATTGAAGAATTCAGAGAAGGGGAAAGCACACACAGAGTACCCAGCAAACCGGGAACATTCCCCGGACATTAGCTAACGTTCCTAGTTTAGGTTTTGAGCTAACATTAAGATAACTTCCAACAAACATTCAAAGGATCACCCAATTATTATTATTTTTTTTGCAAAAGTGTTTGAAATTAAATATCCATGGAATGTTATCCTAACATTAACTAAAATGTTGTTCACAACATCTGTAATACCTACCACAGAACATTCCCCTAACGTTCTCATTAGGTTGGCAGGGAATGTAATAACACAATGTTAATGTAATGTTCTTAGAACACACTGCCAAAAACAAAATGTGGGAGCAATAGGGTAATAGTGGTTCTGAGGAAACATTTCAGGGACACTCGACTAATGTTGATGGATATGTTATTTAACACAATAAAACAGGGAATACTCCTACAATGATCATTTGCTGATTCTGAATTTGGTCAAATTAAGCTGTAGTTTAAGATTTTTCATCCAAAAAGCATTACAAGAATATTGACATTCTGCTATATTGAGATGCAGTTTGTTCTGCTATATGGAAATGCCATTTCTTTAAAAGTGTTTTGAAGGTACTCTTATTCTGAAATGTTGGCTTTTCTGATCAACTGTGATAGCCCTATTTATGACATATGATGTTCTAAAAACATTTAAGATAATGGAAGTAGTTCTGGAAACATTACTGCAATGTTCTGCTGATATTGATGTGTGGTGTAACATTATATGAAGTTAAAATGTTTAAACAAATGTCATCTAAATATGGCAGAACATTGCATTGATACATCAACAATATGAAATCAGCTTGTTCCTGTCAGCATTTTCTGTATGCAAAGAATTCAGCACTTTTGCTTTCACTCAAAGACAAGAGTATGGTAGAGGGACAGCTTAGTGAGTGTCAGTAATTTGCTGTCAGATAACAAACTGTTTCTTCATTTGGGGAAAACTGAGTACATTTTATTTGGCTGTAACATTAGGCTAGGTAGATCACCAGGCTTCAGAGTCATGGTTTGGGACAGTGGTTACAGACACAAATGATGTTAATTACTTAGGCTGTGATCTAGACAGTTTTATGACTGGGGAGAGCATAGTGAAGAAACTTATAGCAGAAAGTCATATTTCTCAACAGAAAAGCCACATTTTCTAGATAAGGTTACCTTGAAAACACTTTCAACAGCCTTAGTGCAGCCTCACTATAATTATGCTTGCACTACTTGGTACAGTCGCTCCCCCAAGATCATAGAGAACAAACTACAAATGGCACAGAACAAAATGGTAAGAGTGACACTGATTCTTAGCCCTCGGTCTCATGTTGGCTCTTCTCAACTCAGAAAAATCCATTGGCTAATGGTTGATAAAAGGGTCCTTCAGCTGAAGTTGGGAATGAACCACAAAATCCCACATGGCACAGTGCCCCAGTGTCTGACCAATTTATTTGACTTCTGTTAGGGACTCACATTCTAAAGCCACTAGAGGTAGTGCCACAGACGTTGTGCCATGTTGATTTAAGAGTTGTAGTGGTCAGAATATACGGCAATGGTAGACTGGAACAAGCTCCAGGCTGCAATTTAAAATGGTTTCTGCCAGTCATAGCTAGGTTCAAACCCTCCCACAAGGTTTGGATAATGATGAGATAGCCTCCTAGCCAACTGTGTGTATGTGTGTATTTTGTGTATGTGTGTATTTTGCTTTTGTATATACACTGCATTCGGAAAGTATTCATCCCCTTTGACTTGTTCAAGGGGTCAGACTCCTTTAAAAAAATGTTTTTAACATTACAGCCTTATTCTAAAATGGAATAAATAAAACATTATCCTCATCATTCTACACACAATACCACACAATCACAAAGCAGAAACAGGTGTTAGGAAAATTGTACAACTGTATATAAAAAAAACAGACATACCTTATTTACATAAGTTTTTACAACCTCGGAATTGAGCTCAGGTGCATCCTGTTTCCATTGATCATCCTTGATGTTTCTACAACTTGATTGTATTGAGAGTCCACCTATGATAAATTCAATTGATTGGACATGATTCGGAAAGGCACACCTGTCTATATAAGGTCCCACAGTTGACAGTGCATATCAGAGCAAAAACCAAGCCATGAGGTCGAAGGAATTGTCTGTAGAGCTCCGAGATAGGATTGTGTCGAGGCACAGATCTGGGGAAGGGTACCAAAAAATGTCTGCAGCATTGAAAGTCCCCAAGAACACAGTGGCCTCCATCATTCCTAAATGGAAGAAGTTTGGAATCACCAAGCCTCTTCTTAGAGCTGGCCACCCAGCCAAACTGAGCAATCGGGAGATAAGGCCCTTGATCATGGAGGTGAGTAAGAACCCGATGGTCAATCTGACAGATCTCCAGTTCCTCTGTGGAGATGGGAGAACCTTCCAGAAGGACAACAATCTCTGCAGCACACCACTAATCAGACCTTTACGGTAAAGTGGCCAGGCGGAAGCCACTCCTCAGTAAAAGGCACATGACAGCCCGCTTGGACTTTGCCAAAAGGCACTTAAAGACTCCCAGACCATGAGAAACAAGATTATCTGGTCTGATGAAACCAACATTGAACTCTTTGGCCTGAATGCCAAGCGTCACGTCTGGAGGAAACCTGGCACCATCCCAACAGTGAAACCTGGTGGTGGCAGCATCATGCTGTGGGGATGTTTTTAAGAGACCGGGACTGGGAAAGTGGTCAGGATTGAGGGAAAGATGAACACAGCAAAGTACAAAGAGATCCTTGATGAAAACCTGCTCCAGAGCTCTCTGGACCTCAGACTGGGGCAAAGGTTCACCTTCCAACAGGACAATGACTCTAAACACAAAGCCAAGACAACGAAGGAGTGACTTCGTGACAAGTCTCTGAATGTCCTTGAATGGCCCAGTCAGAGCCCGGACTTGAACCCGATTTGAACATTTTTGGAGGGACCTGAAAATAGCTGTGCAGCGATGCTCCCCATCCAACCTGACAGAGCTTGAGAGGTTCTTCAAAGAAGAATGTGAGAAACTCCCCAAATACAGGTATGCCAAGCTTTTAGTGTCATTCCCAAGAAGACTTGAGGCTGTAATCGCTGCCGAAGGTGCTTCAACAAAGTACTGAGTAAAAATGCTAATCTATATGTGATATATCTGTTTGTTTTTGTATATATTTGCAAAAATGTAAATAAAATAATAATTTTTAAAAAATTGATCCATTTTAGAATAAGGCTGTAATGTAACAAAATGTGGAAAAAGTCTAGGGGTCTGAACAGTTTTCGAATGTACACTATGTACATTTTGGAAGTGTTTGATTGTATGGCACTGAATGCTCATGTCATTGGTTTTTGCCCCGCGGCCCTTGACTATAAAGAGGACCACAATGGAAACAAGTCCTTTTTCTTCATTATGTTAATATCCTCAACCGTTTTTGGTGTACATATCTGTTGCCGGGTGTAACATGTTTAAGTATTTTATATCGTAAAAATAATCATCTACTTACATCATGGTATTTGAGTAGGGTATTGTCCTAACAACGTTATAGCTTTTATAAAACTCTATAAGAACATTGAGGGAATGTTTCGTGCACCCTGATACAAACATTGTAAGAATGTCATCACAACTGGACACACTTCCCACAATACTAATTGCATGTTTTGGGAACTTTGAAATAACAGAAAAAAATGTCCTTTGGAAAATGTTGTAACATTAGGGGAATGTTTTATTTCCACACTAATAAACTCAGCAAAAAAATAAAACGTCCTCTCACTGTCAACTGCGTTTATTTTCAGAAAACTTAACATGTGTAAATATTTGTCTGAACATAACAAGATTCAACAACTGAGACATAAACTGAACAAGTTCCACAGACATGTGACTAACAGAAATGGAATAACGTGTCCCTGAACAGAGGCGGGGGTCAAAATCAAAAGTAAGTTGGTATCTGGTGTGGCCACCAGCTGCATTAAGTACTGCAGTGCATCTCCTCCTCATGGACTGCACCAGATTTTCCGGTTCTTGCTGTGAGATGTTACCCCACTCTTCCACCAAAGCACCTGCAAGTTCCCAGACATTTCTGGGGGGAATGGCCCTAACCCTCACCCTCCGATCCAACAAATCCCAGACGTGCTCATTGGGATTGAGATCCGGGCTCTTCTCTGGCCATGGCAGAACACTGACATTCCTGTCTTGCAGGAAATCACGCACAGAACGAGCAGAATGGCTGGTGGCATTGTCATGCTGGAGGGTCATGTCAGGATGAGCCTGCAGGAAGGGTACCACATGAGGGAGGAGGATGTCTTCCCTGTAACGCACAGCATTGAGATTGCCTGCAATGACAACAAGCTCTGTCCAATGATGCTATGACACACCACAAAACCGCGACTCATCAGTGAAGAGCACTTTTTGCCAGTCCTGTCTGGTCCAGCGATGTTGGGTTTATACCCATAGGCAACGTTGTTGCCAGTGATGTCTGTTGAGGACCTGCCTTACAACAGGCCTACAAGCCCTCAGTCCAGCCTCTCTCAGCCTATTGTGGACAGTCTGAGCACTGATGGAGGGATTGTGCGTTCCTGGTGTAACTCGGGCAGATGTTGTTGTCATCCTGTACCTGTCCTGCAGGTGGGATGTTCGGATGTACCGATCCTGTGCAGGTGTTACACGTGGTCTGCCACTGCGAGGACAATCAGCTGTCCGTCCTGTCTCCCTGTAGCGCTGTCTTAGGCGTCTCTCAGTACGGACATTGCAATTTATTGCCCTGGCAACATCTGCAGTCCTCATGCCTCCTTGCAGCATGCCTAAGGCACGTTCATGCAGATGAGCAGGGACCCTGGGCATCTTTCTTTTGGTGTTATTCAGAGTCAGTAGAAAGGTCTCTTTAGTGTCCTAAGTTTTCATAACTGTGACCTTAATTGCCTACTGTCTGTAAGCTGTTAGTGTCTTCCACAGGTGCATGTTCAATAATTGTTTATGGTTCATTGAACAAGCATGGGAAACCGTGTTTAAACCCTTTACAATGAAGATCTGTGAAGTTATTTGGATTTTTACGAGTTTACAAACATTTTAGGTATGTCACCACAACTGGAAAGATTTTGTGTTTGGGAATCTATCTCTTTTAATGTCCCTACACCGTACTCACAACATAATTACATGTTTTGAGAACTTTAAAAGAACATAGAAAACATGTTCTGTTAACATACTTGCAACATCAGATACATCTTTTTTGTCCCACCACATTGTATATCATCCACACAACTAGACAGAGTTTGTGTTATTAAAACTTTTAGGGGGAATTGTCTTAAACATTTCCCACAACGTAATGCAATATTCTGGGAACATTCAAAAAAGCAGTTTTGGTTTGCTGGGTAGTGACATACTATGTTTATTACTTTTCATACTTCAAACATGACGTGGACAGCACAAAAGCCCTGAAAAAGGTGATAACTGCAGCGTGAAGGTGTTTTAATGCTCAATATGTCTGGTTAATAAAAGCTTGAGTTTTTATATTTAAAATCATCTTAAAAGTGGACTGCATGGCATCTTGCCAATCTCAGTGCATTAGAAACGACTGTGAAAATCCATAGGCTCTTCATTCTAGTTACGTACAGTGTGTGAGAGGCTTGGGTTCATGTTGGATCCACGTCTGCTGCCATGTAGCTTTAAGCTTTTACTTCCTTCGTTTCATGTGCCCTACTGTTTCTCACCTCTTACCACCATTTAAAGGGATTACAGTGAGAACCGAACAGGGGTACTTGTTAGTCCATTCCCCACAGAGTCAATTCTCAGTTTCACAAAGCCTGGGGCTGAAATGTAATCTTCGGCTTCGCACAGCAAATCACATGGATAGCCTTGCATTGAAAACAATGGATTGAGATAGAGTATGGTGGGTGGAGGGATGAATGCTGATCAGATTAGGGAAAAAGTAAGTAAGTGGAGTAAAATACATCCAACTTTTTAACAAGTTGAGTTGCTAAGTGGGTACAGCAAATATAGCCTATTCATACCCCTGAGTCAATACTTTTTAGAAGCACTTTTGGCAGCTATTACAGCTGTGAGTCTGTCTGGTTAAGAGCTTTCCACACCTGGATCGTGCAACATTTGACCATTTTTCTTTTCAAAAGTATTTAAGGTCTGTCAAATTAGTTGTTGATCATTGCTGCACAACAATATTCAGGTCTTACCATAGATTTTCAAGTATATTTAAGTTAAAACTAACTCTGTCACTCAGGAACATTCACTATCTTCTTGGTAAGCAACTGTAGATTAGATTTAGCCTTGTGTTTTTAGGATATTTTCCTGCTGAAAAGTGAATTAATCTCATAGTGCCTGGTGGAATGCAGACTGAATCAGGTTTGCCTCTAGGATTTTGCCTGTGCTAAGCTCCAATACGATTATTTTTTTCATCCTGAAAAACTCCCCAGACCTTAACGATTACCAGCATACTCACAACATGACGCAGCCACCACTATGCTTGATACTCAGTGATGTTGTATTGGATTTGCCCCAAACATAACACTTGGTATTCAGGACAAGAAGTGAATTGCTTTGCAGTATTACTTTAGTGCCTTGTTGCAAACAGGATGCATGTTTTGGATTTTTTAAAATTCTGTACAGGCTTCCTTCTTTTCACTCTGTCAATTAGGTTAGTATTGTGGCGTAACTTCAATGTTGTTGATCCATCCTCAGTTTGCTCCTATCACAGCAATTACACTTTGTAACTGTTGAAAGGCACTTGAACATTCGTAGTGTCATTCCAAAAATTGATCAAATTCAACAAAATCCAACCTTGACTTCCTCTGCCTCTCAGAGACATGGCTCCATTAAAAACTCTCCATATGCTGCTTTGATTGTGCCTGGCTACAATGTTTTCAGGAGAGACAGGATTGAAGGAAGAGGAGGGGATCTGATGATTTACATTAAAGAACATATCCGATGTAAACAAATTGAGTGGTACTGTGATAACGAACTAGAATGTATTGGCCTGAATGTTACACTGTCTCCTCAAATGTCTTTTATCCTTATTGGAATGTATAGGCCACCTTCCAACAAGAGTGTGTTTTTTGATCAGTTTAATAACATGCTTAGGGAATGTGATTTTGGGAAAGAAGTCATCTTAATGGGAGATTTTAATATGAATTATGAAGACAAGTCTTGTAGGAAAACCCTCAAACGGATCACTAATACCTTTGACCTTACACAGCTAGTTAAAGGGCCAACCAGGGTGACTTGTTGCTCTAAAACACAGATTGATTTGGTGTAGAGTAATAACCCAGAGAGAGTGACTAAATCATTCAATATGGTTACTGGGCTATCTGATCATAATCTGACACTTATAGCCTGAAAGCTGTCTAAGAGCAGGTTTAACCTCTCTACTGTTAGAAAGCCGGATCAACTAAGAATACCTAAGAGTGAATTAAACTATTTTGAAAACGCAATTAAGGGAATTAACTGGAATGATCTCTTGTCCTATACAGACGTGGAAGCTGATAGTCAGGTTTTTCTATCCACAATCCAGACTACTTCCTAAAGAAAATCAAATCCAAACCTGGCCAAAAGAGCACTCTTCCTTGGCTAAATGGAGAAATCTGGAAATTGATGAAAGAACGAGATTATGCTCTAAAAATAGCCCTAAGATCCAAATTAGAGCATGACAGACGTAGGTTTACAATGTTGATAAATAAGGTGATGAAAGAAATCAGACAGGCCACGGCAAACTTTTTTATTAACATAATTGGTGAAGCAAAGGGAAAATCTAAAAAAGTTAACAGGGAAAGACCATAGTAACACTGCAAAAAGACTAGAAATCATGGTGAATAACAATCTAACACAGGTTGCAGTCGAAATAGCAATAGCCTTCAATTCCTACTTTATTGACTCTGTCAGGGTACTGACACAGAACCCCTCCACTGGTTTCTTGGGCTCAGTGCTAGTAAATGACACTCAACCTGTCTTCATCATAAGGGAGGTTTCTGAGTCAAAGGTGAACAAGGTGATTAGCTCACTAAAGAACTCTAAAGCCAAAGATGTGTTTGGGCTGGACTCTACCTTTCTTAAAGTCACTCATTGGCCCCATTACTAAGGTCACCAACACATCTATTGGTCTCGAGGTGTTTCCAAGGGTATGGAAGTCGGCCATAATAACGGCCATCTTTAAATAGGGTGACCCTGCTGACGTGTGTAACTACAGGCCCATTAGTATACTACCTGTGGTGTCAAAGGTTGTTGAAAAGTGTGTAGCAGAACAACTGGTTACCCACCTCAACAACAGCCCCTTCACATTACACTCCATGCAGTTTGGCTTCAGAGCGAAACACTCCACAGAAACGGCCAACTGCTTTCTTCTGGAAAATGTGAAGTCCAAGATGGACAAAGGAGGTGTTGTTGGGGCTGTGTTTCTGGACCTAAGGAAGGCTTTTGATGCTGTTAACCATGAGATTCTCATCACAAAATTGTTTCAACTTTTCCCCCGATACCTTCAGATGGATGAAATCATACCTTGAAGGCAGAACTCAGTGTGTCAGAGTGAGCAATGAGCTGTCGCCCACTCTTAGCTATGATGTGGGCGTGCACCAAGGGTCAATACTGGGGCCCCTCCTGTTCAGCCTGTACATTCATGATCTGCCTTCTGTCTGTACTGGGTCTGAAGTTCAAATGTATGCAGATGATACAGTGATATATGTGCATGCAAAGAGCAAACAACAAGCTGCACAAGAACTCACTACTGTAATGGTCCAGGTTACAAAGTGGCTCAGTGACTCGTGTTTGCAGTATGGCAGCAGATTCACAAGGTCTGCCATGAGAGGTGACTGTATAGTTCCCTTAAGGATAAGCACCTTTAGTAAATCCGCTTTCTCTGTGAGAGCTTCCAATGTCTGGAATACACTGCCATCAGACACACATAACTGCACCACATATCGCACTTTCACAAAATGCATGAAGACATGGCTAAAGGTCAATCAGATTTGTGAACATAACCCCTAGCTGTGTATTGCCGCTTTCCATGTTGTCTGTTGTCTGGAGCTTGTGAGGTGTGGAAACACTGTTGCTTTTATGAATTTTGTCTTGCTGCTTTTTGTTCTATGTTGCTCTGTCTGTATGCTACGTCTTGCTTGTCCTATGTTGCTCTGTCTGTATGCTATGTCTTGCTTGTCCTGTGTTGATCTGCGTGTGCTCACTGCTCAATGATTGTCTATATTGTAATTGTTTTTAATAACCTGCCCAGGGACTGCGGTTGAAAATTAGCCGGCTGGCTAAAACCGGCACTTTTACTGAAACGTTGATTAATGTGCACTGTCCCTGTAAAAATCAAATGAAAACAAAACTCAAACCATTGATCTCATGATGAAATCCCTGTTTCCTTTCACTCCAGCAACTGTTAGGAAGGACGCCTGTATCTTTGTAGTTACTGGATGTATTGATACACCATCCAAAGTGAAATGAATAACTTCACATGCTCAAAGGCATATTCATTGTCCGCTTTTGTTTTACCCATCTACCAATTGGTGCCCTTCTTTGCGAGGCATTGGAAAACCTCCTTGGTCTTTGTGGTTGAATCTGTGTTTGAAATTCACTGATCGACTGAGGGACCTTACAGATAAGTGTATGTGTGGCGCAAATTTTAACTCCTGAATGTATTTAGGCTTGCCATAACTAAGGGGTTGAATACTTATTGATTCAAGACATTTCAGCTTTTCATTTGTAATTCACTTGTAAAAATGTTGAAAAACTTAATTCCACTTTGAGATAACGGTCTGAGACTCTCACACCCTGATCTGTTTCACCTGTCTTGTGTTTGTCTCCACCCCCCACCAGGTGTCTCCCATTTTTCCCATTATCCCCTGTTTATTTATACATACGTTGTCTGTCTGTTGCCAGTTCTTCTTCTTGTTCCAGCGTGTTTTTCTGAGTTTTTCCCATTCGCTCTAGTTTTTGTTCTAGTCTTGACCCTGAGCCTGCCTGCTGTTCCACGCCTGCCCGACTCTTATTAGGATTACTGATCTCTGCCTGTCCTGGACCTGACATTTACCTACCCCTTATATATAATACGTCTCTGAGACTCTAACCATCTGCCTCCTGTGTCTGCATCTGGGTCTCATCCTGTGTCGTTATAGAGACAATCAAAATTGTATCAATTAAAAATTTAGGCTGAAACAACAAAATGTGGAAAAAGTCAAGGGAGGTGAATACCTTCTAAAAGCACTGTATGCAATCATTTTAACCAAATTTCAACATGGACAAGCGTTGTATAAAATATGTGGAATTTGCACCTTTCAAAACAAGGTCCAATTTTTGACTGTTGGTTGGGCAGTACCTCCTACTGGATAATTGATCTATCTACAGCTACCCTTTGGTCTCCCATCCAGGGTTCTAACCAAGCCCAGCTTAACCATTATGTTTGTCACTGACTATAACCAATGTTCTATTGTGAGAATGATTGTTGAGAGATCTCCACTTAAAAACAAAATAGATTCACAGTTGTTATCCAAGTCAATCCAAAGTGTAGGTTTAACAAAGCAAATGAAATGAACATTTTGAACATCTTGGCCATGTTCTGTTATAATCTCCACCCGGCACAGCCAGAAGAGGACTGGCCACCCCTCATAGCCTGGTTCCTCTCTAGGTTTCTTCCTAGGTTTTGGCCTTTCTAGGGAGTTTTTCCCAGCCACCGTGCTTCTACACCTGCATTGCTTGCTGTTTGGGGTTTTAGGCTGGGTTTCTGTACAGCACTTCGAGATATTAGCTGATGTACGAAGGGCTATATAAAATAAACTTGATTTGATTTGATTTGAAATGTGACCATACTTTATCCCTCATATCATCAATGATGCTATTTAGGCCTATATAGGATTTGCAAAGTCGTCAACAACTATTGTTTAAAAAATAGACAAATCAAATGTTTTTGGTCACATACACATGGTTAGCAAATGTCAATGTGAGTGTAGTGAAATGCGTGTGCTTCTAGTTCCGACAGTGCAGTAATATCTAACAAGTAATCTAACAATTCCCCAACAACTACCTAATACACACAAATGTAAAAAGATGGAACAAGAATATGTACATCAGTTTGATTTCACAGAAGTGTGATTGACTTGGAGTTACATTGTGTTGTTTAAGTGTTCCCTTTATTTTTTTGAGCAGTGTATAAATATATGGATGAGCGATGGCCGAGCGGCATAGGCAAGATGCAATAGATGATATAAGAAACAGTATATACATATGAGATTAGTAATGTAAGATATGTAAATATTATTAAAGTGGCATTGTTTAAATTAACTAGTGAGTCTCTATGTAGGCAGCAGCCTCTATGAGTTAGTGATTGATGTTTAGCAGTCTGGCCTTGAGATTGAAGCTACTTTTCAGTCTCTTGGTTCCAGCTTTGATGCACCGGTACTGACCTCGCCTTCTGGATGGTAGCGGGGTGAACAGGCAGTGGCTTGGGTGGTTTTTGTCCTTGATAATCTTTTTTGTCCTTTTTGTGACATCAGGTGCTGTATGTATCCTGGATGGCAGGTAGTTTGCTGATGCATTGTGCAGACCACATCACACTCTGGAGAGCCTTGCGGTTGAGGGCGGTGCAGTTGTCGTACCAGACGGTGATACTGCCCAACAGGATACTCTAAATTGTGCATATGTAAAAGTTTGTCAGGGTTTTAGGTGACAAGCTAAATTTCTTCAGCCTCCTGAGGTTGAAGAGGCGCTGCTGCGCTTTCTTCACCACGCTGTCTGTGTGGGTGGACCATTTCAGTTTGTCCGTGATGTGTACGCCGAGGAACTTAAAACTTTCCAACTTCTCCACTACTGTCCCGTTGATGTGATAGGGAGGTGCCCTCACCTCCTTCCTTTAGGCTGTCTTGTCGTTGTTGGTAATCAAGCCCACTACTGTTGTGTCGTCTGCAAACTTGATGATTGAGTTGGAGGCGTGCATGGCCACGCAGTCATGGGTGAACAGGGAGTCCAGGAGGGGGCTGAGCACGCACCCTTGTGGGGCCTCAGTGTTGAGGGTCAGGGAAGTGAAGATGTTGTTTCCTACCTTCACCTCCTGAGGGCGGCCCGTCAAAGTCCAGGACCCTCCAGCTTAATGATGAGCTTGGATGGTACTAAGGTGTTGAATGCTGAGCTGTAGTCAATGAACAGCATTTTTACATAGGTATTCCTATTGTCCAGATGTGATAAGGCAGTGTGATGATGATTGCATCGTCTGTGGACCTGTTGGGGCAGTATGCAAACTGAAGTGGGTCTAGGGTGGCACGTAAGCTTTCCACAGCGCAGCTGGCCCATGTTGTCCCACAGTTGTGTCAAGTTGGCTGGATGTTCTTTGGGTGGTGTACCATTCAATTCTTGACACAAACCAGTGCGCCTGGCTCCTACTACCATAACCCGTTCAAACGCATTTAAATATTTGGTCCATTCACCCTCCGAATAGCACACATACACACACTGTCTTAATTTTCTCAACGCTTGAAAAAACCTGTCTCCTCCCCTTTATCTACACCAATTGAAGTGGATTTAATAAATGCCATCAATAAGGGGTCATAGCTTTCACCTGGATTCACCTGGTCAGTCTGTCATGGAAAGAGCAGGTGTTCGTAATGTTTTGTACACTCAGTGTAAATTGCAGTACATGGTGAATTCTGTATTTCTATCAGGAAAAAAAAGTAGAAGTGGAACCAACAGGTTCGCTCGACGTTATTCATGATTTCCTCGCGTGTAATTGTGGTGCAATTGGGAGGGAATTACGGTGTATCTATAAACAAACCTCCGCCACACCTTAATTGCTTAGATCTCCACTCCGAACGAACAGTGGGTGAATAGCATGCTATTCTCATGCTTAAATTCAAGGTCAGAATATGCTTGGAGAGAATCGGCCCCATAAAGCGTGTATGTTCAAGATAGCATGCATAGGATGTTGCAGGTCTGTAGAGATCAAATAAAATTGTATTTGTCATATGCGCACATTACAACAGGTGTAGACCTTACCTTGAAATGCTTATTCACAAGCTCTTTTAACCAACAATGCAGAATTTATAAAAAATTTAATATTTGCCCAAAAAATGTATACACAAATAAAATAAACAAAAGTTAGCATACGCACCACCCTCTGTAGCGCCTTACGGTCGGATGCCAAGCAGTTGTCATAGCATGCGATGATTCAACCAGTCAGGATGCTTTCGATGGTGCAGCTGTACAACTTTTGAGGATCTGAGGACCCATGCCAAATCTTTTCAGTCTCCTGAGACTATATGCGTTGTCGTGCCCTCTTCACGACTGTCTTGGTGTGTTTGGACCATAATAGTTTGTTAGAGATGTGGACACCAAGGAACTTGAAGCTCTCCACCCGCTCCACTACAGCCCCATCAATGTGAATGGTGTCGTACTCACGCACCTTTGCAGGGCCTCCGTGTTGAGGATCAGCGTGGCAGATGTGTTGTTGCCTACCCTTACCACCTGGGTGCGGCCCATCAGGAAGTCCAGGATCCAGTTGCAGAGGGAGGTGTTTAGTCCCAGGGTCCTCAACTTAGTGATGAGCTTTGTGGGCACTATGGTGTTGAACGCTGAGCTGTAGTTAACAAACAGCATTCTCGCATAGGTGTTCCTTTTGTCCAGGTGGGAAAGGGGAGTGTGGAATGCAATGGAGATTGTGTCATCTGTGGATCTGTTGGGGCGGCATGCGAATTGTAGTGGGTCTAGGGTTTCTGGTATGATGGTGTTGATATCAGCCATGACCAGCCTTAAAAAGCACCCAGCATGCTACAGACGTGAGTGCTATAGGGCAGTAGTCATTTAGGCAGGTTACCTTTGGTGTTATTGGGCATAGGGACTATGGTGGTCTGCTTGAAAAATATCGGTATTACAGATGCGATCAGGGAAAGTTTGAAAATGTTAGTGAAGACGCTTGCCAGTTGGTCAGCACATGCTCTGAATACGTGTCCTGGTAATCCGTCTGGCCCTGCGGACTTGTGAATGCTGACCTGTTTAAAGGTCTTACTCACATTGGCTATGGAGAGCGTGATCACACAGTCATCCGGAACATCTGGTGCTGTCATGCAATGTTCAGTGTTGCGTGCCTCGAAGCCAACATAGAAGCCATTTAGCTCGTCTGGTAGGCTCGCGTCATTGGGCAGCTCGCGGCTGGGTTTCCCTATGTAATTCGGTAATCGTTTGCGAGCCCTGCCACATCCGAGGAGCATCAGAGCCGGTGTAGTAGGTTTCAATCTTAGTCTTGTATTGTCACATTTTGCCTGTTTGATGGTTCGTCGGAGGACACTGCAGGATTTCTTATAAGGAATCAGGAGGATACAATTATTTTCAGATTTGCCAAATGGAGGGTGAGGGAGAGCTTTGCATGTGTCTCTATGTGTGGAGTAAGGGTGGTCTACAACCCCCCCTGGTTGCACATGTGACATGCTAGCTGAAATTCGATAAAACGGATGTAAGTTTTCCTGCATTAAAATCCCTGGCCACTAGGAGCACCGCTTCTGGGTGAGCATTCTCTTGTTTGCTTATGGCCTTGTACAGCTCCTTGAGTGCGATCCTATTGCCTGCATCCGTTTGTGGTGGTAAATAGAGAGCTACCAAAAATATAGATGGAAACTCTTGGTAAATAGTGTGTTCTACAACTTATGAGGTGCTCTACCCCAGGTGGGCAAAACGTTGAGACTTCCTTATTATTAGAGATCACGCAACAGCTGTTGACAAATAGACACAGATCACCAGCCCTCGTCTTACATGATGCTGCAGTTCTGTCTTGCCGATTCACGATAAAACCCAGCCAACTGTATATTATCCATGTTCTCGTTCAGCCACGGCCCGTTGGTAGGATAGTCTCGAACGGAGCTCATCCAGTTATTCTCCAGTGATTGCCAATTCGCCAGTAGGATGGATGGTAAAGGTGGATTATCCACTCGCCGACAGAATTCTCACCAAGCACCCAGATTTGTGCCCCCTGTATCGGTGTCTCCTCTTCATGCGAATGACATAAATCTTTCTCCTCTGAGATCTTCCCAATTGGTGTAATAATCTGCGCAGTATCTCAACTGCATTGAGCACTTGCAGCAAGTACTTTTAATGTAATCTCAACTGCAATCGAGGTAATTTGGCTCTGCTTTCAGATGAAGCACAGTGCTAACACAATCATTTGTATAAAATATCTGACATTGGATTCCCATTTTAACTTGGCTGTGCTGTTTAAATGGTTTTAAGCGCAGTGATAGACATGTGGGTGACAACTCAACCAAAAATCGGAAACAGTTTTTTCATTGGAATTTGGTTGTGCTTTAAGATGGTTGAAAGCATAGTGATAACACATGGGAAAATCCACTAACTTTTGGCTGTCTTTTTGAGTGGGTGAATATAGGTGATAATCTCATTGATCAACATCTAAACAAATTATTACCCAATTATCTATGTTGAAATGACATGGTGTGCCTAGTGGGCAGACAGTGTAGCGTGTGTAGTCTGCAGCAGCAGTACTATGGGGGTAGCTAGAGAATTCTTCTCTTTTGAAGAGGGAGATAAGTAAGAACAAAGTCAGCCATAGTGTCAAAACAAGACCTCCCCTTCCACCCTTAGGCTCCTCGGCCTTGAACCAGATACCAGAGACTCTTCAGAGTAGAGGAGATTAGGAACAGAGCGTGTTCTAGATACAACTGTAGACAAAGTGGGTTTGCAGCGTGCCCAGGGTGGGGTGTCAGATAAATTGGATTTGGTTTTGGTTTGTTTATCTTTGTATTTTGAAGTGGATGTGTTTACTCGATATGTATTGTACCTGGAATACAATCTGGTGAAGAGACTGTCTTGCATTCCCCAACTGATGAATCATATTGTTGCCAAATGCATCCCTGCTTTGGATGAGGCATTGGGTTGGGATTGGGCCAGGTGAAGATTTGGTTCAGAGTGGGAGGAAGCCTGGTAATATACATTTATAATATAATTGAAGAAAGACAGCTGGGGGTAAGAGTAAGGTAAATCAATCAAGTCTATGTTAGCACTCAAATACATTTTACACACAGTACCAGTCAAAAGTTTGGACACTCCTACTCACTCAAGGGTTTTTCTTTATTTTTATTTTTATATGGAATCATGTAGTAACCAAAAAAGTCAAAGTAGCCACCCTTTGCCTTCATGACAGCTTTGCACACTCTTGGCATTGTTCCTACATTTTTGAAATACCTTATTTACATAAGTAGTCAGACTCTTTGCAATACGAATCGAAATTGAGCTCAGGTGCATCCTGTTTCCATTGATCATCCTTGAGATGTTTCTACAACTTACCCCTGTGGTACATTCAATTGATTGAACATGATTTGAAAAGGTCCCACAGTTGACAGTGCATGTCCGAGCATAAACCAAGCCATGAGGTCGAACTAAATATCTGTATAGCTCAGAGACAGGATTGTGTCGAGGCACAGATCTGGGGAAGGGTACCCAAAAGATTCTGCAGCATTGAAGGTCCCCAATAATGCAGTGGCCTCCATCATTCTTAAATGGAAGAGGTTTGGAACCACCAAGACTCTTCCTTGAGCTGGCCGCCCGGCTAAACTGAGCAATCGGGGGAGAAGGACCTTGGTCAGGGAGGTAACCAAGAACCCGATGGTCACTCTGAAAGAGCTCCAGAGTTCCTCTATGGAGATGGGAGAACCTTCCAGAAGGACAACCATCTCTGCAGCACTCCAGCATTCAGGCCTTTGTGGTAGAGTGGCCAGATGGAAGCCACTCCTCAGTAAAAGGCACAGGTTAAAGTTTGCCTAAAGGCACATAAAGGACTCTCAGACCATGAGAAACAAGATTCTCTGGTCTGATGAAACCAGGATTGAACTCTTTGGTCTGAATGCAAACCGTCACCTGCATTGGTGAGACCTGAAAATAGCTGTGCAGTGACACTCCCCATCCAGCCTTACATAGCTTGAGAGGATCTGTAGAGAAGAATGGAAACTCCCCAAATACAGGTGTGCCAAGCTTGTAGCGTAATACCCAAGAAGACTCAATGCTGTAATCGCTGCCTAAGGTGCTTCAACAAATTACAGAGTAAAGGGTGTGAATACTTACGTAAATTTAATATTTCCGTTTTTTTTATATACATTTGCAACATTTTCTAATAACCATTTTTTGCTTTGTCATTATGAGGTATGGTGTGTAGATTGATGAGGACATTTTAGAATAAGGCTGTAATGTAACAAAATGTGGAAAAAGTCATGTGGTCTGAATACTTTCCGAATGCACTGTCTATCATGTATAGGCATATACACTGAGTGTACAAAACATTAGGAACACCATGTGTGGTCTTTATCCATCCCGAGATATTCTGAGCAATGATAGAACTTTCCAGTCTTGGAGTTGGATGATGTTTTTCAGTGACTTTCATTTTGTCTAGTTATCTTCTTTTGAGATGTTGTGATTGTTATCACACATGAAAACACAGTCACCGTAAAGGCCGCGCTACACTACAGCCATCGGGCGTCCGGCATTGCCATCAGCCATTGAGGGGAGTAAAACAATGAAAGCTGCCGTACTTCCTGTGTTACACTTGCGTCGCGTCATGTCCAATGGCATCGTGCAAGCTCAAGAATTACCAGAGGAAATTGTGCACCAATATTGAATTTGAAAAAGCCTGTTCTATTAAAACATTCAATGAATCCAAGTTTTTTTTATATGAACAAAGACTTGCTAATGTGCCCAAATTCAGAATGTTTACATTTCGCTCTGTGCACCCTCTGTGACTTCTGGGAAGATTTGAACCCACATTGCCCCAACATTTCTCCAAGTTTTCACCATCATTTGTAAAGCCCTAATTATTTGGTCGCTTTGACAAAGTCATTCCTGAAGATGATTATTTATTTCATGTTATTAGTGATTCATTTTTAAGGTGAAAAAAAACCTTCCTGCATTTTAAGGTCAACCCTGTTACTTGAACTGAACTCTTGTTTGAATATGGTGAAACCTTTTCAATTATTTTTTTCAAATCATAGTGTAAAAGCAGGTGAGCTGGTTTTACCTTGTTCGCCATTATCTGGTGTTTTGTGTTGGAAAACTGAGCGGATCGAGCATAGATAGACAAGCTAGAAACAACAAGCTTCCATTTCCCCTGTCACAAGGGGATTCATGGCTGATTTGAGATAGGCACTTGCTATAGACTAAATTTAACCTCTTGAGATGGGAAAACATGTTTTTTATTAAGTTGAACATTTGCTCTTTATTACAGAATGTTCAAATGTTACACTACCCAAACGGGACAAATTTCAAATAACAACCCAGATAGCTTCCCTGGCCCCTACTTATCTGTTGTGTGTGGGAACGACACATACAAGTTTAGGTTATGATGGGATTTTGGGACAAGCAAAATGTTGTGTTATAAAGCTATTACTAATTATAATACAATGTACTTTTTTTGATAATATGCTTGGAATACAATCTTTTTTTAAATCCCAAAGTCACTAGGCAGCTCTAGGATATTGGAGAGGTGTCAGGGGCCTTCCCATCAACAGCCCAATGTTTAATTCCTCCTTTGTGTCCTGACTGGGATACAGTAGCAGTGGGAGTGTTTATATTTCCTGGACAGTGGGCTTTGTCTACTGTAGCCTCTCCTCGCTTCCGGGGGTTGGTTATTCAATAGGAATAGTTTATACTACTTTACATGGTCATACATATAACAACAGACTTGTGACTGGACTTGAGAAGGCTCTGATTTTTCTTGTCAGTTAAGAGGACAAAAATATCAAACGTAGGGCTCTATTCAATCTGTATCACTGTTACAGATTGTGACTTAGAAATGTCAAGGTACTTTCCGATTGAGCTGACATATGGAGCGTTTGCTGTAAATGCAGTCTTCGCTTATGCGGGAACATTGCCTTTAAAATTCAATCACTCTGAACTTCCACAAATTTAACAGAGCCCTGAGAAGTACTTAGAAGAGCAACACATACACTTAATCAAAATGTACCACCTGCAAATTTAACCTGATGGGAACTTTCATTGGAATACTGACATTTTGCGCTTCACTCTCAGGATGTCACGAGAACAGGGGTTCTTAAACTTTTTCAGCCTGTGACCCAAATTAGAATTCTGTGTTTCCTGGGACCCAAAACATTTTAGTGGCCCCCCTCTCGACATCAGAGAGAACTCAAAGTTGGAAAGTTCATTTTCTTGCCATTCTACACATTTTGCCATGGGGCTGAGATTTTTTTTTTTGCAATGTTATAACACATTTCCTGCAAGTCTACTCATGTTGCTATGGGGCAGAGAGAATAAATGGGTAGTTTTAATTGTACCCATTTTGACTGGGAAGGAGAGAAATCTTTGCCTTTTTAAAGCAAAATTCTGGCAATTCTACACATTTTGCCATGACTTAGGTCACGTCAATGTGATATCTGAGTGAGAGTGACTAACAAAATCAATGGGGGACCTCTGGACGTCAGGGCCCCTGGGCATATCCCCTGCATTTCCGGATGGTATTTGGCCATGATTACTACAAGTTTAGATAGCAGGCTAGACTAACTTACCAATCAAAACATTGTTAGCTGACATGGCTAATTGAGGGATTGTCAGAGACCAACATAAGAAGAGAAAAACTGCTGATGCGCAATCCAATTTCAACCTTGCAGCTTGTGTATTCTACTATTCTAACTCTCAACAGTAAACTGAGTTCCTCCCCAAAAAGTATAATGAGTTTTTTTTACTCTGACATGTTGCGACCCACTGTTAACGACCAATACTTTAAGAAAAGCTGCACTAGAACATAAGAGAGTCAAGTACTTACTATTTACTATGGATTCAGCGGGTAAGCCGCAGTGTTCTTCTTTATTCAGATTCATAACCACACCCCATATTGGTTTGTTTACTGTACAGCACGTAGGAGTCATTATAAAGTTTGTGCAATGTCTTTAGCACCAGGTGTTCTTAAGTGAAGTCACAGGAGGAGGTACACAGAAAGACAGCGAGGTGATGTTTACCCTCCCCCATTTTCCAGTTATTTGACTATTTGACTTTTTCCCCCACTATCTCCCTTTGAAATAATGCCTTGCTCATTGTGTTAACCACTGCTGAATCTCGACCTTCTGAGTTTGGTCTCTGTCAGGAAGACTTTGGCTGAACCAATCTATGTAATCAGATCCCCTGGCTTGGAGAGTTTTGTGGTAAGAGACAGAATCTACTACGATCTAAAGACAGACAGAGAGAGTGGGAGAAGGGGGAGAGACATAGAGAGACCACCATAGAGAGAGACCACCATTGCAGTTGTGCTTTTTGTCAACTCCAGATTAATCCTCCATATAGTGATACAGAGCATGTACATTTCATTAGAGTGGGTGGGGAAGAGGCTTACCAAGGTTCCTTATTTGAAAAGGTAAATACAATACTCCATTATTTATAATCCTAGCGTCTCAGGGTGTTTTCACACTTGGTCCCTTTCAGCCAATTTTTGTGAACTCAGTGCGGTTTGATAATTTTTTTGTGGAGTGTGAACAATCCAAAGGAACTCTGACCCCTCAAAAGAACACCTGAAGCGAACCGAACTGAGACCATCTTCGAGAGGTGGTCTGAGTTCTGTTCGCTTGAATTCCGCGGTCCAGTTGACCTTTTTCAGGGCAAACTACCCTGGTTCACTTATCATTAGTCCCGCACCACACACTAGACTACTGCAACACCGTTTCCCCTGCCGCATTGGAGAGAGAAGATGAGGATGTGTAGGTTCGCAGAAAGAAAGTGTGCTGTTTTTGGATATTGATTATCGATTGTCAAGGATGCACAGAAATGTTTGTACTGACACGATGTTCAGATGATTTGTTTGCAACATGTTGATCTATAGGCTAAGAGAGCTTCATAAACTGTTTATTCGATTGTGGTGTGAGAAGACCACATATTTGGTAAGAATTATAACATAGGTTACAAAAGCCATTCTAGCTCTTAAAGGGGCAGTAGCCTAGATTGGGTGTACAATTTTCAGTTAGGCCTACATCGTTATTTAATCTAACACTTTTTCTACTGGTATTTAATCTGTTACCAATTGCATTTACATGTTTATATCTCATATTTGAACTAAATGCAATCTATTAGCTTCCAAAAATGTGCATAGGTATATCTAGCTCTTCGATAACAGGTTCTGGAATAGCTTGTCCTGTACTTTTACCCAGAGTGCATTGAGTGAATATATTGGTTATTTTCAAAACATAGCAATGTGAATGCAGAAGAGGACTCGGACCTCAAAAACGGTGAAGTGAATTGACAAAAGAGTTGAGTCCACATTCAAAGGCAAGGGCGGGCAGTGTGAATGCAAAAAGAACTGAGTTATTGAACTTTTTTTTACCCCAGTGTTCACTTTAAAGAGGACAGAGACCGGTTCTTTTAAAGAGGATTATATCTGAACACCCTCAGACACATATTGTACATCTATATAATCAATTGTGAGCAGTGACCTCTTTTCATGCACTCTCTTCCTGTTTCTCCTACCACCCTTATGCAGACATGCCCTCAGCCAGAGCCATATCCGACAACACCCCAGGAAGCACAACTTGGGAGAAGTGAACTATTAGAATCAGGCGTTCTTGAGTCCTACACTCTTAGGAAAAAAAAAGGCGCTATCAAGAACTTAAAAGGTTTCTCGGCTGTCCTCCTTGGAGAACCCTTTCAAAAACCCTTTTTGTTCCAGGTAGAACCATTTTGGGTTCCATGTAGAACCCATTCCAGAAAGGGTTCTACTTGGGACCTAAAAGGGTTCTACCTGTAACCATAGAAATGTAGTTAACTTGAAATATATTGTCAAGCTAACTGACTTTCATTGGCAACTATCCAGAAGGTCATAACTTGCTAAGCAATGAGTTGTAAATGTGTTGTGCATTTTAAATGGGTTTAATGAAAGAAGTACTACTAGTTTTGCATGTTCCCAACAATAACAACGTGCTCAGCTTTCAACACTTCCTGTTCATGTCTTCGGTGGGGCCCCACATTGTGTTTCATTTAAATCTACTTGTAAGGTCACTGAAGTTCAGTGCATTTGGCAGGTGTATGGTGTATTTTTTAAGTACATTTAACATTTACATTGTGAACCTATTCATAGTCTAAAGTTCACATATCTCCCATACAACTATAACTACAAGATACTTTGCCCCTCAGGACCACCGTACTGCTGCCATGGAAGGTAATTGCTGAGTTCTGACAGGAAGCATCAACTGTAGAAGGCACAGGAAACCACTCTGCTTCGAAGCACAAAAGCCAGTGGGAAAAGATCCTAAATTACCAAGTGAGGCAATGGACTATTGCGACCTCTATGAAAGGACTGCACTGACCTCCACATGACAAAGTCACTACAGAAGTATCCTATCGCCTGCTCTACCAATGACTATAGTTCATGCAGAGTATAGAAACAGTCTAATCCAGAGTTAAGTCTTTTCCAAAAGGTTTAGTTTGTTCAAATTAAGAAAAAGAATTCTTCCAAAATGTCAATGTCCTCATACTAAAGTTTTTACAAGGAAGTCAACATTTGCAAGCAACTTTACGTTTGAGTACAATTTGACGTCACACTTGTAGGACTACTACTATCATGTACTGCAGCTCTTTACATTTATGTATGACATTTCAACTTTAAAAAACTTAAAAAACCTGGCGCTGTAGAACAACTGACAACACCAGAAGAACACATTTAGTTGCCACGGTAACATGAAGTGCAAGACAAGCGAGCTGCGGGTTGGAGACAGGGGTGGTGGGATACGATGGCATGGCGGGGGTCTCTCAGGAAATTAGCACCAAATCATATTCATCTCCCAAAGAGACTTGGGTCTTCAAAGTGCAGCTCTGCAATTCGAGGATGTAGATGAAGATTAGCTCTGCTGTCGCCTAGCTAGCCTCAACACAGCACCGGAACCCAGAGAGGCTGGCTCTCGCCGCAATCAAAGGAAGCCAACACACGGAGGATCTAAGGCAACCACAAATTTGGACTTCAGAGTTCTTACTTCAAACTCTGCAGAGACAGTGTCAATTAAAATATAGCCGACTTTGCAGTTAAATTTTTCATCAAGTGGGTTTGCGTTTAGGTGATTGTTGTCTAAGGAACATATTCATGTACTTCTTTAGATCAGGGACATTTAATCAGTCTGTAGGCTAATGTCAGTTCTGTAAATTTCAACATATCCCCAGTTTTCAAATGTATATATTACTGTTCATGGGTATTCTACAGAAATATTGCAAATTGCAGTCCCACCCCACAAGTAATCATGATATGTTCTAATTCAATCAAAGTAAAAAATGAACATATTGTTAAATCAATATAGTACAAAGTCATTTTTAATACACATATTTTTATTGAGTGGTGGTTGTCCCAACCCCTGACTCCTAAACGTCATGTTTGAAAATTAAGCAATTCATGATTTTTGTAATTTTTTTAACACCATTTTTTCCCCCGCCTGGATTAGAAAATGTGCTCTCTCGTCAGGACACTGTTGTTCAGAGGAGCTAGCCAACAACACAGCTACAGTAACACAATCACTTCAAACTGAAGGTGGAAAGACTGCAAACTAGCTGCACTTCGTTCCGTTTGATCTTTTTTCAATTGACATTTCTTTGTATATTGTATATCCATAAAAACTATGCCAGCTAATTCATGGTTTCGACTGGCTGAGAAATGCTGCCTGCCTGTCTGTCTGTCTTGTCCAAACTCCCAGCACGTTCATTACTATGGGACAGCTGGAGATCGAATTTGAATATTGAAACAATGTTGCAAATGTCAAAGAGACCGAGAGCAAGGCTGATAAAAAGCTTACAAGCTCTGCTGTAGAAAACGAAATGTTAGTCTAAAAGAAATGTGAGATAATGTCTAGATCCTTTTTATAGTGGAAATCAAGTTTATAAATTGCTTGGCTGGGCTTATGAGACAGTGGATTGCGCAGTCAGATGGAACAGAGTAAATAGGCAGTTTAACGTCATAGATTTAGCCAGTGGTAACTTGTGGAACAGACACCGAAATGCGGTTTTAACCAATCAGCATTCAGGATTAGACCCACATGTTGTGTAACTTCAGTTGTTCTATTATTACGCTGAAAGATACTGATCTAATTAGTAGTTTTGTTTATTTTTAAACAGCTTTCTAAAAAAAAATGCCGTTCCACCATTTAAAAGGAATCATGATTTCTATGATGCTGGAGCATTCACCAGATGTTCAGACATACTGTAGGCCTACCAGAGAAATACTCCAGTTGTTCATGCTTGAGTCATGCTGGTAATGGAAAGATGATTGTACTACTCTTCCTGCCCTTTCTCTTGCTGTATCTCTCAAGCTGTATCTCCTCTGCCCGCCTCTCTCTTTTCCTCCATTCCTCTCTTTACAGCATGCTATTTTTCTCTCTATTTTCTTCTCCCTCTCTCGCTCTACTTCCTTTTCTCTTAATTTTCTTCTTTTTTACTGAAGGGTGCCACAGTCTCTCTTCCCCTGTTCCCTAATGAAAGAGTGATGGACAGAGGAGAGATGAGCATCAGAGAAGCACCTGTGGCCGAGAAAACAGACCGATAGAACAGCAACACTAATAAAGAGGGAAATAGTGAATGTCTGTGCCAGAATGAGACCCTGTTTATTTACAGAGGACTGAAAGGCAGGAGGCAGCAAAGTCTCTGTGTGCGAGTTCACGGGATCTCATAACATGCCAACTAATTGATCAGGACACCATTAAAGAGATTGAACTGGATCTTAAGCACTTACAAATGCATAACAAATTCAAAAATATCATACCAATTGCAAAAAATATATATATACTGTATATCAGCAAAGATTTGCAGGACGTAACATATCATACAAAATGGATGACGTTATACGTAATTGTGCACAATTTGTGGGGGACCTGTTAACGCTCATGACCTCTACTTTGAAAACTAGCGGCTGAAATGATACAAAACCTTTATAATGAATCTTTAATTACCTAACATTAGATCAACAAAATGACTCAACTAAAAATGAATGTAAACATTTCTATCTACTGTCAAAGTTGATTATGTACTGTAAACATCGCCCCATATCTCTGAAAACACCTCTCCCAGTCAGCAGACTCCCCCCAGCCAGACAGAAACACTGGCACATAGACTCTATCTCTACCTCTATCATCTGAGATCCACTAGATTTAAAAACGTTCATTTCTCTTCATCAGTTTCTCCGGCTGTCTGGTTCCTACCTGATTTACATCGGCTGATTGTTGGAACAATGGCACCTTGCTTCTGCTTTGATTATTGATTATAGCTAGTACAGTGTACGTAAAGACTCTAGAGCTGTTGTGTTCTGACATGCCCACTGCAAGATAGTCTATGATTGGGATGGCCTAACTCTGCAGTTTCTCTATATAAAGGCACTAGGAGAGGAGTTGTGATATTACAGCCATATGCATTAGCATAATAAGTTGGTCATTCTTGTTTTCGTGCATTTGTTTACACTTCATTTGTTTTCGTTTGATGAATTACATTTAAATGCGACAAAGTCCATCTCTTTCTACTTGTTGATGTTTTTATGTCAACTTCACATTTTGATTTGTGTGAGATTGTGTGTGGTTAAATAGTTATCGACCTAAAATGTGGTCATTCCGTGTCTGGAGAGAATGTGTTGATTCAGGGTTTACACACCTCTCTCCTGACAGACTTTTAAGTCATTGGTAAAGTGCCATTTTGTCAATTTCACACACTTAAAATGTGTACAAAATTGTGGCGTCTATTTAGTGTGTTTGTGCCCTAAGGATGATTTTTCAATCCCTTACATATTGTCTTACAAATGTACAGTACATATGTCATACATGGGCTGATAGTTTTACTACGATAAGGGCTTTAGTAGCTCACATTGTAGAGGGTACAACAACACCATTTGACTGCTGGCATCAACCACCAACTTGACACTTGGATCAATGTAATCTTTTTTACAACAAAATACAATCTTTTCAAAACACAGTCTGCGAGGCAGTCTGCGAGGCATATAACAGTTCAATTAACAAGCATTTATCTACTTCAAAATGAGAAGAAAATTGGATGACTGACAAATATCTTGAAGCTTTTGGTTTGAGGTTTCTCAAATGCCTCTAGCTTTCATTTAAATGCATTTAATATTTTTGAACTGAGAAATGTTAGGAAAATAGAAAACACACAGTTTTTGTTTTGTCAATGACAGAGTTGACAAAGAGCTGTTCAGAATCTAAATGACGTCATTGCGTGACCCCTGTTATCAGAATGTTCAAGACAGGGCTTGAGTCAATTCATTGTTCAAGGCAGTCAATTCCGGGAGTGATTTTAATAAAACATTTAAAAACTTTTTAAATAAATAACTTCTGCTCCTCGGTCATTGAACATATATTGTTTTTTTCAAATGTTTAACTTGCAGTAGAACATGTGATAATTGTCAATTAGCTTGTGTGGTGTTTCACTCTGTCTGTGAATGTAGAAACTGTGCCGAGCTTTATCAAAGACATTATTGTTGAATACGTAGCAGATAGTAGTTGTGAAACCATTTCAAACAAGAAAATGTCTTTGGAAAAGGATGACGAAGATAAATAGAAGAGTAATCAAGTCAATACTTTACTCAAGAAACATACACCTCTCTCAAAAACAGGGCATCGGAGAATCGAAGATTTAAACATATGAGTTTCACACTTCTTTAACCACCGCAACTATTTCAAGTACATGCAGAGGAGACCGGGATTGGTTGTCACACTTTTTACAAATTAGTTTATTTCTCAGCACCAGTACAGTACTTTCGGAATATATTCAGACGCCTTGACTTTTTCCACATTTTGTTATGTTACAGCCTTATTCTAAAATGGATTCAACTGTTTTTTCCCTCATCAATCTACACACAATACCTCATAATGCAAAGCAAAAACTTTATTTTTATTTTTTATGTTTGCAAATGTATTAGAAATAGAAAACTGGAATGTCACATTTCAGACCCTTTACTCAGCACTTTGTTGATGAACCCTTGGCAGTGATTACAGCCTCAAGTCTTCTTGGGTATTATGCTACAAGCTTTGAACACCTGTATTTGGGGAGTTTCTCCCATTCTTCTTTGCAGATCCTCTCAAGCTCTGTCAGGTTGGATGGGGAGCATCGCTGCACAGCTATTTTCAGGTCTCTCCAGAGATGTTCGATCGGGTTCAAGTCCGGGCTCTGGCTGGGTATTCAGAGACTTGTCACAAAGCCACTCCTGAGTTGTCTTGGTTGGGTGCTTAGGTTTGTTGTCCTGTTGGAAGGTGAACCTTAGTGACAATCTTTGGTCCTAAGTGCTCTAGAGCAGGTTTTCATCAAGGATCTCTCTGTACTTTTCTCTGTTAATCTTTCCCTTGATACTGACTAGTCTCAGGGTACCTGCCATTGAAAAACATCCACACAGAATGATGCTGGCAGGTTTCCTCCAGACGTTACGCTTGGCATTCATGCCAAAGAGGTCAATGTTGGTTTCATCAGACCAAGAAATCTTGATTCTCATGGGTGCCTTTTGGCAAATTCCAAGCGGGCTGTCATGTGCCTTTTACTTAGGAGTGGCTTCTGTCTGGCCACTGTACCATAAAGGCCTGATTGGTGGAGTGCTGCAGAGATGGTTGTCCTACTGGAAGGTTCTCCCATCTCCACAGAGGAACGCTAGAGCTCTGTCAGAGTGACCATCGGGTTCTTGGTCACCTCCCTGACCAAGCGACTCTCTTCCTAGAGCTGGCAGAGCGGCCAGCTCTAGGAAGAGTCTTGGTGATTCCAAACTTCTTCCATTTAAGAATGATGGAGGCCACTGTGGTCTTGGGAACCTTCAATGCTGCATAAATGTTTTGGAACCCTTTCCCAGAGCTGTGCCTCGACACAATCCTGTCTCTGAGCTCTATGGACAATTCCTTCAACCTCATGGCTTGGTTTTTGTTCTGGCATGCACTGTCAACTGTGGGACCTTATATAGACAGGTGTTTGCCTTTTCAAATCATGTCCAATCAATTGATTTTACCACAGGTGGACTCCAATCAAGTTGTAGAAACATCTCAATGATGATCAATGGAAACAGGATGCACCTGAGCTCAATTTCGGGTCTCATATTAAAGGGTCTGAATACTTATGTAAATAAGGTATTTCTTTTTTAAATTTATAAATCTGCAAAAAACTGTTTTTCGCTTTGTCATTATGGGGTATTGTGTGTAGATTGATGGGGAAAAAAAACATATTTAATACATTTTGGAATAAGGCTGTAATGTAACAAAATGTGGAAAAAATCAAGGGGTCTGAATACGTCTGAACAATTTTCTGAGAAAGACCAAGGTCTGAAATGGAGACCCTTTTATGCTCATATCTTATTCCATCATGGAGTTATAAGCCATTAAACACACTCTGTCCACTTGTGACAACCAGCCCCATCCACAGTATGAGGTTGGTTGTAACAGTGTTTGCTATTTGTTCTTCAAGAACAATTGCATTTACAAAGTAAAAAAAGAATAGTACACCCTTTATTTGAAAAAAAACCTGTTATTTTTTGAGCAGTGTTTCTATCTAATACAATACAAATGAATTTGTACAAATACATTAAACATAGATTAATATTTGCTTTGACATTGTAGTTCTTACTCCACTCAAATCATCATATTGTCACACCCTGGCCTTAGTTATCTTTGTTTTCATTATTATTTTAGTTAGGTCAGGGTGTGACATGGGGAATGTATGTGTTTTGGTTTGTCTAGGGGTTTGTACGTTTAATGGGTCAGTGTGTTGTCTAGGTGTTTGTATGTCTATGGCTGCCTGGATCGGTTCTCAATTAGAGGCAGCTGTGGTTTATTGTCTCTGATTGAGAGCCATATTTAAGGCAGCCATAGGCATTTGGGTTTTGTGGGTAATTGTCTATGTTGTACGTTTGTTGCTTGTGTTATGCACTTACGTCGTTAGCTTCACGGTCGTTTGTTGTTTTGTTTAGTTTGTATTCAGTGTTCGTTTCTTGTTTTTTCCTTCTCTAAATAAAAGAGAATGTATTTTGCACACGCTGCGCCTTGGTCCTCTCTCTCTCCGCAAGACGATCGTGACACATATCAATGCTTAATAAAGCAAAAAATAATATCTGATATTTGGATGAAAATTAAATATTTTGATGAAGTGATAACACAAATGTTTACAGCTTTATGTTTAACTACATTTGTTGTTGAAACCAAGGAATGTTTTTTTTCTGTGTGTGTGTGTGCATGCGTGAATGTTGTTGACTCTCAGTCGGAGACGCGTGACTTACAGTTTTGACAAACAGGTCAAACAGGTCAAAACTTACAGTTTTGACAAACGGATCGGACCAAAACTGAACCAATCATAGATGTTTATGTTTCACAAGTTTGGACAGCATAGTATACTGTCGAGCACAGCAGAGTAGTGTACAGTACGGTAAAGACAATTACAGTGGCTTGCGAAAGTATTCACCCCCCTTGGCATTTTTCCTATTTTATTGCCTTTAAACCTGGAATTCAAATAGATTTTTTGGGGGGTTGTATCATTTGATTTACACAACATGCCTACAGCTTTGAAGATGCAAAACATGTTTTATTGTGAAACAAACAAGAAATATGACAAAAAAACTGAAACTTGAGCATGCATAACTATTCTCCCCCCCAAAGTCAATACTTTGTAGAGCCACCTTTTGCAGCAATTACAGCTGCAAGTCTCTTGGGGTATGTCTCTATAAGCTTGGCACATCTAGCCAATGGGATTTTTGCCCATTCTTCAAGGCAAATCTTCTCCAGCTCCTTAAAGTTGGATGGGTTCCGCTGGTGTACAGCAATCTTTAAGTCATACCACAGATTCCCAATTGGATTGAGGACTGGGCTTTTACTAGGCCATTCCAAGACATTTAAATGTTTCCCCTTAAACCACTTGAGTGTTTCTTTAGCAGTATAGGGTCATTGTCCTGCTGGAAGGTGAACCTCCGTCCCAGTCTCAAATCTCTGGAAGACTGAAACAGGTTTCCTTAATGAATTTCCCTGTATTTAGCGCCATCCATCATTCCTTCAATTCTGACCAGTTTCTCAGTCCCTGACGATGAAAAACATCCCCACAGCATGATGCTGCCAACACCATGATTCACTGTGGGGATGGTGTTCTCGGGTGATGAGAGGTGTTGGGTTTGCACCAGACATAGCATTTTCCTTGATGGCCAAAAAGCTACATTTTAGTCTCATCTGACCAGAGTACCTTCTTCCATATGTTTGAGGAGTCTCCCACATGCCTTTTGGCGAACATCAAACATGTTTTCTTATTTTTTTCTTTAAGCAATTGCTTTTTTCTGTCCACTCTTCTGTAAAGCCCAGCTCTGTGGAGTGTAAGGCTTAAAGTGGTCCTACGGACAGATACGCCAGTCTCCGCTGTGGAGCTTTGCAGCTCCTTCAGGGTTATCTTTGGTCTCTTTGTTGCCTCTGATTAATGCCCTTCTTTCCTGGTCCGTGAGTTTTGGTGGGCGGCCATCTCTTGGCAGGTTTGTTGTGGTGCCATATTCTTTGACATTTTTTAATAATGGATTTAATGGTGCGAAGTGAGATGTTCAAATATTCAGACATTTTTTTATAACCCAACCCTGATCTGTACTTATCCACAACTTTGTCCCTGACCTGTTTGGAGAGCTCCTTGGTCTTCATTGTGCTGCTTGCTTGGTGGTGCCACTTCGCCTAGTGGTGTTGCAGACTCTGGGGCCTTTCAGAACAGGTGTACATATACTGAGATCATGTGACAGATCATGTGACACTTAGAATGCACACAGGTGGACTTTATTTAACTAATGTTTATCTTTATTTAACTATGTGACTTCTGAAGGTAATTGGTTGTACCAGATATTATTTAGGGGCTTCATAGCAAAGGGGGTGAATACATATGCACGCACTACTTTTCCTTTTTTAAAGTGATTTTTTTTTCATTTCACTTCAATTTTGTGTATGTCCATTACATGAAATCCAAATAGAAAACAATTTAAATTACAGGTTGTAATGAAACAAAATAGGAAAAATGCCAGAGGGATGAATACTTTTGCAAGTTACTGTAGAGTGTATTCAGTACAGTAAAGAAAAGTAGAGTATAGTTCAGTTCAGATTAGTACAGTACAGATCAATAGAGCACAGTGTGATACAGTAAAGTGAAGTGAAGTTGAGTATAGTTCAGTAGGGTAGAGTGTAGTACCATTTACTGTAGTTCATCCTACTGTATTCTACTAAATAAAAAACATCTGTACTCTAATATAATGTTCTCTACTGAATTAAACTCAATTGTACTGTACTGTTCTCTACTTTGCATTTCTGTACTGTACTCTACTGAATTAAACTTTACTCTACCGTGCTGCACTGTACTGCACTCTGCTGAATTAATCTGTCCATACTTGTTAAATAGAGACGTGTTTTCAATGTATGGAAAACAAGTCTTCTTTTAAACATAATTTAGCTTACTGGGTACATTGTTATAGTGGAGATGGTTGACAGATTGTGACAAGCAACCTCAACAACTCCAACAAGCTCTCCCTTTCCTCTTTTCCAAAAATGTTTTATGGATATTCCCATCATACAATTATTTATTAAAGAAACAAGTATATGATAAGAAGCTTTCACCCATGAAAACTGCAAATATTCCTCTCACCTCAATGTTTTGTTGATCCTGACCTGAATTGACCACATAGAAGACCTCTCCTAACGAGGACACATATTTTGATCTTGAATTTATTACACAGCCCCCCCTGGATTTTGAGTAATAAGCACTGTGACAGCCAACCTGTGAGACAACCAACCCCTGTCTCCCATACTCTGATATTGAACATACTGCACATCTCTGTATGTTTAGTTTGTGACTCAGCCATTGCTGTCTTTAGCATCATTCCCAATTTAATCCCAAAATAACTGTTTGTCCAAACTGCCCCATAGTACTTGCTGATGCTAAGGTTGCCACAACAGTAAGAAAAATAGACCGTAGGCCTCGTACTTTAACTGTGATTATTCCTGTGTAATTACTGTCGTCTCAGAACACACCAGTGCCCAGGGAAGCTTTCAGCTCCTGCTGTTCTGAGGTAAACAGACAGCTGAACAAGTCTCACTGTTAGCAGTGACATCATGGGACCCAGTTAATACAATCAAAATACACATTGTGATCTGATTGTGATCAGATCAACCTGCCCACCTCCGGAGGTAGTCAGACACGCATTGTGTCTGGATATCTTACAAGTGTAGACAGAATTGGACAGAGAAACCATTTAAATCATTATTATTCCGCCCTCTAAAATCAATGACAGGCGGCACCATAAATTAACTACATCAATATGTGTCTTACAATACATAAACACATATTATTTTGGAAGAATAGCTATGAAATAATTTGGAAAGAACCAGGAAATATGGTCAAACTGCAGACACAGTGGACGGATAACAGACAAATGATAATACCATGTGTAGACACATTTCTTGAAATGTGGGCACAATCAGAATGTAAACAAGATCAGGACAAAGGACCCATGTTAGCACAATGTATAAATGGGGCTTAATTAAGTGAACTACTATTTCCTTGCTTGGCCTGCTGGGATATTGGCCAGTAATGTGTGTACCAACTATACAATTTGAGAAAATGTTCATGCTTTTAAGAACAAGCTATGATCTGCCCTTTTGGCTTCTATTAATCGTTGGTCCAAGGGAACTTGTGCTTGCCAAAGTGAGCTAAAATGATCTAAATAAGCCAAATATGCACCAAAAATGGTCAACAACAGCCTAGGTAATATAAGTGGGAAATCATGTCAATTTGTATTTGATGTGAACTATCCCTTTAATGATGAATACAGAGACTGATCGAAGGTAATCACCACACAGCTTGGTGCCAAATCAAAGAACCAAAGTACATACTGTATTAACTAGCCAATCAGAAGGACAAAATACACCTAAAATTGTGACCTCTATTCTTCTCCAACATATGTAAGACGTGGGATCTCGATTTACATCATAAAATAAATTCCAAGGTATAAGATTTTCATCCAATTTGGACAAACCGCCTGCTTAAAGCACTGCACACTTACTAACCCCATGTTCATCCAACGACGTAGGGCAAGGCACCAGTGGCAGGGCCATCCACATTGTTAGGTTCAGTCTCTGAGCTACTTAGAGGCTTAGGGAGGGAAAGAAGCAGACCATTAGTGTGTGAAATAGATATGCCCTGCTTTTCCACCAGCACTGGTTTGTCCAAAGTACACTGTGTTACTGTTGTCATCAATACCTTAACAAGAGAAGAGTGCTTGCTGACAACAGCCTGCCTAGCGACCGTCTCCACTGATTATGCAATGTGGTGCAGTAGAGAAGGTGCATAGGTATCAGTGTCGGTACATTCTGGTGATTCAAAATTTGTTCAATTAATTCAGATTAAAAGTTTTATCCAATGATTTGTAATAACATTAGATGACTGACAGAGGGTGCTTTTTTGATGCCCCCGCACAGCCATTTTGGTACTCTTCCTCCATTGTAAAAATCTTTTGGGAAGCTATAGAAATGCTTTATTAATGCCTACATTCGCTTTTGACAAGTACACTGCTCAAAAAAATAAAGGGAACACTTAAACAACACAATGTAACTCCAAGTCAATCACACTTCTGTGAAATCAAACTGTCCACTTAGGAAGCAACACTGATTGACAATAAATTTCACATGCTGTTGTGCAAATGGAATAGACAAAAGGTGGAAATTATAGGCAATTACCAAGACACCCCCAAAAAAGGAGTGATTCTGCAGGTGGTGACCACAGACCACTTCTCAGTTCCTATGCTTCCTGGCTGATGTTTTGGTCACTTTTGAATGCTGGCGGTGCTCTCACTCTAGTGGTAGCATGAGACGGAGTCTACAACCCACACAAGTGGCTCAGGTAGTGCAGTTCATCCAGGATGGCACATCAATGCGAGCTGTGGCAAAAAGGTTTGCTGTGTCTGTCAGCGTAGTGTCCAGAGCATGGAGGCGCTACCAGGAGACAGGCCAGTACATCAGGAGACGTGGAGGAGGCCGTAGGAGGGCAACAACTCAGCAGCAGGACCGCTACCTCCGCCTTTGTGCAAGGAGGTGCACTGCCAGAGCCCTGCAAAATGACCTCCAGCAGGCCACAAATGTGCATGTGTCAGCATATGGTCTCACAAGGGGTCTGAGGATCTCATCTCGGTACCTAATGGCAGTCAGGCTACCTCTGGCGAGCACATGGAGGGCTGTGCGGCCCCACAAAGAAATGCCACCCCACACCATGACTGACCCATCACCAAACCGGTCATGCTGGAGGATGTTGCAGGCAGCAGAACGTTCTCCACGGCGTCTCCAGACTCTGTCACGTCTGTCACATGTGCTCATGTGCTCAGTGTGAACCTGCTTTCATCTGTGAAGAGCACAGGGCGCCAGTGGCGAATTTGCCAATCTTGGTGTTCTCTGGCAAATGCCAAACGTCCTGCACGGTGTTGGGCTGTAAGCACAACCCCCACCTGTGGACGTCGGGCCCTCATACCACCCTCATGGAGTCTGTTTATGACCGTTTGAGCAGACACATGCACATTTGTGGCCTGCTGGAGGTCATTTTGCAGGGCGCTGGCAGTGCTCCTCCTTGCACAAAGGCGGAGGTAGCGGTCCTGCTGCTGGGTTGTGTCCCTCCTACGGCCTCCTCCACGTCTCCTGATGTACTGGCCTGTCTCCTGGTAGCGCCTCCATGCTCTGGACACTACGCTGACAGACACAGCAAACCTTTTTGCCACAGCTCGCATTGATGTGCCATCCTGGATGAACTGCACTACCTGAGCCACTTGTGTGGGTTGTAGACTCCGTCTCATGCTACCACTAGAGTGAGAGCACCGCCAGCATTCAAAAGTGACCAAAACATCAGCCAGGAAGCATAGGAACTGAGAAGTGGTCTGTGGTCACCACCTGCAGAATCACTACTTTTTTGGGGGTGTCTTGGTAATTGCCTATAATTTCCACCTTTTGTCTATTCCATTTGCACAACAGCATGTGAAATTTATTGTCAATCAGTGTTGCTTCCTAAGTGGACAGTTTGATTTCACAGAAGTGTGATTGACTTGGAGTTACATTGTGTTGTTTAAGTGTTCCCTTTATTTTTTTGAGCAGTGTATATTCTATTACAGACACCTTAACGCAGGGGTAAGAAACTAGATTCAGCCGAGGGACCAATTGTTGTCGGAATAAATGGTCGGGGGACTGAAAATAAGTAAAATTATTTGTACACTACAAATTGAACACAACTAAGCCCTAAAAGAAATTGTATTTGAAAATCACAATCATTTCATACCTTAATTACATTGAGACATGATCACATACACTACCGTTCAAAAGTTTGGGGTCACTTATAAATGGCCTTGTTTTCCATGAAAACATACATGAAATGATTTGCAAAATGAATAGTAAATAAAGCCAAGACGTTGACAAGGTTATAAATAATGATTTTTAATTGAAATAATAATTGTGTCCTTCAAACTTTGCTTTTGTCAAAGAATCCTCCATTTGCAGCAATTACAGCCTTGCAGACCTTTGGCATTCTAGTTGTCAATTTGTTGAGGTAATCTGAAAAGAGTTCACCCCATGCTTCCTGAAGCACCTCCAAGTTGGATTAGCTTGATGGGCACTTCTTACGTACCATATGGTCAAGCTGCTCCTACAACAGCTCAATAGGGTTGAGATCCGGTGACTGTGCTGGTCACTCCATTATAGACAGGATACCAGCTGGCTGCTTCTTCCCTAAATAGTTATTGCATAGTTTGGAGCTGTGCTTTAAGTCATTGTCCTGTTGAAGGAGGAAATTGGCTCCAATTAAGCGCCGTCCACAGGGTATGGCATGGCGTTGCAAAATGGATAGACTTCCTTCTTCAAGATCCCTTTTATGCTGTACAAATCTCCCACTTTACCAACACCGAAGCACCCCCAGACCATCACATTGTCTTCACCATGCTTGACATCGCGTCAAGCACTCCTCCAGCATCTTTTAAGTTTTTCTGCGTCTCACGAATGTTCTTCTTCGTGATCCGAAAACCTCAAACTTGGATTTGTCTGTCCATAACACTTTTTCCAATCTTCCTCTGTCCAGTGTCTGTGTTCTTTTGCCCATCTTAGTTTTCTTTTTATTGGCCAGTCTGAGATATGTATTTTTCTTTGCAACTCTGCACAGAAGGCGAGCATCCCAGAGTCGCCTCTTCACTGTTGACATTGAGACTGGGGTTTTGCAGGTACTATTTAATGAAGCTGCCAGTTGAGGACTTGTGAGGTGTCTGTTTCTCAAACTAGACACTCTAATGTACTTGTCCTCTTGCTCAGTTGTGCACCGGGGCCTCCCACTCCTCTTTCTATTCTGGTTAGAGACAGTTTGCGCTGTTCTGTGAAGGGAGTAGTACACAGCGTTGTATGAGATTTTCAGTTTCTTGGCAATTTCTCACATGGAATAGCCTTAATTTCTCAGAACAGAATAGACTGATGTGTTTCAGAATAAAGTTATTTGTTTCTGGCCATTTTGAGCCTGTAATCGAACCCACAAATGCTGATGCTCCAGATAATAATTTAAATTGAAATGAATGGATTGATTGTTGTTTTATATATCAGTTTATAGACCCGATGCCAATGTATTGGGACATCAAAGACCCCTTCCCAGCTAACTTGAATTGTATAAGGCAATGCTGTAAAACCTTTTGACTAAGTGAAACTGATACATTTTTCAATTTATACAATCATTTTAAGCCTGTTATGACTTTTTAATGGGTGGCGGACAGACAAATAATTTTGTTCTTTAAGTAATTATCTCTTCCTGTTTTGTGACAGAGCTGCAATGAGATAGTTGTAATTTTGTATTGAGTGTACACCTCCATACACTGTTGTTAGTTGCTTGCGTGACATCATTTTACTGTCCTTGTTTACAATGTCCTTCATATATATTATAGAAAATTGTTTTTTTCTCTATCACTACATTGGAGTTTAGCCATATTATTTGATGTAATATTATATCTGCCTTTTCTAGAAGAAGAAATTGAAATGGTAACCAACTCTGTATGACTTAATTTTAAAAGGACACTTTAACCTGATGAGGACAGAGGGCGCTGTTTTCACTTTGGGGGAAAATCGTGCCCAATTTAAACGGCCTCGTACTCAATTCTTGCTCGTACAATATGCATATTATTATTACTATTGGATAGAAAACACTCTCTAGTTTCTAAAACCGTTTGAATTTTGTCTGTGGGTAAAACAGAACTCATTTGGCAGCACACTTTCTGACCAGGAAGTGGAAAGTCTGAAATCGATGTTCTGTTCAAGGACCTGCCTATAAATGGGCATGATACGTATGACTATACGTGCACGTCATACACCTTCCCCTAGATGTCAAGAGGAAGTGAGAGAAGAAATGAGTTGATTATCTCGGTCTGAGATGGAAAGAAACCTCTTGGAACGACGTGTCCTCCATTTTCTGTTTTCTGCAAGGCGCATGGAGGGACCTGTTATAGCCTTCTGAAAAACTGTCGTTATAGGCGAATACTATCTCCGGCTTTGATTTTATTTGATACATGTCAAAATATCATCGTAAAGTATGTTTTTTCAATATAGTTTTATTCGATTATTGAAATTTTTTCGGGACGTTAGGTGTGTTGCTTTGTCTGCATATGTTCAGGAAGGATAGCTTCGCGCCACTTGGCCAGTGTGCTTGCTAATTCAAGAGGGGAAAAGAACGTTCTAATACCAAACAAAGACGGTTCTGGACAAAGGACCCCTTGTACAACATTCTGATGGAAGATCACCAAAAGTAGGAACCATTTTGCGATGCTATTACATATATCTGTCGAACTGTGTACTCGTAGCTTTGCGCTCAGGTTTTGGGCATTCCCTTACCATAACTAAGTCTTATGTCGTAATGAAGATATTTTTGAATTCTAACACTGCGATTGCATTAAGAACTAATGGATCTATCGTTTCCTATACAACATGTATTTTTTTGTAATGTTTATGAATAGCTATTTGGTCAGAATAGGTGAGTCTAATAGAAATAACCGCACATTCTGGGAAAAAGATGCTACGTTAGCACATTGTATAACCACTGATTTCAGCTCTAAATATGCACATTTTCGAACAAAACATAAGTGTATGTATAACCTGATGTTATAGGACTGTCATCTGAGGAAGGTTTATGAAGGTTAGTGAAATTTATTTTCTTTTGCTGGTTTATTCGCTAACGCTAACGTGCCTATTGCTATCGCTAACGTGCCTTGATGAATGAATGCGGTAGTGTGGTAGGCTATTGTAGTAAGCTAATATAATGCTATATTGTGTTTTCGCTGTAAAATACTTAAAAAATCGGAAATATTGGCTGGATTCACAAGATGTTTGTCTTTAATTTGCTGTACACCATCGATTTTTCAGAAATGTTTTATGATGAGTATTTAGGTAATTCACGTTGGTCTCTATAATTACTCTGGCTGCTTCGGTGCTATTTTTGACGGTAGCTGTGATGGTAGCTGAAATGTAAAACTGATTTATACCTCAAATATGCACATTTTTCGAACAAAACAGCGATTTATTGTGTAACATGTTATAGGACTGTCATCTGATGAAGTTGTTTCTAGGTTAGTTTGGTTGGATCTTGGTTAGTTATGTTGGTTTTGTGCATGCTACCTGTGCTGTGAAAAATGTCTGTCTTTTTTGTATTTGTGGTGAGCTAACATAAATATATGTGGTGTTTTCGCTGTAAAACATTTTAAGAATCGGACATGTTGGCTGGATTCACAAGATGTGTATCTTTCATTTGCTGTATTGGACTTGTTAATGTGTGAAAGTTAAATATTTCTAAAAAATATTTGTTGAATTTCGCGCTCTGGCTTTTCAGTGGAATGTGGGAGGAGTTCCGCTAGCGGAACCCCAGAGTCAGACAGGTTAAACAGAGCTTCATCAATGCACCAAAAATGTAAGGTTTTAATTCTCAAAAAGGCAAAGAGCCCACTGTTGAACCTAGAATGGGCCTCACTTAGTAGCTTGCTAGAAAACAGTTTGAAATAGATGCAATTACGGTACAACGGAGGCTTTACGAGAGAGGTTTAATGCTTTAATATTCATAGTTTTAACCATCCAAACTACTTTTCATTATAGAAATATGCTCGTTTAACCTTTTGCCATTTCTAGACATTAATAAATATGTAAACTGCGATATCACTAGAGAATTAATCAGGATAATCTTCCAGTAAATTAATGGGTGTTTCCTTCTCCACGGTTTAACGATTATATCTATTTTGCTAAGTTTTCTATCAAAGTTAATAGTTGCAAGATCGCTAAACTTTTCCAGGATATGTACGCCAAGCACATCGACTTCACAACCGCCCATTTAATCTGGAGACCACATGGCAATTTAAAGTTTGTATCTTTTAGAACCAATCCGTAATATTATCCATATATTATATTATATTATATATTAATATTATCCTTCAAGGTTGGAGATTGAGGACTCGAGAAAACTTGAATCATCGGCGTACATTGATACTTTTGTCTCTAATTCATACAATTTTAGTTCCTAAAAGTTATCACTGGATAAATATGAATGGTGACAGAGGGTAACCTTGTTTTACGACTCTTGTATTGCCCCCTGGCTTCTGCTTTAGTAGGAGAGAGATCAGTCCCTTTTTTTTGTTTCTGACAGTTTGCCATTTATATATTAGTAAATGCATTTATATTTTATAAAACATGATAGTAATGGCTCTTGCAGTAGTTCATAAACATTTCTATATATCTCCTTTTGGAATGCCATTGAGACCAGAGGTTTTCTCCGTCTAAAAGGAATCAATTGCCAACGATAGATTGGCATTTGTAATTAGGCCTTTTTCTGTGTCGCAGTTAGTTTAACCAGATTTTTGGGGAGAAGGATATCACAAAATTCATTGTCAAGTGAGGTTAAAGGAACTTGACAGGAGAAGATTTTAAAAAATATTTTACTTTCTCGTTCAAAATCTCTGCTGGTGAGATAAGGATTTCTCCATTGTTTAACAACATTTTTTAGGTTATTTTCTGTTGCATTTCTATATTGAAGGTTAAGGAAAAACTTGGTGCATTTTTCAGCATGCTCCATCAGTTTTTTAGATAAATGAAACCCAAACATGCCTGAATGACTTCCTCAAACTCCTTTTGTTTTGTGGCTAGATTATTCAGTGGTTCAATATTACATTCACAGTTGAAGTCGGAAGTTTACATACACTTAGGTTGGAGTCATTAAAACTCGTTTTTCAACCACTCCACAAATGTCTTGTTAACAAACTATAGTTTTGGAAAGTCGTTTAGGACATCTACTTTGTCCATGACACAAGTCATTTTTCCAACAATTGTTTACAGACAGATTATTTCACTTATAAATCATTGTATCACAATTCCAGTGGGTCAGAAGTTTACATACACTAAGTTGACTGTGCCTTTAAACAGCTTGGAAAATTCCAGAAAAGGATGTCATGGCTTTAGAAGCTTCTGATAGGCTAATTGACATCATTTGAGTCAATTGGACATGTACCTGTGGATGTATTTCAAGGCCTACCTTTAAACTCAGTGCCTCTTTGCTTGACATCATGGGAAAATCTAAATAAATCAGCCAAGACCTCAGAAAAAAATTTGTAGACCTCCACAAGTCTGGTTCATCCTTGGGAGCAATTGCCAAACACCTGAAGGTACCACGGTCATCTGTACAAACAATAGTACGGAAGTATAAACACCATGGGACCACGCAGCCGTCATACCATCTGTCTCCTAAAGATGAACGTACTTTGGTGTGAAAAGTGCAAATCAATCCCAGAACAACAGCAAATGACCTTGTGAAGATGCTGGAGGAAAAAGGTACACAAGTATCTATATTCACAGTAAAACGAGCACTATATCGACATAACCTGAAAGGCCGCTCAGCAAGGAAGAAGCCACTGCTCCAAAACTGCCATAAAAAAGCCAGACTATGGTTTGCAACAGCACATGGGGACAAAGATCATACTTTTTGGAGAAATGTTCTCTGGTCTAATGAAACAAAAATAGAACTGTTTGGCCATAATGAGCATCATTATGTTTGGAGGGAAAAGAGGGATGCTTGCAAGCCGAAGAACACCATCCCAACCGTGAAGCACGGGGTTGGCAGCATCATGTTGTGGGGGTGCTTTGCTGGAGGAGGGACTGGTGCACTTCACAAAATAGATGGCATCATGAGGTAGGAAAATTATGTGGATATATTGAAGCAACATCTCAAGACATCCGTCAGGAAGTTAAAGCTTGGTCGCAAATGGGTCTTCCAAATGGACAATGACCCCAAGCAAACTTCCAAAGTTGTGGCAAAATGGCTTAAGGACAACAAAGTCAAGGTATTGGAGTGGACATCACAAAGCCCTGACCTCAATCCTATAGAAAATTGGGCAGAACTGAAAAAGCATGTTCGAGCAAGGAGGTCTACAAACCTGACTCAGTTACACCAGCTCTGTCAGGAGGAATGGGCCAAAATTCACCCAACTTATTGTGGGAAGCTTGTGGAAGGCTACCCGAAACGTTTGACCCAAATTAAACAATTTAAAGGCAATGCTACCAAATACTAATTGAGTGTATAAACTTTTGACCCACTGGGAATGTGATGAAAGAAATTAAAGCTGAAATATATAATTCTCTCTACTATTATTCTACTATTATTTCACATTCATGAAATAAAGTGGTGATCCAAACTGACCTAAGACAGGGCATTTTTACTTGGATTAAATGTGAGGAATTGTGAAAAACTGAGTTTAAATGTATTTGGCTAAGGTGTATGTAAACTTCTGACTTCATCTGTAGTTACACCATTGATGTGTAATGTTACATTTTCTATTTCTGTTGTAAGTCCATTGATTGATACAGTTTTTTGGGAAGAAAGTTTTATTGTATGGCCTCTAAAGGCACACTTAAAGGTGTTAGGGTTCGTTCCTTACGTCCTACCTTGTCAATCATTGGTTCATTGGTGAAATTAGCATTATGACAATATCTTTAGTTAAATCATTCAAAAACCTTTATTAATACAATTGCAGACAGAAGTTGACAAACAGGAACATAGCACGCATGTTTCTGAGTAAGTTCTGCCTCAAACAAAAAGTCTCAAGTTGTTTTATTAAACCGAAGTCCCGCCTTAGTGATGTCACTGACTACGTCATTACCTTTTTACTCCTGAGACCAAAACCCTGCATCCACAGCTGTACAAACATAGAGTTTCAGTGTTTATCTAAAAGCTAGGCAATAAATGTCCCCTCCCCAAAGTTGATTCATTGTGGAATCTCTGAGTAGTCTTATCTCCCACACTCCCCTGCAGAGTTCTGTCTCAGTCACACATCTCTAAGATGGATCTTCTTTATAAGAGAGAAAAAGAAAGAGCAAACAACTGTGGACCAACTCTAAAACTATATAATGAATATATATATTGTTAATCTGTAATCTAAGACCCTATAAATGTAAGGAGGGAGGGGTCTTATAACCCCTCCCCTTCTATTAATATAACATAAGCATAATCAATTATTCGAATACATCAAACATTTGTACAGCCCCAAATCATGACCGCTAGGTGAATCCTGACAAAGGCATCCCATTCGATAAGTAGGTCCGCTGAACCTGCATTGTGCTTGAAAAATTATGTTATGAATTCTTTCGTTTTTGTTAAGAAAGTAGTGCCAGTCACAAAACCCTGGTTAAACTGACAATATCCCTGTCCTCGTGAAAAAGCTGTCACAGTGATATAAAGGGATATAGGTTGATCTGATACAGTATAATTCAGTCCTCAATCAATACCTTTTTCACTTTTGGCACCATAGAAAAGGAAACCAGAAAATAATCCATCCACATATCTTGATTAAGCCTCCTCCAAGTACAGTGAGGGAAAAAAGTATTTGATCCCCTGCTGATTTTGTACGTTTGCCCACTGACAAAGAAATTATCAGTCTATAATTTTAAATGTAGGTTTATTTGAACAGTGAGAGACAGAATAACAACAAAAATATCCAGAAAAATGCATGTCAAAAATGTTATAAATTGATTTGCATTTTAATGAGGGAAATAAGTATTTGACCCCTTCTCAATCAAAAAGATTTCTGGCTCCCAGGTGTCTTTCATACAGGTAACGAACGGAGATTAGGAGCACACTCTTAAAGGGAGTGCTCCTAATCTCAGTTTCTTACCTGTATAAAAGATACCTGTCCACAGAAGCAATCAATCAATCAGATTCCAAACTCTCCACCATGGCCAAGTCCAAAGAGCTCTCCAAGGATGTCAGGGACAAGATTGTAGACCTACACAAGGCTGGAATGGGCTACAAGACCATCGCCAAGCAGCTTGGTGAGAAGGTGACAACAGTTTCTGTGATTATTCGCAAATGGAAGAAACACAAAAGAACTGTCAATCTCCCTCAGCCTGGGGCTCCATGCAAGATCTCACCTCGTGGAGTTGCAATGATCATGAGAACGGTGAGGAATCAGCCCAGAACTACACAGGAGGATCTTGTCAATGATCTCAAGGCAGCTGGGACCATAGTCATCAAGAAAACAATTGGTAACACACTATGCCGTGAAGGACTGAAATCCTGCAGCGCCCGCAAGGTCCCCCTGCTCAAGAAAGCACATATACATGCCCGTCTGAAGTTTGCCAATGAACATCTGAATGATTCAGAGGACAACTGGGTGAACGTGTTGTGGTCAGATGAGACCAAAATGGAGTTCTTTGGCATCAACCCAACTTGCCGTGTTTGGAGGAGGAGGAATACTGCCTATGACCCCAAGAAACCATCCCCACCGTCAAACATGGAGGTGGAAACATTATGCTTTGGGGGTGTTTTTCTGCTAAAGGGACAGGACAACTTCACCGCATCAAAGGGACGATGGACGGGGCCATGTACCGTCAAATCTTGGGTGAAAACCTCCTTCCCTCAGCCAGGGTATTGAAAATGGGTCGTGGATGGGTATTCCAGCATGACAATGACCCAAAACACACGGCCAAGGCAACAAAGGAGTGGCTCAAGAAGAAGCACATTAAGGTCCTGGAGTGGCCTAGCCAGTCTCCAGACCTTAATCCCATAGAAAATCTGTGGAGGGAGCTGAAGGTTCGAGTTGCCAAATGTCAGCCTCGAAACCTTAATGACTTGAAGAAGATCTGCAAAGAGGAGTGGGACAAAATCCCTCCTGAGATGTGTGCAAACCTGGTGGCCAACTACAAGAAACGTCTGACCTCTGTGATTGCCAACAAGGGTTTTGCCACCAAGTACTAAGTCATGTTTTGCAGAGGGGTCAAATACTTATTTCCCTCATTAAAATGCAAATCAATTCATAACATTTTTGACATGCGTTTTTCTGGATTTTTTTGTTGATATTCTGTCTCTCACTGTTCAAATAAACCTACCATTAAAATTATAGACTGATCATTTCTTTGTCAGTGGGCAAACGTACAAAATCAGCAGGGGATCAAATACTTTTTTCCCTCACTGTATATCTTACGAAATCAGTTTTTTTTAAGCCTCGGAATATCGAGGATGATAGTTGGCAGTATGATTGAATCTTGGGGACTAATCCGATTATTCAGAAAGTATTCACACCCCTTGACTTCTTCCACATGTTGCTGTGTTACAGCCTGAATTTAACATTGATTAAATTGAAACGTCAAGGTGGAATTATGTTTTTCTAAATTACAAATACATAAAAAATGTAAAACTGAAATATCTTGTGTAAATAAGTATTCAACACCATTGTTATGGCAAGCCTAAATAAATTCAGGAGTAAAAATTTGCTTAAGAAGTAACATAATAAGAGCATGGACTCACTCTGTGTGCAATAATAGTCTTTAACCCCATGCAAGTATCTGTAAGGTCCCTCATTTGAGCAGTGAATTTTAAAAACAGATTCAACCACAAAGACCAGGGAGGTTTTCCAATGCTTCGCAAAGAAGGGCACCTATTGGTATAGCTTTGAGCATGGTGAAAAATATTAATTACACTCTGGATGGTGTATCAATACACCCACTCACTACAAAGATACAGGGGTCCTTCCTAACTCAGTTGCCGGAGAGGAAGGAAACCGTTCAGGGATTTCACCATGAGGCCAATGGTGACTTTAAAACAGTTACATACATTAATGGTTGTGATATGAGAAAACTGAGGATGGATCAACAACATTGTAGTTATTCAACAATACTAACCTAATTGACAGAGTGAAAAGAAGGAAGCCTGTACAGAATAAAAAATATTCCGCAAAAGTAATACTGCTTGGGGCAAATCCATTACAGCACATTATTGAGTACCACTCTCCATATTTTCAAGCATAGTGGTGGCTGCATTATGTTAAGGATATGATCTCTTACATACAGTTGAAGTCGGAAGTTTACATACACATACGTTGGAGTCATTAAAACATGTTTTTCAATGGGTCAGAAGTTCACATACACTAAGTTGATTGTGCCTTTAAACAGCTTGGAAAATTCCCCCAAAATATGTAATGGCTTTAGAAGCTTCTGATAGGCTAATTGACATAATTTGAGTCAATTGGAGGTGTGCCTGTGGATGTATTTCAAGGCCTACCTTCTAACTCAGTGCCTCTTTGCTTGACATCATGGGAAAATCAAAAGAAATCAGCCAAGAATCAGCCAAGAAAAAGAATTGTAGACCTCCACAAGTCTGGTTCAACATTGGGAGCAATTTCCAAACGCCTGAAGGTACCACGTTTATCTGTACAAACAATAGCACACAAGTAAAAACACCATGGGACCACGCAGCCGTCATACCACTCAGGAAGGACGCGTTCTGTCTCCTAGAGATAAACGTACTTTGGTGCGAAAAGTGCAAATCAATCCCAGAACAACAGCAAAGGACCTTGTGAAGATGCTGGAGGAAACAGGTACAAACGTATCTATATTCACAGAAAAACAACCTGAAAGGCCGATCAGCATGGAAGCCACTGCTCCAAAACCGCCATAAAAAAGCCAGACTACGGTTTGCAACTGCACATGGGGATAAAGATCGTATTTTTTTGAGAAATGTCCTCTGGTATGATGAAACAAAAATATACCTGTTTGGCCATAATGACCATCGTTATGTTAGGAGGAAAAAGGGGGAGGCCTGCAAGCCAAAGAACACCATCCCAACCCTGAAGCACGGGGGTGGCAGCATCATGTTGTGGGGTTGCTTTGCTGCAGGAGGGACTGGTGCACTTCACAAAATAGATGGCATCATGAGGTAGGAAAATTATGTCAACATTATGTCAAAACAGATTATTATGTCAAAACAGTCCAAGGACATGTCTAAGCTGATTAAGTGTGGAAGGTACTGAATATCTCATTGCTCTGCAGACCTGATGGAACCAAATTATTCTAGCAGACTGCTCATTTTATGTAGTTCTTTGCAATAACTGTGGCTCAGTGATCTTAGTAAGCACAGGCTTTTTCTCTGTTTGTCCTTGTGATTAGGTTGAGTGGCATTTTGACAGGAACACTCACAGATGCCTATACAGTGGGTATCAATACGCTTTCACCCCTCTTGATTTTCTTTCTTCAAATTTTGTTGTGTTTCAAAGTTGGATTGAAATGGATTTTATTGTAATTTTTTTTGTCATTGATCTACACAAAATACTCCATAATGTCAAAGTTTTCAAAGTAATACAAACGTAATAACTAAAATATAGTCTGCAAAAGTGTTCACCACCTTGGGTAGGCAATCCTAAACTAGATCAGGAGCAAACTTTTTAAGCCTCGGAATATCGAGGATGATAGTTGGCAGTATGATTGAATCTTGGGGACTAATCCAATCATTCAGCATTATTGAATACCACTCTCCATATTTTCAAGCATAGTGGTGGCTGCATTATGTTATGGGTATGCTTGTAATCGTTAATGACTGGGGAATGTTTCAGGATAAAAAATAAACGGAATGGAGATAGCACAGGAAAAATCCTAGATGAAAAAGAGTGTCAAGTGCGGGTCGGTGAACTCAGAGATGTGCCGGTTTAACACTAGAGACAATCTCCCCTGGTCAGAGGGACAATGACGCAGCAGGAGACATACTCAATTCACTTATTTATTGTCACAAGCACACACACGGCATTGAATTCTAGTACTACGATTGATAAAGGTGGATGTGGTAGTGATAGTGTTTTCTTTGCATTGACGGAGTAGCACCAGACCATGTTAAGAAGTTTGCTGTCTCGTGTGTACACTTCAGGTACAGTGTAATCCATTGAAAGTATTCTGGGGATAAATAAAAATGTAAAAATTATTTTTTAAATCCACGTCACTCTTGGAAGAACTCTGCACTAAGGACCAGTAAGGGTGGAACTTAGCTTTTATAGTTGTTCTAGCCCCACTTGCCGATTAGCCTGGGGCCAGATGGGCTAAGTCAAAGCTGGTGACGGACAGGTCAAGATTTCCAATGAGAGGTCACTGAGGAGACATGTTCTTAGAGCAGAGGGCAGTCCATCCCCCTTCTAGCAGGCCTTGCACCTCAAAAAAATAAGCAAGCCCTGACTAGAAGAAGGAATTTCTATGCTAGAGGCTTTCTGCCAGATACTGGGGGATGAATTCACCTTTCAGCAGGACCATAACCTTAAACACAAGGACAAATCTACACGAGAGTTGCTTACCAAGAAGACAGTGAATGTTCCTGAGTGGTCGAGTTACAGTTTTGACTTAAATCTGCTTGACAATCTATGGCAAGACTTGAAAATGATTGTCTAGCAATGACCAACAACCAATTTGACAGAACTTGAAGAATTTTGAAAATAATAATGTGCAAAAATTGTACAATCCAGGTGTGCAAAACTCTATGAGACTTACCCAGAAAGAAGCACAGCTGTAAGCGCTGCCAAAGGGGATTCTAGCATGTATTGACTCAGGGGTGTAACTACTTATGTAAATTAGATATTTCTGTGTTTAATTTTCAATACATTTACAAAAATTTCAAAAAACATGTTTCACTTTGTCATTATGTGTAGATGGGTGAGATTTTTTGAATCCATTTTGAATTCAGGCTGTAACAAAACAAACATATTTTCAGCAACGTTCGAATCATCATTATTCAGTCCATATAGATTTATGAGCCATAACTTTGTATCATCCAGTAGTATATTCAAAGCAATCCATCTTCCTTGAGGATCTATTTTAACGGATTGCACATGTTGATATAGATGGTTTTTGAATAGGATCATAACACCTTTGGAATTCCTTAGCCTATAACAGATTTCAACATCCTACTCTTTTTCCCAAGCCACTTCGTCAGATGATTTTGAATGAGTTTCCTGTAAACTTTACATTTGGCAATCCTTTTCCTTAACCATCTGAACACGGCTCTTCTTTTCCTATTATCAGCCAAACCATTGGAATTATAGCTAGCTATACTCAATTCATCAATTACCATGTTGGGTTCTATATGAGCTACACTATCCTAGCTACCATTTTTATATACTTATCCATACCTACCAGTATCACCAGAATCAATGCCTGCCAGTTAGCCACGTAGCTGTACAATGATAGACACCATACTAAACATACTTCTCCAAGTGGCTCTAAGTAGACCTCCAATTTCCCTCCCACAGAGTAGGGTTGACGTCCCTGTGATTGACATATCACCCCGAACACATGGATCGTAGGATCCTTAAGAGGTTGGGACCCATCCCTTGAAAAGAGCACAAACTGCCGCTTACAGAACACAACCAGCCATAAGCATTTTTAACCCTTTCGCCTCAGTTGTACTGGATATAATTATTTCATTTTTATCTGCATACATTAATTCCTTCCCACAATTTACAAATAATATGCGTAATGACGTAGGCACTTCCTGCGAGGGAATGTTATCTTTAACAAGGACCGGCAGTAAAAAAAATCTACATTTAGGCTCGCAGATATTATTTATTTTATTACAGCTTGTGATTACATCCTTTATGGACCCTGAAATCATTACCATACAGAACCGGCTGTGGGATGCATACACACACATACCCAACCCACACGTACAGTCGTGGCCAAAAGTTGAGAATGACACAAATATTAATTTTCACAAAGTCTGCTGCCTCAGTATATTTAGATATTTTTGTCAGATGTTACTATGGAATACTGAAGTATAATTACACGCATTTCATAAGGGTCAAAGGCTTTTATTGACAATTACATGAAGTTGATGCAAAGAGTCAATATTTGCAGTGTTGACCCTTCTTTTTCAAGACCTCTGCAATCCGCCCTGGCATGCTGTCAATTAACTTCTGGGCCACATCCTGACTGATGGCAGCCCATTCTTGCATAATCAATGCTTGGAGTTTGTCAGATTTGTGGGGTTTTGTTTGTCCACCATCTTGAGGATTGACCACATGTTCTCAATGGGATTAAGGTCTGGGGAGTTTCCTGGCCATGGACCTAAAATATTGATGTTTTGTTCCCCGAGCCACTTAGTTATCACTTTTGCCTTATGGCAAGGTGCTCCATCATGCTGCAAAAGGCATTGTTCGTCACCAAACTGTTCCTGGATGGTTGGGAGAAGTAGCTCTCGGAGGATGTGTTGGTACCATTCCTTTTTCATGGCTGTGTTCTTAGGCAAAATTGTGAGTGAGCCCACTCCCTTGGCTGAGAAGCAACCCCACACATGAATGGTCTCAGCATGCTTTACTGTTGGCACGACACAGGACTGATGGTAGCGCTCACCTTGTCTTCTACGGACAAGCTTTTTCCAGATGCTCCAAACAATCGGAATGGGGATTCATCAGAGAAAATGACTTTACCTCAGTCCTCAGCAGTCCAATCCCTGTACCTTTTGCAGAATATCAGTCTGTCCCTGATGTTTTTCCTGGAGAGAAGTGGCTTCTTTGCTGCCCTTCTTGACACCAGGCCATCCTCCAAAAGTCTTTGCCTCACTGTGCGTGCAGATGCACTCACACCTGCCTGCTTCCATTCCTGAGCAAGCTCTGTACTGGTGGTGCCCCGATCAACTTTAGGAGACGGTCCTGGCGCTTGCTGGACTTTCTTGAGCACCCTGAAGCCTTCTTCACAACAATTAAACAGCTCTCCTTGAAGTTCTTGATGATCTGATAAATGGTTGATTTAGGTGCAATCTTACTGCCAGCAATATCCTTGCCTGTGAAGCCCTTTTTGTGCCAAGAAATGATGACGGCACGTGTTTCCTTGCAGGTAAACATGATTGACAGAGGAAGAACAAAGATTCCATGCACCACCCTCCTTTTGAAGCTTCCAGTCTGTTATTCGAACTCAATCAGCATGACAGAGTGATCTCCAGCCTTGTCCTCGTCAACACTCACACATGTGTTAACAAGAGAATCACTGACATGATGTCAGCTGGTCCTTTTGTGGCAGGGCTGAAATGCAGTGGAAATGTTTTTGGGGGATTCAGTTCATTTGCATGGCAAAGAGGGACTTTGCAATGAATTGCAATTCATCTGATCACTCTTCATAACATTCTGGAGTATATGCAAATTGCCATTATACAAACTGAGTCAGCCGAATTTGTGAAAATTAATATTTGTGTCATTCTCAAAACTTTTGGCCACGACTGTACACATCTACACTTCTCCCCTTCCACCCTCACACACACGCCCAAAATTGTCAAAGAGTCCAGTCACCCAAGTGATAGACTGTCTCTCTGCTACTGCATGGCAAGGGTACCGGAGCACCAAGTCTAAGACCAAAAGGCTCTTTAACAGTTTCTACCCCCAAGCCATAAGTCTGCTGAACAACTAAACTAATCAAATGGCCACCTGGATTATTTACATCAGCTGTGTCCAATAGTGTCAGGATCATGTCCAGGCAGGGAGACAGAGAGTCCTGACTGTATGTGGAGCTGATCCCTGTGTCAGAGTCTGTGTCTGTAACATCTGTAGGGGGCAAGCTGTGTTTGAGTCTAACTGTCGGTGGAGCAATGTACCGGGCGTGGCCTTTCATAGTCACAAGCCTTGGTATTTCCTGTGCACTTTCCTCAACCTGCAATGTGGTCAGCTGGGAGGCCAGCTGCCAGCACCCCTGGTCCTTGGAGGCAAGTGTTGTGTCGTAGTGCCTTCTCCAGATCGGCCGTTTGGGTGTGAAGGGATGCGCCGGTGAAAAGCCTCAATTCGGCAAGTAGTCTCTCTACTTCTGCTGATTCCCAGGACAGGTATGGGTCGGAAGTGACCCCAGACCCTGCCATTGCCCCCTTTTAACTGAGTATCCTCTTTGGGGACCTCCGGTAACACTAACACGGCCCTCATCAGTTCTGCGTCAATGTCCTGGGACAGCTGGGCGAAAAGCTCCTGATGCCTCTGCAACTGCATATCCAACTGGGACAACCCCTCACTGGTGTACAGGCACTCCTGCAGCAGCTCCTCCTCGGAGACCCCCATCTTGCTGTCCATGCTTTGGTGGTGGGGGAAGGAGACCGGGGAGAGTGAGGAGGAGCCCTCATGGAGAAGCTCTGTGTCCTGCCCCTGACCCATCAGCTCCATCTGTAAGCACTCCATCTCAATGTCCAGCTCTCTCATCTTCTGGGTCTGCTGCCAGATCGTGTGGTCCTGTTGGATAAGGAGATTAACCAACCTGTTGATCTCTTCGCTGCCCTTAGAAGATCCCATTACCCTCTTCTCCTTATGGATCTTCTCCAGCTTCCTAAAGGCCTTCTTCACCGTGCGTTTCTACCTCTCCACTGGCATTGACTGGGAGTACTGGGCCAGGCAATGTTCCAATTGGCCCCTTGGCCCCCTTGAGTGATTTGGCCCCCTTGGCTCCTGATTGGGTGACAAAATCACTGGCCTTGACCAGGGTGAACTGGATGAACAGTCTCTGGTCTCCCCAGGCATTCCATAGCCTGAGGATGCGGGTTAAGGGAGGCAAACAGCAAGCAATGCAGGTGTAGAAGCACGGTGGCTATGAAAAACTCCCTAGAAAGGCCAGAACATAGGAAGAAACCTAGAGAGGATCCAGGCTTTGAGAGGTGGCCCGTCCTCTTCTGGCTGTGCCAGGTGGAGATTATAACAGAAAATGGCCAAGATCAAATGTTCAAATGTTCATAGATGACCAGCAGGGTCAAATAATAATAATCACAGTGGTTGTCGAGGGTACAACAGGTCAGCACCTCAGGAGTAAATGTCAGTTGGCTTTTCATAGCCGATCATTCAGAGTATCTTTACTGCTCCTGCTGTCTCTAGAGAGTTGAAAACAGCAGGTCTGGGACAGGTAGCACGTCCGGTGAACCGGTCAGGGTTCCATAGCCACAGGCAGAACAGTTGAAACTGGAGCAGCAGCACGGCCAGGTGGACTGGGGACAGCAAGGAGTCATCAAGCCAGGTAGTCCTGAGGCATGGTCCTAGGGCTCAGAGAGAGCGAGAGAGAGAATGAGAGAGAGAATGAGAGAGAGAGAGAGAGAATACTTAAATTCACACAGGACACCGGATAAGACAGGAAAAAATACTCCAGATATACTGTAACAGACTGGCCCTAGCCCCCGACACATACTACTGCAGCATAAATACTGGAGGCTGAGACAGGAGGGGTCGGGAGACACCGTGGCCCCATCCGACGATACCCCCGGACAGGGCCAAACAGGCAGGATATAACCCCACCCACTTTGCCAAAGCACAGCCCCCACACCACTAGGGGGATATCTTCAACCACCAACTTACCATCCTGAGACAAGGCCGAGTATAGCCCACAAAGATCTCCGCCACGGGGCAACCCAAGGGGGGGCGCCAACCCAGACAGGAAGATCACGTCAGTGACTCAACCCACTCAAGTGACGCACCCCTCCTAGGGACGGCATGGAAGAGCACCAGTAAGCCAGTGACTCTGCCCCTGTAATAGGGTTAGAGGCTGAGAATCCCAGTGGAGAGAGGGGAAGCGGCCAGGCAGAGACAGCAAGGGCGGTTCGTTGCTCCAGTGCCTTTCCGTTCACCTTCACACTCCTGGGCCAGACTACACTCAATCATAGGACTTACTGAAGAGATGAGTCTTCAATAAAGACTTAAAGGTTGAGACCGAGTCTGCGTCTCTCACATGGGTAGGCAGACCATTCCATAAAAATGTTGCTCTATAGGAGAAAGCCCTGCCTCCAGCTGTTTGCTTAGAAATTCGTGAGACAGTAAGGAGGCCTGCGTCTTGTGACCGTAGCGTACGTGTAGGTATGTACGGCAGGACCAAATTGGAAAGATAGGTAGAAGCAAGCCCATGTAATGCTTTGTAGGTTAGCAGTAAAACCTTGAAATCAGCCCTTGCCTTAACAGGAAGCCAGTGTAGAGAGGCTAGCACTGGAGTAATATGATCACATTTTTTGGTTCTGATTAATTGTCAGATTCAACAGAAGATCTCTTTGTTTCTTAGGACCTAGAACAAGCATCTCTATTTTGTCCGAGATTAAAAGTAAAACATTTGCAGCCATCCACATACTTATGTCTGAAACACAGGAATCCAGGGAGGGCAATTTTGGGGCTTCACTATGTTTCATCGAAATGTACAGCTGTGTGTCATCCACATAGCAGTGAAAGTTAAAATTATGTTTCCGAATGACATCACCAAGAGGTAAAATATATAATGAAAACAATAGTGGTCCTAAAACGGAACCTTGAGGAACACCGAAATGTACAGTTGATTTGCCAAAGGACAAACCATCCACAGAGACAAACTGATATCTTTCCGACAGATAAGATCTAAACCAGGCCAGAACTTGTCCGTGTATACCAATTTGGGTTTCCAATCTCTCCAAAAGAATGTGGTGATCGATGGTATCAAAAGCACACTCAGGTCTAGGAGTACGAGGACAGATGCAGAGCCTCGGTCTGACGCCATTAAAAGGTAATTTACCACCTTCACAAGTGCAGTCTCAGTGCTATGACGGGGTCTAAAACCAGACTGAAGCATTTCGTATACATTGTTTGTCTTCAGGAAGGCAGTGAGTTGCTGCGCAACAGCTTTTTCAAAAATAATTGAGAGGAATGGGAGATTCGATATAGGTCGATAGTTTTTTAAATATTTTCTGGGTCAAGGTTTGGCTTTTTCAAGAGAGGCTTTATTACTGCCACTTTTAGGGAGTTTGCTACACATCCGGTGGATAGAGAGCCATTTATTATGTTCAACATAGGAGGGCCAAGCACAGGAAGCAGCTCTTTCAGTAGTTTAGTTGGAATAGGGTCCAGTATGCAGCTTGAAGGTTTAGAGGCCATGATTATTTTCATCAATGTGTCAAGAGATATAGTACTAAAAAACTTGAGTGTCTCCCTTGATCCTAGGTCCTAGCAGACTTGTGCTGCCTCAGGACAACTGAGCTTCGGAGGAATATGCAGATTTGAGTCCGTAATTTGCTTTCTAATGACCATGATCTTTTCCTCAAAGAATTTCATGAATTTATCACTGCTGAAGTCAAAGCCATCCTCTCTTGGGGAATGCTGCTTTTTAGTTAGCTTTGCGACAGTATCAATTGGATTGTTCTTATTTTCCTCAATTAAGTTGGAAAAATAGGATGAACGAACAGCAGTGAGGGCTCTTCGATACTGCACGGTACTGTCTTTCCAAGCTAGTCGAAAGATTTCCAGTTTTGTGTAGCGCCATTTCCGTTCCAATTTTCTGGAAGCTTGCATCAGAGCTCGGGTATTTTCTGTATACCAGAGAGCTAGTTTCTTATGACAAATGTTTTTTGTTTTTAGGGGTGCGACTGCATTTAGAGTATTGCGCAAGGTTAAATTGAGTTCCTTAGTTAGGTGGTTAACTGATTCTTGTACTCTGACGTCCTTAGGTAGGCAGAGGGAGTCTGGAAGGGCATCTAGGAATTTTTGGGTTGTCCGAGAATTTATAGCACGACTTTTGATGATCCTTGGTTGGGGTCTGAGCAGATTATTTGTTGCGATTACAAACGTAATAAAATGGTGGTCCGATATTATGAGGAAAAACATTAAGATCCACAACAATTATTCCACGGGACAAAACTAGGTCCAGAGTATGACTGTGGCAGTGAGTAGGTCCGGAGACATGTTGGACAAAACCCACTGAGTCGATGATGGCTCCGAAAGCCTTTTGGAGTGGGTCTGTGGACTTTTCCATGTGAATATTAAAGTCACCAAAAATTTGAATATTATCTGCCATGACTACAAGGTCCGATGGGAATTCAGAGAACTCAGTGAGGAACGCTGTATATGGTCCAGGAGGCCTGTAAACAGTAGCTATACAAAGTGATTGAGTAGGCTGCATAGATTTCATGACTAGAAGCTCAAAAGACGAAAATGTCGGGGGGGTTTTTGTAAATTGAAATTTGCGATCATAAATGTTGGCAACACCTCCGCCTTTGCGGGATGTGCGGGGGATATGGTCACTAGTGTAACCAGGAGGTGAGGCCTCATTTATCACAGTAAATTCATCAGGCTTAAGCCATGTTTCAGTCAGGCCAATCACATCAAGATTATGATCAGTGATTAGTTCATTGACTATAACTGCCTTGGAAGTGAGGGATCTAACATTAAGTAGCCCTATTTTGAGATTGTGATACCTCACAATCTCTTTCAATAATGGCAGGAATGTAGGAGGTCTTTATTCCAGTGAGATTGCTAAGGCAAACACCGCCATGTTTAGTTTTGCCCAACCTAGGTCGAGGCACAGACACGGTCTCAATGAGCTGACTACACTGACTGTGCTAGTGGCAGACTCCACTAAGCTGGCAGGCTGGCTAACAGCCTGCTGCCTGTCCTGCACCCTATCTCATTGTGGAGCTAGGGGTGTTAGAGCCCTGTCTATGTTCGTAGATAAGATGAGAGCACCCCTCCAGCTAGGATGTAGAGCGTCATTCCTCAACAGGCCAGGCTTGGTCCTGTTTGTGGGTGAGTCCCAGAAAGAGGGCCAATTATCTACAAATTCAATCTTTTAGGAGGGGCAGAAAACAGTTTTCAACCAGCGATTGAGTTGTGAGACTCTGCTGTAGAGCTCATCACTCCCCCTGACTGGGAGTGATGAGCTCATTCTTTATTTTAAGAATGTGAAATGTCAGAATAATAGTAGAGAGAATTATATATTTCAGCTTTTATTTCTTTCATCACATTCCCAGTGGGTCAGAAGTTTACATGCACTCAATTAGTATTTGGTAACATTGCCTTTAAATTGTTTAACTTGGGTCAAACGTTTCGGGTAGCCTTCCACAAGCTTCCCACAATAAGTTGGGTGAATTTTGGCTCATTCCTCCTGACAGAGCTGGTGTAACTGAGTCAGGTTTGTAGGCCTCCTTGCTCGCACACGCTTTTTCAGTTCTGCCCACACATTTTCTATAGGATTGAGGTCAGGGCTTTGTGATGGCCACTCCAATACCTTGACTTTGTTGTCCTTAAGCCATTTTGCCACAACTTTGGAAGTATGCTTGGGGTCATTGTCCATTTGGAAGATCCATTTGCGACCAAGCTTTAACTTCCTGACTGATGTCTTGAGATGTCGCTTCAATATATCCACATAATTTTCCTGCCTCATGATGCCATCTATTTTGTGAAGTGCACCAGTCCCTCCTGCAGCAAAGCACCCCCACAACATGATGCTGTGCTTCACGGTTGGGATGTTGTTCTTCGGCTTGCAAGCCTCCCTCTTTTTCCTCCAAACATAACGATGGTCATTATGGCCAATCAGTTCTATTTTTGTTTCATCAGACCAGAGGACATTTCTCCAAAAAGTACGATCTTTGTCCCCATGTGCAGTTGCAAATCGTAGTCTGGCTTTTTTTTATGGCAGTTTTGGAGCAATGGCTTCTTCCTTGCTGAGCGGCCTTTCAGGTTATGTCGATATAGGACTTGTTTTACTGTGGATATAGATCGTTTTGTACCTGTTTCCTTCAGCATCTTCACAAGGACCTTTGCTGTTGTTCTGCGAGACAGAACACATCTCCTTCCTGAGCGGTATGACGGCTGCGTGATCCCATGGTGTTTATACTTGCATACTATTGTTTGTACAGATGAACGTGCTACCTTCAGGCATTTGGAAATTGCTCCCAAGGATGAACCAGACTTGTGGATGTCTACAATTTTTCTTCTGAGGTCTTGGCTGATTTCTTTTGATTTTCCCATGATGCCAAGCAAAGAGGCAGCCATGACATAATTTTGAGTTGTAATCGGGGGTACATAAAACGCTCACGTGTTTCTGTAGATGTGTCATTTGATTATCCTAAAAAGCTTTAGGAAAAACATATCCTGTGGTTGGTGGTCTTCCATTAAGGCAGTCAATGAGCAGAAAATGTAGTCCCTCAATTTGCTCAGCACTACGATTCTGATTCTATTAAATAGTTACTCATCAGACATGATCACTTTATGCTTTCGTTCTGAGCAATTTAACTCCAAAGCCCTCATTATGTTTCCATCTGGACCGTAGACCTGATTAAAATATCCTCCAGAATAGGCTTTTGATTATATCTCGTATTTAACTCAATGCTTCATTGCTATGTCCCCTTTCCATAATGGGCAAAAGCCAGAGCCATGAACCATGAACTAGAGCCACCTAACATCCATCCAGTTCAGATCAAAGAATGCAGAACATCACAGAACAGATACCTTTAAAATGAAGGAATAATAAACCAGATGGCATTTCGTGACATGGCAATTTTGTTGAAGTACATACAAGGAAGCCACCAAGCAGTAATCTTTGTAATGTCTTGATACATGGTAATGTTAACATCATATATCTTCAAAAATAGATTTAATACAAGTCTTTTAAGTCCTATAACTGCATCATATATCCAAAGGCCAGCTTCTGCAACATTCTAGTACCTATGTGTCCATATTGTTGTCATTTGTGTGTACAATAGCTTTTTCATTCCTTCATTCCATGAGATCATAGATAATACCACACTCATGGTTTTGGGTATGACACGGTTTTGGGTATGACATGGTTTTGCGTATGACATGGTGAGAGCCTGGTCCTAGTCTTGGTGTCTGGTAATGACTCCAACTCTGTCTGTGGAGAGGAAACCTTCTCTGACCACAAAAAGCCAGCTTGGGCCAACATCAGTCTCTTCAGGCAGGCTCGAGGCATTGTCAATCATCTGTCTACCAAGCACGATCAAAGCTTCAGAGTGGCCCCTGGATGCAATAGCGTACAGTAGCCTGTTCCGAACTATGTCCACAGTCAGAAATAGAATGAACAATGTAACAAACAACCTCATTCAAAAATAGTTCAATGTAAAAACCAAACCTTGCTAGCATAGCCCCTATGAAGTGTTGGGTTTTGCTGATTTACAGTGTGATACCACCACGTAGTGTTAAGGTTTCCACTAGATATACAAAGGTGGAGCATTGTGTAAATGTTATCTTGAACGAGGCCTGAGGAAAGTGATACGTATGCAACAATGCAACAGGCTGGTTAATGGTTATGGAGACCCTTGGAGATGAATGGGGAAAAGCAAATGCCTGAGCTATTCATAGAGAGGGTAAACAATCTCCTTCGACACGCCTCTAGCATTCAATGACCATGGCGGCTTTGACCTAACCATTCCTCCAACTCTTCCCTTGGAAACCCAAAGAGCACTCAGTGACATGAGAAATTGGAGACTCTTCAGTCTCTTGAAATGTAAAGAACGTGTTCGCCTGTCTCAGTGAAGAGTATGATGGATATACAAGTGGCAAGAAAAAGTATGTGAACCCTTTGGAAATACCTGGATTTCTGCATAAATTGGTCATACAATTTGATCTGATCTTCATCTAGGTCACAACAATAGACAAACACAGTCTGCTTAAACTAATAACACACAAACAATTATACATTTTCATGTCTTTATTGAACACACCGTGTAAACGTTCACAGTGCAGGGTGGGAAAAGTATGTGAACCCTTGGATTTAATAGCTGGTTGACCCTCCTTTGGCAGCAATAACCTCAACCAAACGGTCAGGAGGAATTTTGGACCATTCCTCTTTACAAAACTGTTTCAGTTCAGCAATATTCTTGGGATGTCTGGTGTGAACTGCTCTCTTGAGGTCATGCCACAGCATCTCAATCGGTTTGAGGTCAGGGCGCTGACTGGGTCACTCCAGAAGGCGTATTTTCTTCTCTTGAAGCGCCATTCTGTTGTTGATTTACTTCTGTGTTTTGGGCCGTTGTCCTGTTCAATCACCCAACTTCTGTTGAGCTTCAATTGGCGGACAGATAGCCTAAAATTCATTTTTCCATCGATGATAGCAAACTGTTCAGGCCCTGAGGCAGCAAAGCAGCCCAAAACCATGACACTCCCTCCACCATACTTTACAGTTGGGATGAGGTTTTGATGTTGGTGTGCTGTGCCTTTTTTTCCTCCACACATGGTGTTGTGTGTTCCTTCCAAACAACTCAACTGTAGTTTCATCTGTCCACAGAATATTTTGCCTGGAACATCCAGGTGCACTTTTGCAAACTTCAAATGTGCAGCAATGTTTGCAGCTCTAACCAACATTGCCAAACTCGTCCCATTGATTGGACTCCAGGTTAGCTGACTCCTGACTCCAATTAGCTTTTGGAGAAGTCATTATCCTAGGGGTTCACATACTTTTTCCAACCTACACTGTGAATGTTTAAATTATGTATTTAATATAGACAAGAAAAATACAATAATTTGTGTGTTATTAGTTTAAGCACATTGTTTGTCTATTGTTGTGACTTAGATGAAGATCAGATCAAATTTGATGACCAATTTATGCAGAAATCCAGGTAATTCCAAAGGGTTCACATACTTTTTCTTGCCACTGTAGTCCTGTACACACCAATGGAAGTGTCAAACTTATCAGTGGTGTAAATACGTTAACAAAATGACAACATCAGTCATAATAAAACGTGTGCATGTAACAAAATTAAGTCACTTATTTGCGGATTTGACAAAGCAGCCTTTTACCCAAAATGAACAGAGAAATACATTTTGAAAACACAGTTAACACATTTGGTTCCTTGGAAGATGTGGGGATGTACGTTTTTGGTTTCCCATTGGTTCTAGGAACGAAGCCATAACTTTCCTGACTGGTAAAACAGACCGTTTTTTAAACGTTCTGAGAACAGAAGTGAAAATTTGGCATGTTCAGGGAACGTACATTTTTAGGTTTCAGTGAGGTTCTGAGAACGTTTTACTATGGTTCACTGAAAGTTTATGGGAGGTTTTATTAACATTCTGAGAACTGAAATATTTGAAGAACATTAACTACCGTTCTGAGAACATGTTTCAATAAGACTTTTAATAACAAGCTTAGTTTGGGTTAACTGTTTTTGACTCCAAGCACATAAGACACATGGGAATGTATTTTCTTAGGTATTCATCATGAAAACACATTTATGTTTTATTGTGGCACAGTGCGCACAGTGCGATTTGAACCTATGATCTTCTGTTCTCTATACATGGAATTTGTCCACTGCGCCACCAAGATGGAGCTAGCATGCCATGTTATTTTACTCATATAAGGCTGTTCATTTTAGTCTATTTAAACAGACCCCATTTAAAAGGAAACAAGCACTTGTTAAGATCAGGTGTGGCCAATTAGTGGGCGTGGCCAAACACCTGACCAGACTTAACAAGATATAGGATAGAGAGTTTTGTTGATGCTGAAAATGGAATATATGCGTTTTTAAATAATATTCTTAGAATGTTGTTTGAACGTTGCTAATGTTTTCTTGTTTTTTATAGAATATTTTCTTAATGTTCTGAGAACATGACTTTAAATAGAACCATGAGGAAAGCTGCAGAAAACATTCTGCTGAAGCACAGAAATTGCCACAGAAGAACGTTGTTCATTAACGTCCTCTGAAAAATGTGAAAACATGACTTTACATTGAACCATCAGGAAACCTGTAGGAAACATTATGCTGATGTACTGAAAATATTATGTGCTACCTGGGATGTGAAGACACATACATACACGCACACAATTAGTGCTTGTATGGTGGGCCACAATACAACCACACACAAGGACATAATGCATTTACAATAATTGAGGATGACACAAAAAAAGTGATACACCTAATAATTTACAGTTTAGGTAGATTAATAATATATTGATTATGCCCAACAATAGCCTACATTTTTGCCATTGCTTTAACTTCTTGCAACTATAGGGGGTGCTGTTCCGCATTAGCATATTTGTGTCTCCAAATTAAACTGCCTCGTGCTAAATTCTTGATCGTACAATATGCATATTATTGTTATTATTGGATAGAAAACACCTTCTAGTTTCTATAGAAGTTGGAATTTTGTCTCTGAGTGGTACAGAACAATTTCTACAGCACTTTTCATGACAGGGTTCAGATTTCAGAAATTTTTACCTCTGATCTGGGGTCTGTTTTTAAGGCGACAGTGAATGCTATGAAGAAACCGACACTGCCTACGTCTTCCTCTGGGTGTCTGTACGTCATCACGTTTTCAATGAAATCGATGGGACGTTCACAGCCATTATAAAAGACGAAAATGTACAGAGAACCCCCTTTCTCATTGTGCGCCTGAAGCGTAAAGGACATCGGACCTGCCTCGTTCCAAATCGTTTTCTAACCAGCAATATTTCTCCGGTCATGTTTTCAGTCGTTATAGTTGTTAAAAACATCATAATGTATTTAATTTGAACCGTTTTATAGCAATTTATATCCGTTTAGTGCGATTTTGAGGAATTTCTTTGTTGTGCACTCTGAAAGTTTGGACACGTTTTAGGGTGTCGGTCGTTGGTGGTGGACATTTCGAAGGACAGAGGACATCTATCGACCAAAAGACGTTTATAACATAGAAAGGATACATTGCCCAAGAATCTGATGGAAGAACAGCTCAAAGTAAGCAATATTTAATATGATAAATCGTGTTTCTGTCGAAATATTTTAAACGCATATTTCGCCATTTTGTTTGGTATAGCTTCACTTGGCCAACCCTGTATTGAAAAGTAAGGATAATTTTAAAAATGTAAATCAGCGGTTGCATTAAGAACTAATTTGTCTTTCGATTGCTGTCAACCCTGTATTTTTTAGTCAAGTATATGATTAGCTTTCAATTAAACTAGATCACTCTGATAGATGACGTCAGACATATTGAGGCTTGATTTCCTAGTATTTTTATTGTGTAACCACGGTTTTGTATGGCTAAATATGCACCTTTTCGAACAAACTGTATATGTATATTGTAAAATGATGTTACAGGAGTGTCATCGGAAGAATTCTGAGAAGGTTAGTGAAAAAATTAATATATTTTGGCGGTGATTACGTTATAGCGCTCTTTGGCTGGAATCGATGCTCTGGTAACGTTTGCACATGTGGTATGCTAACTTATCGATTTATTGTGTTTTCGCTGAAAAACGCTTAGAAAATCTGAAATATGGTCTGAAATCACAAGAACTGGGTCTTTCCATTGCTATGCTTTGTCTATTTTTATGAAATGTTTTATGATGAGTAAATTGGTCATACACGTTGCTCTATCTAGTAATTCTAGTCGATTTGCGATGGTCGGTGCAATTGTAAACTGTAATTTCTACCTGAAATATGCACTTTTTTCTAACAAAAACTATCCTATACCATGAATATGTTATCAGACTGTCATCTGAAGAGGTTTTTTCTTGGTTAGTGGATATCAATATCTTAGTTGAGCCGAATTGGTGATAGCACCTGAAGGAGTAAGAAACTGATGGAGTTAGAATAGTGGTGTATTTTGCTAACGTGTTTAGCTAATAGATTTACATATTTTGTCTTCCCTGTAAAACATTTTAAAAATCTGAAATGGTGGCTTTATTCACAAGATCTGTATCTTTCATCTGGTGTCTTGGACTTGTGATTTAATGATATTTAGATGCTACTATCTACTTGTGAAGCTATGCTAGCTATGCTAATCAGTGTGTGGGGGGATGGGGGGTGCTCCCGGACCCGGGGTAGAGGCTCGTTAGAGGTTAATGTACTATATATTTGAAGTTATAAAAATGGTTCCTTTTTAGCAGTACATGCAACTCTGCCTGGAGTATCCTTTAGGGGTACTTCAAAGTGAAACTGTGGGGGAACCCCTATAAGTTATTTTAAGCCTTTAAAAGGGTTCTTCAAAGAACCCCTTTTAATGGATCCTCAAATAACCTTTTGAAGAACCTTTTGGGGTTCATTTTTGAACTACCCCCCTTCCCTATTGTCACGTTCCTGACCTGTTTTCCCTTGTTTTGTATTTGTTTAGTATGGTCAGGGCGTGAGTTGGGGTGGGCATTCTATGTTATGTGTTTCTATGTTGGGTTCTTTTCAATTAGCCTGATATGGTTCTCAATCAGGGGCAGGTGTTTTACGTTTCCTCTGATTGAGAACCATATTAAGGTAGGCTGTTCACACCGTTTGTTTGTGGGTGATTGTTCCTGTGTCAGTGTTTGTACCACACGGGGCTGTTTCGTTTCGTTTGTTAGTCTGTTCCTGTTCCTTGCGTTCTTCGTTGTCTGTAAGTTCACATGTTCAGGTCTTGTAACGTCGTTTATTGTTTTGTAGTTTATTAAGTGTTTTTCGTCTTCGTTATTATTTTAATAAATCATTATGTGTTCATACCTCGCTGCATATTGGTCCAATCCTTGCTCCTCCTCAGACGAGGAGGAAAACGACCGTTACACCTATTATTAGTATTCATAATAATATGTATAACAATAACAACAATCACACAATATTTTAGTTGTCAGTATTTATTATGAGTTTCATGGCAAAGAAAAATCCAAATATGGACTTTGAATGTTTTGGTATCAAGTGAAGAGCTCTTCTCATTTCCATTCAGCATTGTTCACACCCTCTTAAGCTTCAGCCCCACCCATCTTGTTTCGCTCTCGGAGCGCTCAGAGCACACACTTGATGCTCTGGCTGATGATTTGTTTACCTACGGATAACATGAAAACAGCCTAACCAGCTCTGGTGTCAACAATGCCACGGTGCTGGGAGCTAACCAACCAGGTCAATGTTAGCAAGGTAACATTTGGCTCTAACTAGAAAAGCAAACAGCTCTGGGATACGAATAATAACGTCAGCTAGGGAGCCAGCCAGCTAACGTTAGCTAGCTAGCTAAAAGTACACTTTAGCTTAAGACATACATGTATAACTTGCTAGATAAACAATGAACCTATCTAGATAAACAAAGTGTAAGACCACACACGTCACGTAACGTTAGCTAATGAGCCAGCCAGCTAATGTTTGCTAGTTAAACAACAATGCACACAGTGGCAAATCATGTCGTCACTATCCTGCATGAATATGCTGGGAGCTAACCAAACAGGTTCAATGTTAGCTAGCTAACTAGAAAAGCAAACGGTTCTGGGATACGAATAATAATGTCAGCTATGGAGCCAGCCAACTAACTTTAGCTTGAAATGAAACCACTTTCTGTCAAAATTAGAAACGTGTAATATCTGCAAATGTAGCTAGCTAACGCTAGACTATCTTACCTGTATACATCATGCATCATGGAAGCGTCTCCCTGTCATGAATGCCATGCCACAGTTGCCCTTAGTTTGAAGATGTAATCCGGAGACAGCTGTTTTCTCCATCTCTTTAGCTATCATACTCTAATTCCACTGATTTCAAAACTTGATCCACCAGAAAGTGGAGAGCAACACTTATTCAGCTCCACTACACAATACATTTAAAAAAAGCCACGTTCGACAGGATTACCAACACAGACTGACCAGCTCAAATAAACAGAAGCCTTCTATATGGCAGACCAATCCAAACTCCTCTCTCGGCATGTCCAGCCCACTCATTATCTCGGCCAATCATGGCTAGTGGGAAGGTTGCTGACTTTTTCTGTGGCTTAACCAACAAGGCTCATAATTCAACAATTTTATTCGTATTTATAGATGGCATACAAGTTTGTTATTAAGGCACATGAAAGTTCACATTGAGAAGGTATTTCTGCCAAAAAATGCATTTTGATAAATGCTCTCCTGTGAAGTCGTGACTTATGACATACGCCTAGTTTGCCTGAATTGGGTCACAAATATGAAAAGATAGAGGGTATCATCGTAAAACAATATGAATTTAGATCATACAAGGGACAAACCTTACCTTAAATTGAGGAGATCTTTACATTTTTCAGTTAAGTACCTGCGCATGCTGTCCTTTCAAATTCAAATCCAAATGTTTCAGTTGGGCAGTTAGGTTCCTGCAAGAACCCCCACCAAATAAGTAGGTTCCTCGATGGACCCCACCTCCTATGGAGTTATTGGAAGAACCTTTTGGGGGCAATTTTCAGTGGCAAGAACCATAAGGTTCTCCCAAGAACTTTGAGGATCTTAGAAGAACCCTTGTTGAACCCTTCAATTTTTGAGTGTAGTCAAACCCATACCATGATGTCAAAGCACCATCAGGCTGTAGTTATGATACAACAGGCCAGGCAGATGGTAACTGTGGAGGACAGGTCATCTGATGCAGCACTCCATCACTCTCCTTCTTGGTCAAATAGCCCTTACACAGCCTGGAGGTGTGATTTGGGTCATTGTCCTGTTGAAAAATAAATGATAGTCCCACTAAGCACAAACCAGATGGGATGGCGTATTGCTGCAGAATGGTGTGGTAAGTTGCCTTGAATTCAAAATAAATCACTGACAATTTCACCGGCAAAGCACCCCCACACCATCACACCTCCTCCATGCTTCACGGTAGGAACCACATATGCGGAGATCATCCATTCACTTACTCTGCGATTCTCACAAAGACACGGAGGTTGGAACCACAAATCTCAAATTTGGACTCATCAGACCAAAGGACATATTTCCACTGGTCTAATGTCCATTGATCATGTTTCTTGGCCCAGGCAAGTCTCTTCTTCTTAACTTCTTGACGCTAGGGGCCAGATTTTTTTTTATTTTTTATAACGTTCCCAAGGTAAACGGACTATTTCTCAGGCACAGATCGTAGAATATGCATATAATTTACAGATTAGGATAGAAAACACTCCAAAGTTTCCAAAACTGTCAAAATATTGTCTGAGTATAACAAAACTGATTCTGCAGGCGAAAACCTGAGGAAATCAAACCCGGAAGTGCTTTTTTTAATTTTATCCCTGTTCTGTTGCCTGCCCCTCTTCCATTTAAAGGTGTATCAACCAGATTCCTTTTCCAATGGCTTCCTCGGGATGTGACCACGCTTTACACATAGTTTCAGGCTTTTATTTTGAAAAATGAGCGAGATTTTTCAAAACGAGTCAGGTGTCCTTTGATTAGTTCCTGCGCGCGAGAGGGGTAGCTCGACATTTTCTTTCTCTCTTTTTTTGAATAGGTTACCGTCCGGTTGAAATATTATTGATTATGTATGTTAAAAACAACCTGAGGATTGATTATAAAAAACGTTTGACATGTTTCTACGAACATTATGGATACTTTTGGGAATTTTCGTCTACCTTTCAGGACCGGAACGAGGCTGTAATTTTCTGAACATAACGCGCAACCCAAATGGTGTTTTTTTGTTATAATACTAATATTTATCAAACAAAAATAACATTTATTGTGTAACTGGGAGTCTCGTGAGTACAAACATCCGAAGATTATCAAAGGTAAGCGATTCATTTTATTGCTTTTCTGACTTTCGTGACCAAGCTAATTTAAGGCTAACTGTTCTAGCATTGATTGATACACTCATAAACGCTTGGATTGCTTTCGCTGTAAAGCATATTTTCAAAATCTGACATGATAGGTGGATTAACAACAAGCTAAGCTGTGTTTTTGGTATATTTCACTTGTGATTCCATGATTATAAATATTTTTGAATTTTGCGCTCTGCAATTCAGTGGTTGTTTAGGAAAATGATCCGGGATCCGTAGTGTCAAGAAGTTTTAATGGTGTCCTTTAGTAGTGGTTTCTTTGCAGAAATTTGACCATGAAGGCCTGATTCACGCGGTCTCCTCTGAACAGTTGATATTGAGATGTGTCTGTTACTTGAACTCTGTGAAGCATTTATTTGGGCTGCAATCTGAGGTGCAGTTAATTGCCGATTTCTCTGCAGCAGAGGTAACTCTGGGTCTTCCTTTCCTGTGGCGGTCCTCGTGAGAGCCAGTTTCATCATAGCGCTTGATGGTTTTTGCAACTGCACTTGAAGAAACTTACAAAGTTCAAGTCATATGATCACGATGGACTGTCATTTCTCTTTGCTTATTTGAGCTGTTCTTGACATAATATGGACTTTTACCAAATAGGGCTTTCTTCTGGATAACACCCCTACCTTGTCACAACACAACTGATTGGCTCAAACGCATTAAGAAGGAAAGAAATTCCTCAAATTAACTTTTAACCTCTCTGGGATAGCGGGACGCTTGCGTCCCACCTGGCCAATAGCCAGGGAAAATGTAGAGCGCCAGATTCAAAAAAATTATATAAAATCAAACTTTCATTAAATCACACATATAAGATACCAAATTAAAGCTACACTCGTTGTGAATCCAGCCAACATGTCAGATTTCAAAAAGGCTTTTCGGCGAAAGCATAAGATGCTATTATCTGATGATAGCACAATGTCAACAAAGAGAGTGTAGCCTATTTCAACCATGCCGGCGCTACTCAAAACGCAGATATAAAATATAAAACATGCATTACCTTTGACGAGATTCTTTTGTTGGCACTCCAATATGTTCCATAAACATCACAAATGGTCCTTTTGTTCGATTAATTCCCATATATATCCAAATTGTCCATTTATTTGGCACCGTTGTACCAGAAAAAAACAGCTTCCAATAAGCGCAAAGTCACTACAAAATATCTAAAAAATTACCTCTAAACTTTGCCAAAACATTTCAACGTACTTTTGTAATACAACTTAAGGTATTTGTAAACATTAATA